>NW_025336157.1:4219273-4332712 GCF_004798865.1 Varanus komodoensis | reverse complement strand
GGGCACAATGTGGAAAAGCTCTAGATACGTTCATCAGTAGAAGCAATGTTCCTTCACACAGTACTTGAACAAGGGAACGGTGGGATGCATGACCCCAACGTTAATTTATATATGATTTTATCTATCATTTATTTAAATAATTACTATTCTGCTTTTCCAAGGTTTCAAAAAGGCACAGTAGTGAAAGCAGCACATTCGTTCTATATTGGCTGAGGAGTGGGGTATGTTTTTGACTCTAAGTTGTATGTCATCCCGATGTTGAAAGCCAGCTTGGTTAGCGGTTGGAGTGCTTGACTGGGGCTTCGGAGATTTGGGTTCTAATCTCCCACTCAGCCATGAAGCTCACTGGGCGATTTTGGGCAACCTTAGCCTAGCCTACCCCACAGGGCTGTTGTAAGGATAAAACTGAGAGGAGGTAGATGAGAACTGGATTTCTTGCAGAAAGAATATCGGCATATAAACCTAACTAAGTAAAGTTAATATTTGGGAAGGCTATATTCATTAACAGGCTGAATATTTAAGCACTGAATTGAATGTTTATTGGTAGGTCCATTGTAGTATTTTATCAGCTAACTGTTCCTATTGTTGTCTTCTGATGTTTTCTTTGATACTGCTATATTCTAGACAGTAGTTTTAGCTGATTTTGACTTCCTTTTGGAGGGGAAATAATCCCCTACAGACAAAAAAAATCCCCCTCGTGCATGATTTCAGCATGGCCAGTAGGAGGGAACATCCGCACCCTTCCTTATAGGATGAGCTTATCCATACAACAAAAAGCCTTCAAGAAATACAATGTGCAATATTAATGTTAGTTTGTTTTGAAAACAGAATTGATCCTAATGATTAGGGACCCTTGTGAAAGAGTTCTTACAGCTCTTGTGAAGGAAAACAAGAAAGACTCGAGACAAGTGGCAGGGCAGAGTGCGATTCCCTTTAATTTCCAGTGAGAAAAAAACACCAAGTGTACAGTCCCCGCCAGCGTAAAAAGAGAGGGCTTCGCTTCCCTCCTGGACCCATGCAGGGGGTCTCCTTCATTTTGCCAGTGTGGGTGCCGTAAGCATAAGCCCATTGCTCTCACATCCAATGAGGACACATTTCCATTTGTTTCTTTAGCATCTTGACAGCAGAGTTTGCTCAGGGCCGAAACTGAGGCCTGGCCTAGACTTGCCTTTGGCTTTGGAACAGAGTGTAGAAGAGGTAGGCCAGTTTCACATGGAACAAGGCCACCGTTACCAGGAATGGCAGCAAAAGGTGAGCCCTGGTGGGATTTCCACCCAGGCCATGTCCTCACTGGCGTTGCCACAGGTAAGTCTGGATGGAGTTGGCAGGGATATGGGTCATAATAAGGCCAGGTGTGTCAGAAATCCCGAAGGAGACGTTGGATGCAGACCTAAGCAGAATGGCAGCAGATAAGAAGAGAAAAATGAATTTGAGAGGGGATGGGAGTGGCACCGAAGACCCTTCACACAGCAAAATCAAATGTTGACAGACTTTTCTTTCCCTTCCGAGCAATGCAATGTAGCAGGGCTTGAGTACTCGACTTGGACTTGGGAGAGGTGGGTTCTAGTCCCTATTGGCCATGAATCTCGCTGGGTGACTTGGCTTGCTCCACCTCACAGGGTTGTTGCAAGGATAAAATGAAGCATACATGAGCCATTTTGGGCTTCTTTGCATGAAGAAAGGCAGAATAGAAATATAAGAATTAAATGAAGCTAGAAGGACTGCCCCAGAAATCTAAAAGGGTCCATGTTTAGAATGTGGAAGAGCTACGAAGGGTTGGGGCAGAAAAAAGACTTGTTTTTTCCTTAGGGACAAATTTTGGGGGGGGGGAGTTAGGGTAACAGCAAACATATAATTTTTATTCTTATTATTTTATTGGTCCATGGGGACTTTTCCCAGGCATTCATATCCGTAGTCATCACACTTCCAAATCGGCGCCAGGTCAAGACCTTTTTATTTAACCAATATTTTAAAGTTAGTTAATTTTATTGCTATATTTATTTATTTAATTCATTTTAACTATGTTATTTTATACTTTTGTGGTATAGTCAGTTTATATATTTGTTTAGGATTGGTAGGTTTTAATGTTTGTAAACCACCCAGAAAGCTCTCTGGGCTACTAGGATGGTATATAAATGCAAATAAAATAATAATTATAAATAAATAAATCCCTGTCCACCAGAGATTGTGTGAAAGGTGTCAGTCACCTTCAGTTTGCCCCTTACTTAGTGCTATACAGAGCAAACCACAAACCTGCCAACTTCGATCACCTGGGCACTTGTCACAGGGTGTCGGAGAAGAACAGCTGGTTCTCCTTTGGACCCCACTGACATGCAGCCTACCTGGCCCTTGCCCTTCTCAGGTACTTCCCTCCAGGTAGGTACACCTTGACCCAACACTCACCGGTTCAGGACAATGAGGGCGGCAGATCCATCAGGGCGTAGCACAGCCACATGTTCCAGGTTGCATCTGATGCATTTCTTCAAGAGTCTCAGCCCGATACGCTGGGAGCCTTCTGGGATGAACTTGCTGCAGGTGGGGTGAGAGAAAAGAAGGTCAGAGGGGGCCAGGAACTCAGCAATAGGTAGGCTGAGCCCCCCTTTGAGCGGTTTGAGCAGGGCCAAAAGCTGCCAGGGGCAGGCTTGTCCTGGGCCCTTGTTCTCAAGGTGGCCCAGCAGAGCATCACTGGCCAGGGAGATCCAGGTTCTGGTCCCCATTCAGCCAAGAAGCTCGCTGGGTGACTGTGAGCCAATCACAGTGTTTCAGCCCAACCCCCCTCACAACCCAGCAAGAATGTTGTTGCCAAGAAAAGATGAAGAGGAGAAGAAACTTGGGTTCCTTGCAAGAGGAAGAAAGACAGGGAATCAATGCAATTTTAAAGAGGACCAAAAACAGCTTCATTGCATGGCAGGCAATTCGTTTCGGGAACCTGCAGCCAGCCACCAGCACAGTTCATTAGACAAATTCAGAGAGGAGTGGAATACTTCGTTATGGTTTAACTAAGGGGGGTTGATTGGGGTCAATCACACTGGAGACATTCAAGGCGAAACTGGGCAGCCATCTGAGTGGGATGGTGTAACCTGGTGTCCTGAAACAGCAGGGGGCTGGTCCCAGTGGCCCTCATGGCTCCTTCCAACTCTACTATTCTATGATTCTATGACCATGAGCAACCCAGGAAACAACCCCCAGTTTGCTGATGTGCTGGGAACTCTTGGAGTAGCTTCCAATGAACCACCTACAGTTCTAGCAGAGTTTGCATAGAACAACCCGTGATCCAACGGCAACCCATACTCAACACATACGCTGGGTTATCACCAGGTGAAAAGCATGCTGGTCCCTCCTGCTCAGCGTAACAGAAGCCGGAGGATGTTAAGCCTCACCTGAAGTGCGCCATGTGGTAGAACATGGGCTGTTTATAGAAGACGTCCCTGGCGGCGTCCACGATGATCGGGCTGTCCACAAAGTTCTTGACCCAGTTGGGGCCCCCTTCCAAATTGAGGGCCAGGTTCCAGTCTGTCCAGCCTGACACATGGTGATTGAGGTTCTATAGGGGAAGCAACGGTGAAACGATTTGCAGAGTTCTGTTGCCTTCTGTATATACTTGCCTGGAGTCAAAAATAATCCTCAGGGGACCTTCTCCAGGTGCCCCCACTGAAGAAGGGCCTATTGCTACCTACTATCTTCTCAGGTAATCTTCTCAGCGGAGGCACCACAGTGGTGAAACAGCCTCCCCAAAGAGACTTGCTACATTGTGAGGGTCCTTTTGGAGCTGGATGAAGGCTTCAACAAAGCCAGCCGGAAAAATTAGATCCGTGCCCTTTAGGTCTCTGCATTGCGGGTTTTTATCCTTTTCAAACACCTCCTGCCCTATGTGCCTACCCAGCCTTTAGATCATCTTTTGGGGTCCTCAGGGAGCCCCTCCAAAAGAAGGAAGGGGGTGATGTCCAGAAAAAAGGCCTTTTCAGTCGTGACTCGCCATTTATGGAATCAGTTCCTCAAAGAGGTATACCTGGTCCCTACCTTTTTCTCTACCCAGTTCCAGGTTATTCTCCAGATTTTTAAATGATTAAACTTTAGTTGTAATATTGCATTTTATATCATTACAGTGCCTGTATTTTTCTCCTGATTACAGTGATTATGGCCTTGTTGGATTGTGTTCCTGGACCAATGTTTTTGTAACTTGATATGGTGAGGGTGACCTTGCCGTTACTGGTTTAGTGATTAGACTGGTTTTGCTGTTTTGTTGTAGAAGCACAGAAATATATTCAAAAATATAATATATAAAAATAATAAAGTGCACCATGCATGTTGGGATTGGGCCTCAAGAGGATATGCGAAGAGATTCTGATTCGGAAGAAGAAAAAGAGGGAAAATAGAGACTGAAGAGCCAAAGACAGGAGAAACAAAAAGAAGGGGGAGGAAAAAGAGAGTTAAGTTGTTCCTGTGGGAGCAAAGATTTTTTCTGAAGAGGAGCAGGACAGAGGAAATGGCTGAAGCAAACCAACAAGTGAAATGTCAATTAAGGAGGGAAAACCGAGGACAGGACAACTGAGGGAGAAACCAGGTCTCGAGAGTCTGGTTTTTGGGATTAGGGTTAAGAGACAGAGGTGTGTGAGGGGAGGGCAGGTATGAAGTTCAGAACTTCCAGAGCCTTTTCCACAGAACGTACCTCCAAAATGCTGTGGCTGTAGTCATTCCCCCGATCCCAGGAGCCGAGGATCACGTCCTTCTCCCAAAAGTGGGATCCGGCACAGGCCTCAGTGAAAAGCAAGAAGTAGTCTGGGAAAAACTGGTGGGTGGTTTCCACTGTGTTGTCAATGGGGGCAATGAAGTCCAGGTACCAGTGCAAGCCGATGCCGTGAACGTAACGATGAGCTTGGCTTTCTCCACTCAGCACCTGGACGGACGAAGGAAGGAGGAGAGCATCAGAGACAGCTCAACAGAGGTTGGCAAGAGCTGAGGCAGAGAAGACCAGCATGGAATCACAACGAGGAGGCAGACATAGTGAGAGGAAATGAGACCTTTCCCCAAGCGCCTGACTTTCGTAGCTTTGACCTTTTCCCCCTCAAGGGAGGCTGTGTGACGGACACGATGCTATTCTACTCATGTGGTACAGCCCTAAGCTGTGAACCCTTCAAGTCACTGCCCTCATGGCTGCTCCATTCCTACCACCCTCTTTCTTGGCCTAATGTCTTTTAATTGTGCTCAGCAGCTGCTGCTGCTCCTCTGCACAAGGCAAGTGTCAAAGGCAGAGATTGCTGAACACCAGCTGACATCCACATTTCCAGCAGGGCCCCCACTTCTCCCCCTGGGAGCCTCTTGGCTCTGCTCCTGCCCCTGCTTGCTCATCTCCCTTACATGCCCTCACGCCCCTTAAGATCTGCGGGAGAGGCTCTGCTCCGGAAACCCTCTTTAAAGAAGATCAAAAGAACATCTACCCGGAGCAGGGCCTTCTCTGCGGTGGCGCCCAGATTATGGGATGCGCTCCCTGGACAGGTGCACCTGGTGTTGAGTTTATATCCTTCTTGGTGCCAGGTTAAAACCTTTTTATTTAATTGCTGTTTTAAAAACTAGTATTTTATCGTTGAAACGTCGCTGTCTCTGTTGTTTGTCTTTACGTAATCTTTTATTGAATTTGTTATTTATAAAAATCATTTTATTGTATTTTAATTGTATGCAATGCGAGCCATCCTGAGATGCCAAGGCATGTGGTGATGGCATACAAAAGTTTTAAACAGACAAACGAACAAATCTCCATGCAGAGGTCTGTGAGGATCTGTCCCTAATGAGCTCCCCAGAAGGACGTGCCTCCTTCCCGACACCACCCTCTTTGTCCCAACAACAGATTCTTGGTGGCACACCTTTTCCAAGGTTTGGTGACAGGCAATGAGAGTCTGCATCTAAAATACGGATTTGGTGGAGGAGGGACTCTTGCAACTCCACTGCCATGCAGCCATTGAGAACTTCTGAAGGAAGTTTGGTCCTCACACTGGAAGAGGTTTAACACACCCGTCCTACAAGCGATCAACCTGCGGAGGCGATCAACCTGTGCTTGGGTCAACCTGTGCAAACTGCACCATAAAAGCAGTGGGTCTTGCTTCTGAGTAATCTGGGGAGATCCGCAGAGAGTGGTGCTGCACAAATTCTCTGCACAAAGACTCCAACCCCTATCAGCCCCCTGCCAACATGGTCAGGGACTACAGGCAGCGTTGGCTCAGAGGTTCTCTCAAAACAGGACTTTGGTAAGCTGGTGACCTTTGATCACCCATTAAACAGAACATATTTAAATTCACCCAGGAAGATGTTCAAAACCTAGATATGGGTAAATAGATTTTTAAACACTGGGGCTCTAAAAAGGCTCCTTTGTCCTTTTCCACTATTAAAATACCAGCATGATAATAATCAGGACAATTCTCAGTGTGGGAATGCTTGGGAAAAAAGCGTATTCCCAACCACGTGCTGTTCATGCTTGTGGGTCTCCCAAATAAACCCTTCTGAGCAGCTCTTCCTCGGCCTCAAGTACCTATCACACTTCCCAATTTTACAGCTATTTTAAGGCTCTTTGGGCACTGTAAGGCATCTGCTTTAGTGTCTTCGGATGAAGAATAAGAAAATAGTATCACTGATGGCCGATGCCCTCGCGCCTCTGTGTCAACCCAGAACAGCTCATGGGGAGGTCATGCTCTTCATGCAATTTGCAATAAGGGGCAGAAGAGGCTGACTCAAATGATTCAGGGCCTCCTGCACAAAGAAAAGATCAGCCTTTGCATATGAGGTGGTTTGGCTTAGGAAAATGGTCAGTGAGGGGGAGATACCGAAGGTGAACAAAATGAGCCCTGCTGAGCACAAGGCATCTTCGTTGTTGTTGCTGTTGTTGTTGTTATTATAACATTTCTATGCCGCCCCTTGCCGAATCCTAGGAATCATCCCATGAGGTTGATTGCGGGTTCAGGACAGATAAAAGGAAGGACTTCCGTGGTTAAATTATGGAAGCCAGTGAATGGAGTGATGGCCACCACTTTGGATGGAGGGGGCTGGGCAAATTCCTGCAGGAGACAGCTATCCAGGGCTACTAGTCCTCATGGCCATGCGCAGATTCCACCATCAGAGGCGGGATGCCTTTGTACACCAGATGCTGGGGAACATGGGTAGCTGCTGCACTTCTGCTCTGCTTGGGAGCTTCCTGTGGGTAGATGCTTGTCAGCAAGCCAGGCTAGGTGCAGCTGGGATACGACACAACACACAACTCTGCCCACATGCTTAACCTGGAAAACGCCACACCTTATGTTGCCCATCTGGTGCAAGACTCAAAGGCACCCACAGGGCAACCCATTTCAGAAGGCTGCCTGGCACCCGCATCCTGGGAGCCTGCGGTACTCACCACTTTGGCCCAGTGGGGCAGAAGTACCCGGTTGTCATCCAAGATGATGAGTCGGATGTTCTTGTGTGAACTGTTTGCCAGGGCAGGACCCAGATCCAGCGCTATGAAGTCACGCTGCTGCTCAGCTGTGAACCCGAGGCACTGGAAAGGGTAGCGGCTGATCAGCCCGGCGCTTGGCTCATTCTGGGCTGTCACAGCCCAGAAGGTCAAGTTGTGCTTGGCGTATTCATCCAGAAACCTGGAGAAGGGGAGAAGATGCAAAACCCTTTTTATTTTCCCGTTATTTTAATGTTTAATTGCTTTTAATTGGGGTTTAAGTATATCATGGTCGGATGCTGTGGGCCTGCTCTATTCTATTTATTTATTGTAACGCTTCCCAAGATGTTCTGTAGGAGACGGGACAGAAAAGCTTTTGACGAATAAATCAATCAAGGGAGACGGTTCGGAGCCAGGGTTGCCAAATCCCAGACGCCGAGCAGCTGCATTGATGCAGCACATGACAATTCCCTTCTGTACCGGTAGAACAGGAGTGAGAAACCTTTTCCCTCCTGGCTGAGGGCTGCAGTGCCTCAGGGGTTACCTGTCAGGTGCCGCATCCCAGCAGCCCTTCAGAGACCTGACAAGCCTTTCCAGGCCTCCAGGGCCAGGGCCTGGGCCAAGGGAGGCCCAGCCAGACAGAGGCCACTGACCCTCATCCTAGCAGGGACCCATCAATTCCCAGCCCTGTGGAATTGCATCTTCTCTTTACCCCCTTCAACCTGCTCAATCCGCCACCTCTGCTCTGGCCCAACTGTGGTGGGGAGATGGAAGGGCAGGAGATGCTGCTTGCTCCAGGCTCCTTGCTGGTCAGGCAAGCGAGCTGTAGCCATGATGGGCAAGATGGGGGGGGGGGGAATCACAGATGCCTTCCTGAAGGCCCCCGCCGAGGCCTGGAGGTGCTCCATGTCTCCTTCACTGTGCCAAGGCATCCCCGAGAAAACCATCTCCCACCTTGACCCCTGGACCTCTCCAGTTTGGACAAGAACCAAAAGGAGGTGTGGCTTGAGATGTGAGGCTGAGGCGCAGCCCGTCCTGCTACGCAGACCTGCCGGGTACAGACAGGCCTGGCCCTGGCCTGTGTACCAGACCTGGTCAATTCAGACATTCTGTGCTGGACATGGGAACTCCTTTCCGTAGCTGGAGAGTGGGAGCAGGCGACCTTCTCTGAGGGCTGCATTGCCTTGTGCATGGGGAGGGCTTTCAAAAGCAGTCTGAGGGCCGCATACAGCCCTAGTACCACAGGTTTTCCACCCCCGCTGCAAAGGGCTCTCCCAAATTCCCGAGAGAATGACCTGAGCACAGGTCAATTCCTCTACGCTGGCCTAGCAGCCATCTCCTGGCATCCTGTTGCTCAAAGCAGGAAGCCTCACCTCCCTTGCTCGCCCCACCCTGCTGCTCACTTTACCTGACGAAATAGTTGGCCCACATCTTGTGGTACTTGTCTCCCGCCTGCCCCTTCAGGGACCCCTTCCCTTTCCAGTCCTCGTTGGTTTTCATCCAAATCGGAGAGGTCCACGGGCTGGCAAACAAGGAGATGGGCTTCTTAGACAGGGCCTTGGCGCGATGCACGAGAGGGATCTACGGCAAGAGAGAACAGAAAGCCGGTGAGGAAGGTCTGGACCAAAAGGGAGGCCAAGAAGATCCAGGCCATATTTTGCACAATGACTCCCACAATCCCAGGCCACTGGCCATGGGACTGATAGGAATTGCAGTCCAAAACTTCTGGAGGGCACCAGTTGCCCTACTTAAATCCCGACACTCCTTTTCAGAGGAGTACGACAGCCTCGGAACAGTGACTCATGCACTGGTGACTTCCCGTCTTGACTTCTGTAACGCACTCTACATGGGGCTGCCCTTGAAGACAGTCCGGATACTTCAATTGGTTCAAAATAGAGCTGCCAGGCTGCTGACGGGAACTGGACGTTATGCTCACATGACTCCAGTTCTCCGTCAGCTTCACTGGCTTCCCATTGAAGTCCGGGCCCAATTCAAGGTGTTGGTGATGACCTATAAAGCCCTAAACGGCTTGGGTCCTGGTTACCTGAAGGAGCGCTTACGTCCATATATGCCCAGCCGCCCCTTGAGATCAGCAGGAGAGGCCCTCCTCCGGGAGCCCTCAGTGAAGGAAATTAGGAGGGTGGCTACTCGGAGGAGGGCTTTCTCAGCGGTGGCGCCTAAGTTATGGAATGCGCTCCCCAGAGAGGTCCGCCTGGCGCCGTCGTTATTTGTTTTTCGGCGCCAGGCGAAGACCTTTTTATTTATGCAGCATTTTAAATGTTAATATTATTGAATTTTATTCGGCCAGGGTGGCTTATTTTATTTTACTGTATATATTTTAATTGTCATTGTTTTAATGTATTTTGTATTCGATGTTGTAAGCCGCCCCGAGGCCTTGGCAAGGGGCGGCATAGAAATGTTTTAATAAATAAATAAAATAAAAATAAAATGATTTGCCATTATTGAGGGGAAAATAACACTCCGCGTACATGCATATGCTGTTCATCACGAAGCAGAACCTCTTTCAGCCCAAAGGCTGAATTCCGTAACAGAACGGAGAACTCTGGAAAAGGAACGGCTGACCGGGACATGGAATAGAAGGCAAGTTTGAGTAGGAGGCAACCTTTTGTGCCAAGGGTCTGCTGGGGAAAAAGTGGACAAATTGGGAAGAGGGAGGGAAATGGAATGGAGCATCCCCCAAAAGACTGTGGCTGGCTGGCACACTGAATGTTCCACACAACAATACACTGTGGATGCCTCTTGTCATCTCTAAGCTCTCACTGCCTTTCTTACAAAGATTTCCGCAGAGGCTCTCGGCAGATCTCGGAAGGGAGATGTAACAGTTCCATCGCTAAGTCGTGTTCCCGCCGGTCCCCCTTGCATGCTAATAGACCACCCGACAGGGGAGGAATGGTCACTCTCTTCCCCCGTGTTTCCTCACCCCACACTCACTTTCATCTTGACGTCCTCATCGACCAAGCTGAAGTGCCTCAGCTCAAAATCATTTGGCCAGTCGTCATATGTGTAAGTCCGCACGGAAAAATCGCAGCTGGCCATGGGCAGCCGCAAAAGGTTGTACTCGATTCCTGCAGAGGCGGGGGAGAAGGAAGACAGTCGGAGGGTGCAATCGATCCGCGCATCCTTCGTAATGCAGGACGGTGGTAGGGTGGGCATGGCCGGGCACTCGCTACAGGCCTGCACCACAACATGGGGCCTGCAGAGAAGGGCCCCTGGAGTTGCTCCCCGTCTCCCCCTTGCTGCCTGGGCATTCACCTGCCCCTTGCTCTGGCCCAGACAACAGTGAGGGTAAGGAGGATGATCAGGACTTGCCGCTGTCCTCATGGACCAGCTTTCCACCTATCAGGGTAGCAAGGGGAACCAGGAAGAGGAGTCAGAGCAAGGGCAGCTGATGACAAGGTTACGAGAGGAGCTCAGTTGATGGGGAGAGAGGCCCCTTGGTGGGGTCTCCAAAACCTGGATTGGAGGACTTCTAGCAGGCAGTACTGGGGATTGGATCCAGAACTTCCTCTGGGTCAAACACCTGTTCCTGTCCGTCTGGCAGCTTGGCCAATGAGTGCCAAGGCTCACCTGGGCACTCAAAAGGTGCCTGAATATACACCATCACCTTTCACCAAGATGTACCATCAGTCTCTCAAGGCCAGTGCTGCAGACTCTGCCGGCAGCAGTTTTTGAGACCGACAGATTAGAGAGCAAAGCAAATGAGTGGGACTCGGATTCCCTTCAAGTCAGTGTCTGAATTGAGTCCTGACTGCCAAGCAGACTTTGTGCAACTCACTTAGTCTGGGGCCAACCCTTTGCCTGCTTTCCCAAGCCATGATTCCTTATTGCACTTCCCCCTCACCCCACAACCAACAATTCCCGGCACTCACCTGTGTCCGAGAAGTAGGAACGCAGTAGATTTTCCTGAGCGTTTGGTGTGAGAGACAGGATGTTTATGGCAGCTGAGTCGGTGATGGCACCACCAAATCCTTTTATTATTTGATACCTCTGAGCTGGCTCCACCACCAGGACCAGACCTGAGATGCAAGAGCCGTGCCGAGCCGAGCCGAGAAGAGAGGAAGAAGAGAAGTTGTCAGTGCTAGAAACTGGTACGTATTCCAACTATGGCTCCCATGTCACCCCAGGACAGTGATGGTGAACCTTTTAGAGACCAAGTACCCAAACTGCAACCCAAAACCCACTTATTTATCACAAAGTGCCAACACTGCAATACAACCCGAAAACTGAGGTTTTAGTTTTGAAAAAACAACTCACAACCTCTCCAAGCAATTACACACACACACACACACACACACACACACACCCTTGGCAGCACACTGACCGGCCATGCGAAAGCTCGGACGAGTTGCGGCTAATGCGTTGCAGCTCGTGACGTCATCGCCTGGCGCCACAACCCCTCTCCGAGCGTGCGCATGGCCCCTGTGTGTGCTGTTATCCAGAGCTCGGCTGCTGGGGCGACTGGCTTGTGTGCCGACAGAGAAGGCTCTGCGTGCCCACTGCAGCATGCGTGCCAGAGGTTTGCCACCATCGCCCTAGGACTTCTTACACGCTCACAAAGGAAAAAAGGGGGTACCTGGGGGGGCTTTTTTCTCCTCGAACTTTCCTTCAGTGCGCTCCAGCCGGCTGCCAGATTTGCTGCTCTCATACTTGACGAAGAGGCCAGCAGGAGGGAGGGTGACAGGGTCCTGTGTGTCACAATAGGTGCCATTGCAGACACACACAATGGCATCCTGGCCAAAGTACTTTTTGTTGCAGGGTTTGCTGCCTGGAGGAGAGAAAAAAGAGGTCAGGGGGCTGTGGGAGGACCCCCAGTGGCCCTTGAGTTCCATGGCTCAGTTTTTCACCAGAAGCATGCAGGGCTGTCTCAATGTTTCAGTCTCCAAAGGGGGGAACTGAAAGGCAAGGCTGACATCTCCATACATACTGTTTACTTGCAGTATTTTTTTTATTCTACTCATCAGCCAAAAATGGGCTCCCAGAGTAGCTTACAGAGATGGAGAATGAGACAGGCCCTGTCCTCGGGGTTATGATCAAAAAGACATGACACAAAAGGAAAAGAGTTCAGGAGGGGAGGAGGAAAAACCACAAAGAGTGACTGAGATGCTGAGAGGACTGGCCACAAAGTTTGTTTGCTCCAGCGGGTGGGCTCTGAAACGCCTGCCAAAGAGATTCTGGCTAAATATTAGGATGATATTAACAGCAAGGGTGATGCTGCACTGGGAGCAGAGGTGGTGGGCACTCTTTTGCTGGAGGGAGGGAAACAGAAGCCAGTCAGTCACCCAGCAGGGATGCTGTCTCTGTACCCTACACAGAATGGGGGAGCTGGATTGGGGGAGCGCCAAGGAACTCTTCCAACTGTGTAAGTCATTTTCCAGCAAAAGCCATGATTCACCATAGGTGATCGAGTCAGCAGGCTGGATCCTCGAGCTTGAAGGGGAATTACCAGAGGAAAGGTGAGCAGGTAGCTAGGCACAAGGTGAACCCGAAGGGAGACACTGGCTTCATTGCAGCCTTGCTGGGAGAAGAATATGAGAGGCCCCCAAGCCAGCAATTCATGGTGCTTGAACAGGTAGCAAAGGCTCTCCAAGGGTTCAAGGAAGAAGCATTGCAAAGCAGCCCTCCAGGTGTTCTAGACTGTAGTTCCCATTGATGCCTGTGTTCGGACAACATGATAACCCATGCTCAAGGGTTTAGGATGTGGGGAGTGTAACTTGCTTTTGCTATGGGCTGTTGTTGGCATGTGGGTTCATGAAAACAGACAAGATAACAAATTTTGGAGAACAGTCCACAGTTCACAACCCATCAACAAGCCACGGGTTCTCTCTGGGGGTGTTCATGGCTAATAAGCCATGATTTGTTAGCACAGCTGGGTTTGAACCATGTGATAACCCATGTTTCAACAACAACCCACAGTTATTTTGTCTTGTCTGAACCCAATCTGCCAGTGGTATAGGGGTCAATTTGGGAGACCACCACAGCCATGTCCCTAAGCAAAATTCAAAAACTTCCGGCACTGGTGTTGATTCATATCAGCAAATTAGTCCAAGCGGTTTTCACCTCATCTGGGAGCTATTTTGCAAAGTAAATAGGTCTTAATTGCCTGCTTCAGATTAAGCCACCACAAAATACAGTTGCATTATAACAGAAAACCAGATTGTTGTCTAAGTCCAGGTGTATTAATGAGCCATATCTGGTTAATCATGAACAGCCCCTGAAAAGAATCCATGGTCTGTTGTTAGGTGGTAAGGTGTGGGTTGTTCACCATGGTTTGTTATTTCAGCTGTGCTCAGTAATTGACATTTCGACAACGATTCAAAGACAATGCATGTCAAATTCACTACTTGAGCATGGGTACTGAGTTGTCTGAACGCAGATGCTATGAGAATTACAGCCAACTCAGAGGGAATAGAAAAATCTGCGGGAAATGGCAGATGAGGCCAATGTCCCAGCTAAGCAAAAAGCCCCAGTCCTGTGTCCCTGTGAGCTTTACCTCCGATATCCCACTGGTGTTGCCCCTGACAATTAACAGGGTTCACTGGGAGTTTGATGGGAGTTGTAGCCCAAAATATCTAGTAGTTGCCAGATCAGGGAAACCTGTTTGAAGCTGGGAGATGCTGGAGAACTGAAAGCCAGGGCCTTTTAGAGAAATCACACACAGGTATTTCTCAACCAACACGCAGCTCTTCCTCCCCACAGCGTCTAAATAGGTGAAAATGTGTTGGCAGAGGTCTGAAGGCGTCAAGTCCTGACAGACAGGTTGTTGTTGCTAGGGGTATTTAAGGATTGCAAACCTCACCAAGTTCATGAATTAATATGGAGTTATATCCACCACCCCAGTGCCTCAGACTGCAGGGTGCCACACTCACCCATCGTTCCAACGGTATTGCAGAGCAAGAAGAAAGAGCTCCAAAGGCCGATCTTTCTACACTCCATTGTCACACCAACACCCAAGCAACACCGTGGAGACCTCAGACCTTAATGCCCAGTGAGAAGGAAGAACAGGGGCGTGCCACTTCTCCGTCACATTCGCAAGCAAGAGGGAAACTGTTAAGGAACAGACGCATTGACTAGGCTATGGTTGTGGCCAAATTATGAAGCAAAATGGAAACAGTACAGTCTGAAGGCACATAAGACATCCACCCTTTGGAGCTAAGCAGGTCCAGGGCTGGCCTGAGCTTGGCGAGGAGACCCCCTGGAAACTGCACTGAACCACCTTGAGTTCCACCATGACAGAAGGGTGGGACAGAAATATAATCAAGAAATAAAAGTTTTGGACTTCAAGTCGCACAGTTTGGACTGCAATCCCTGACATTTTCCATCCCGAGAAAAGTTTTAGGACCCTCTAAGGTTGCTGCTGGTCAACAGAGCTATGCAAGTCAATGGTCTGGCTGGAGCTGAAGGGTGCAGAAATCCAGCTAGTAAGGCAGTGTGGTGCAGTGGTTAGAGCATCTGACAGGGTTCTGGTCCCCACTTGCCCAGGAAGTCTAATCACTTCAGGCCACAGACATGACGATGATGAAGACGGCGCTATGAAGCCCCTGATGGCTAAAATGTAGAGCCACGTTGCATGGGGTGAATGTGCAGCTGCGCGCTGAGACTGTGGAAGCCTCGGTTTAAGTCCCCCTTGGCCATGAGACTCTCACTGCAGGCCAATCACTGACTCTTGGCCTAACCTTCCTCCCGGAAAAGTTGTGAGGATAAAACAGAAAGAATTATGTAAGCCACCTTTCAAGAGAAAGACAAGTGGGATATACTGTATTTTTCGCTCTATAAGACGCACCTGACCATAAGACGCACCTAGTTTTTAGAGGAGGGATCCATGGAAAGCTTCCCGATAATCACAGGCACATTCCCCATCACTTCCCCATGGGCTTCATTAAAAGACGGGTTGCCATTTGAAAACACACACCGACCTGTGATTAACAGCTCTCACCTGCGCCGGAGGAGGCAGGCGGAGCAGGGCATGCCGAGCGCGTGCCAGCCAGGTATGGTGCAGCCAGGCTGGCAGCGTGCTGGGGGTGGTCTTCCGGGTGGTGCGGCGGCGGCAGGTCTTCCCAGGCGGTGGGGGTGAGCAGTCCATCTCTCCGTGCGACCGGTGGGTTAAAGCCCACGGCTCCTCCTCCTCCGTGGCAGGTCTTCCCGGGCGGTGGGAGTGAGCAGTCCGTCTCTCTGTGCGGCTGGCGGGTTAAAGCCCGCAGCTCCTCCTCCTCCGCACTGCTCCCCGAGCGGCACAGCTCTCACCTGTGCTGGGGGGGGGGCGGCCAGGTGGTGCCACGTGGTGCAGGCGGGCCGGCAGCGTCCCAGGCGTTGGGCACACACACATTCACTCTATAAGACGCACAGACATTTCCCCTTACTTTTGAGGGGGGGGAAGTGCGTCTTATAGAGCGAAAAATACAGTAATGGTCATAGTAAAAATGAAAGGGACATCTTTTCAAAAGATTCTCTACTGCCTTCAGTGTTTGCTGTTGTCTCCCTTTTAAAGCTTTCTCCCCCAAAACACAAAGCTAAAAATTTCACCTTTTCTGAGAGGTTTCTTAATGTTTGTAAAGTTTTGTTTTCAAATCATGCTTTTAAATTGCTGCAATTTCTAACTGCATTTCACAAAAAAGGTCCAATTTGGGCCCAGAGGCAACCCAGAAAATACAACAAAAGCCAACATCTGGAGAGTCTCCCAGTCACCACTGAGGGTCTAGAACAAGAGGACGCAAAAGCAGTTGCTTGGCCGGCATTCGGTTGCAGCATAATCTCAGGCATGAGAATTTTATGACTCAAGACAACATTTGAATTCAGGACACCCCAAGCTCACAGTCTCCTCTTTCACATGGTCACACACACACCAGAAGGGGTTTACACGCACCTGCTGAGAGCTGCTCCCTCTGTTTAACATCAACTGGTCTGTCTTCAGCTTTTATTCGCTGCCTATTCCATTTACTCTGACCCTTGGCAATTTTATTTCTGCCCGACTTTACCGCCCCTGTCACATTTGCAAAAGCAGTGCTTTACAAGAATTCCTGCTCTATGTTGAACAACATTCCTGCATGCCGATTTCCTAATCTATCAATTCGCAACACTCATCCTCTTAAAAGATGTCTGGATAATCTGCCCAGATTAGCTCATCTCCGGTATGAACCAACAGAGTTTCCACCTTCATAAATCAGGGAAGAAAGCGAGAAACGCCAACATTGCATTACTGGCTGGGTTTCTAGACAAACACCCTCACAAGGCCTTGTAAAACCTGGCTGCTCTCCAAGCAGCAAAGACATATTTTAAGATGTTCTTAACTGCTTAAAAAAAGGCACAGCATTAGCTACTAGAAGAGAATGGAACAGCAAGGAGGCCTTCCAAACATTTATCAAGGGACAGCAATAAAACATAATCCTTTCCTGCCCTAAATGTATTGTTTAAACAAAGAAAACATGGATTTTTCTATGGAAAGATTGTGAATTCTGTCCTATTCTGGGGGTCAGATTAAACTCCTGGGTTTCCAATTCTTTCATTCTAAGTGTGTGTCTTTTGCACCTGGCTCAGGTTTATGGATCTCACGTTCAATTTGATGCTCTCATCTTGAGTGCTTAAAAAAAATGGAACAGCATAAGCATTGGCTATTGTGGCGAAGAGAAAGGAACCTTGATAAAGAGGGCCTTGAAGGCAAATATGGTTTGTCTCCCAAGACTCACTTAAGAAGATTTGGCATTAGTTGAAGTTGTTATTTCGGTATGTGATTTATACCCTGCGTTCCTTCCCCAAAATACGGCACTCACAGAAGATTACATTCAGAAATGAAATTGATGGGCATGTACAAAGAGCAGAGGGTCATTTGGATTCCCAGCTTTGAGGACGGAAAGCAGCTGCATCCTTGTAGCTGAGGATCCATGGTCAAAGTGCCACCAACCAACTACATTGGCTGGTTCTCCGAGGTTGAAAGAACAACCTCGGAGTAGGGGCTTAAGGGGTGCTGCGAGGAAGTAGTACTAAGATATGAGGTATCCTGACAACACTCTCAGACCCCTTCTTTCCCCCTCCCAAAGGATGCAGTTAGACACCCAAAACAGCCAACTAGCTGTTTTGTGGAGTGGAAAATACACAGAGATGACCTTCACCTCTGCACTCCCCCATTACGGGCAGGCTCAGGGAACTGCACCCTAAAGCAATAATAAACCTCTTGCATTAAAACACTGTGAAAAACATCCCAATAACTGTTGCTTTCTCACAAGCAGATCGGCGCAATGACGAATGGCATGCTGCTGAAAATACCACGGGTCTTGGAAGTTCAGGCACAAAAATGAACATTCTCCAACTACTTATAAAATTCAGTTGCTTCAAGTGATGGATTGCCCTGCCTGAAGCAAGTACAGAACTATTTCTACTCCACACACCCCTAAAAAAACCAGACAGGTGGAAAATATTTGAATTATTCAGGTGGCTACAGAACGCAAAGCACATACCAACCTTTCCAGTTGTCCTTCCTTCCCCTCTCCTTCTCTTTCTCCATAGGTGGACCAACAGCAGCATAGTAAACAGTGAAAGTCTGGACATGTGCAGAATACCCACAGTTTTGGTTCAGCCCTTCCTTGTCACAAAACAGGATGCTGCTGAGGCTGAGAACTTGTAGGAAACATTGCCCAGAATAAGCCAGGCTTTGAGCACTATCTGTCCAAGGAAGGGCCCTTTTTTAGCTTAGAGAAAAGGGCCAAATAGGATGCCATGGGGAGCATTCTCTCTCTTGCTGATCACCTTAAGCTTGTTTAATGACACTCCACTGGGCGAGAGGCTGGGGGAGGATACTTTTGCTTCTGCTTTGCGTTTCCTCTCAAAGCGTTTCTATTTACCATAATTTTATGTTTTATATAAGATGCTATGCATTTATGGAACAGAAAGAAGGACTTACAAAAATTTATCAAGAGGCAGCAATAAAACATAGGAAGGAGGAACTCCATTCCTTCCCTAAATGTATTGCTGAAAGGTAGAAAACACTGATTTTTCTATGGAAAGATTGTGAGTTCTGCCCTATTCTGGTGGTCAGACCAAATTCTTGGGCTTCCAATTCTTTGATTCTAAGTGTGTGTCTTTTCGCACCAGGCTCAGGTTCAAGGATCTCGCGTTCAGATTGAAAAAACAAACCCAGGAAAGATCCTGCGATGCTCAGACCTGCCACGCCCACCCTCGCCTCCCCCTGCTTTCCCAGTAATGCAGGAGTGTGGAATTTCTTTTAGCCCAAGGGTAGAATTCAGTTTTGGAAGATATCTCAGGGGCTGAATCTCTGAGCCGAGAGAGAGGACAGGAACTAAACTGCTAGCAAGTGGATGCTCAAAGCAACTCCTGCCCACATGGCAGCCAGGTAACCAGAGGATACCCCTGACCTGGGTTATCTGCTGCTCATCAACCAGGTATACCCTCTGACCAACCAGGCAATTGCAGGAAAACCTGCAACTGAGCACTTGAGTGGGTTGAGTGCTTATCTATATATGCAACATTAACATGGTCAAAGAAAGACATGAACCAATTACGCACTTAATGACTCGGGAGGTCCGTTACCTACAAAAGATGTCCCCATACCTAGCTTCCACCATAGCCCTTCTGGTTCGCAAGGTTCGGGCCAGGCAGAAAAAAAAGACAATGGTCACCATCAAATAGCAAGTGCTGAACTCCACCTATTTGGCAGAGATGACGACGATGGGCGGACAACCAGTGGCCTGGGAGAGCCAGGGTCTTTTTCAGGAGCAGAGACCCAGAACATCGTCCAGATCCATTCGAGTTTCCCTGCTCCCTTAGGGAACTCCCACAGGACCTTAGGGGCGATCGTCACTGTCCCTTGAGAGAAGAAATGGCTATGCCCAGCAACGGCCCACCACTGTGAGCAACCCATGTTGCAGCGCACTGTATTCTGTGATGGCTCAGTCTTGCGGAGACAGCAGACCTGCTCCAAGTGGGAGGCAGAGGTAAAAAAAAACATCCTTTGCCAGCTCTCTGTTGTGCAAGGTCAGCTGATCTGTATTGCGAAGCCATGCTGCTCCTCGGCACGCAGGTGCGTTCCTATATATACTTTCTCACTGCCAGTATCACCAGATGCTCCTGCTCATTCTGGTTCCTGTGCTTGACAGGCAAACTGTCCAGGAGTGGGCGTGCCATGGCATCTCCTTGCTCCTCGTTCTCATCCACACGACCGCTTGGGCTGCAGCGAGAGGTGGGGAAATTGTCTGGCTGCAAGGAGAGGAAGCAACTCCAGCAAGCTCTTAGCCGTGGACACCTTCTGGGCTGAGGACCCTTGGCACATGCCTGGTCTTGACATCAGCACTGCTTCTCCTGTCGGCATGGAGTACGCTGGGACGGGTTGAAAAATGGTGAGAACAGCCCTTCCGTCAGGTACTCACTCGCCTACCTTCCTGCCCTCAACGGTGGGCAAAAGAGAAGGGTCTCTCTTGCTGGTCTTGGGTGAAAGGTTCCTTCAAATTAATTAGTTGCCAGCTCTTCTTTCTCATCTGAGGTCCCACCTGTTTGCCTGGCAAGCAGACAGACAGGCAGCAAGTGGGCAGTGCACCTTGTGCATCTCCATCTCACCACTACCCTTTATCGGGGCCTGTGAGAAAGCCAGGTGAACGACGGGGAAGAGGAAGAGCAAACCTCGGGGGCTAGCAGTCTGCTCAGCAGAAATCCACCTGGCAGAACTTCCCGTCATTTCAAATCTACCCCAGAATATTACCTGCACAATTGAAGAGACCACAAGCCAATTATGAAAGAAGGCAAAGTCCCCCCTTGTTCTCTGACCCCCCCAGCCTCTAATATTCAAAGGTATACCACACACTTTGGCTGTGGGAAAGGGGCAGTATAACAGCAACAGCAACAACCACTACTGATATGCTGCCTAAACAAAGAGTTTTCATTTTGCTCGCCTACTAACAGTAGGTATCTTTTTTACTCCTGCCTTTCCTGACCTGGTACATTCCGGATCTGTGGGAAAGCAAATGCTGGCATCTATAACCATCTGGAATTGACTGGGCTTACAACTCAATGTATCTACAGGGCCTTTCATCTAAGAGAAAACAGACGAACACCTACCCCCGTGACCAGTCAGCTTACCATCTGGTAGCAGTATAGATCCAGAAGTTCAAATCTGCAGGGTGTTCCCTAGACTAGGGTTTATTACTGTACTCAGATGTTAAAAACGCCAAAGGAGAGATTTGAAAGTCTGAGGAAAAAATGGAAAAAATATATTTGGGAAAAAAACGTTTTTGTTGTTCTTTTTCCAAAACACCCTTTCCTTGCAATTTCACAATCTGCCCTCAGACAAAGACTAGAAACCTGAGTTTGCAGATTGTATTCAAGCAGTGTATACATTTTTCAATACAAAACAAAAGCTAACAACAACCACATAACAACTGCAGAAAAGGAAATACTGGAAGCCCCAGGAATCTTAGAGCTTTTATCATCAGCTGCACAGTTTCAAGGCTAACTTCATAAGGACTAGAAACTTGCTTTAATAGATCTTTTTTGTAAGCAACAAGGAAGCTTTGAAGTTTTATAAGCAGTCCTCCAAAAATCTGCATGTTGCTGAGTGTTAATCAACTAGCTTAACAAGACTTAAAATACACACACATGAAGTCTTCTATATCCAAAGAACCATAAGCATCCAACCAAAATGAAATCTCATTCCTGTTTCAAAGTGTTCTTCAAATTGTGCATAATCTAAGAAGCTCTTGGCACAGCTCCAGCTTTAACTATGCAAGGATAGTGGCTGTTGTAGTCTGACACCTTTGCAGGACATCAGGCCAGCAAAAGCTGTTCTAAGCCCAAGAATGTGGAACTAAAAACAGAATGAGTCAAAAGGTGCCTCCTGGGCCATCTAGTCCGACCCCCGGCTCCAGCCAGCTCCACTCATGACATGCCTACCATGTGCATGTCTAGTCTATCCTCGAACACCCTCAACCACCTCCCATGGAAGCCCATTCCATACCCTCGGGGTCCTAACTGTCAGGAAGTACTTCTGGCATCCAAACTGAATCTGGGTTCCCTGAGCTTTGCCCCACTGGGACAAGTCCTGCCCTCCTCTGCAGGGGAGAACAGGTCTCTACCCACCTCAACATGACACCCCCACACATACCTATATGTTGCCAACACATCCCCTCGGAGTCTCCCCTTCTCCAGGCTGAAAAGATCCAGTTCCCTCAGTCTCACCTCATGAATGGACAGTGACTGATTCAATTAAATTTACTCCCACAAAAATGTGTATATAGGATTGCAGCCTGAACAATCAGAGATTGCTCTCTAACTTCTCAAATTCTAGAATTTTTGAATGTCTGTCAGATTTTAGACAGCAAGTTCCTTGGCACAGAGACCTGAGAAAACAAACTTTGCAGAGCATGGGTGGGTAAATGGTGCGTCAACAGACATGGGCCAGACATTTCAGACTCTAATGCTCAATCATCCCTGATCACTGGCTATGCTGGCACAGGCTGATGGGAGGTGTAGTCCAAAACGTGGCGGGGGAGCAATGCCCTGTTGCTTATCTCACAATAGAGAAAACAAACAAACAAACAGCCTTCCCTCCCGCTCTTCCATGAAAAGTAAGAATGCTTGGAGGAGAGAAACAGAAATAGATTTGTACATAAGCTCCAGTTCTGGAGTGGGAAACAAGTTCTTGAGCTGACCCATATGCTCAGAGGCACCTTTGTCTCTCCGATCCTCAGACAACTACTTTGGGGAGCTCTGGGGAGAAAGAAGGTCGATCCCACCAGCCTGAAATTTGCACGCCCCACACTGCTAGTACAAGTAATAAATAATATTTCCCCACCTCCCTTGGCTCACATGCATACAGTTAAGGCAGGAAGGGGGGGGGGCTACGCAGCACCCACCCTCTCCCCGCAAAAACGAAAGGCCCACCCGCGTCCCCCTCCCCATACCTTACTCGGAAAGATGCCGCATCCTCTGCAGACACGTGGAAATGCAACCTCCGCCGCCCGCGTCCTACAACCCAAAGCCACGGGTCACCTGATCCGCCGTCACGTGACCTCCCGGGCTTTGCTGGGATGGGCCGGGCGCTTTGCTTCGCCTTCCCGCCAGGAAGAGGAACCAGCAGGGCGGATGCCAAGCCGTAGAGCTTCAGATCGTCTTTTTTCCCTCCGTGGTGGCGCCCCGTTTATGGAACGGGCTCCCCAAAAGGAGCCTGCCCGTTTTTTATTTTATTTTAGGTGCCAGTGAAGCCCTTTTTCTTTCCCAGTTGTTTTAATTGTTCTTTTAAATAGTGTAAGCCGTCCTGAGACTTTTGTATAATAGGATGGCATACAAAAGCTTTAAATTAAATGAATGAATGAATATTAGTTATTTTAATAGCTAAAATGGTTTGGACATTGCATTTTACATCATATTCAGTATTTCATATTTATCTAAATACTTGCATTTTCTACCCCTGCGGTCCCTATGTGTGTGTTTTAACATATGTTGTATTGATGTTTTTTTTTATGCTTTTTGGGTTTTTTAACCATCCAGAAAGCCTTCGGGCTATTGCATGGATAGAAATTTTTAAAACAAACATATAAATTAATTAATCGTCATGCCTCTGGATACAAAATGGTCAAAAGTCGCAACCTTGACTGCAACCATAGAAATATAATAATAATAATAACAACAACCCTGAGGACAAAGGCTGGCTCCATATTAATCTTTGTAAACTGCTGGCTGAAGAGCAGAGTAAAGAAATGCTACAGTTAGATACACTGAATACATTTATCCAGGCGTTAATCAATTTAGCACCATGGTGTTAGGTGTTCAACAAGCCCTCTTTCCTGGCATGATTAATGTTTCTCAGCTATAACTGGGACTTTATGCTTAAAAGCAATGATGCAATTTGCCCTTTCTTGTGAGTAAAATTTTCCCAAAACATTCTGTGCCTGGTGTATGCCGATTGCTTAATTCTGATCTTTGAAAAAGATTGTCTAACTTCTATTACCTGTTTGGTGCTGCATGAAGCCATTCCTCTTCCCTAAAGCATTTTAAATTGGAGATTTCTGATTCTGTATTTAATTTTGAGAAGGTTTGGAATGGGTGCTTCTATACCTCCAATGGAGTTGGAATGGGGGCTGCTATATCTCATAGTATATTTTGATCCGAGTTCATTACTGGCCTTTAACGTGCACCATGTCCATATTCGTTAATCTTCCAATACTAACTGTTGAGAACCTGCCGTTGTTTGATGGACTTCAGGGTGCTATTAAAGAAAAATGAACATCGGTCCTAGAAAGCTGAACCCATTAAGTGTCCACCCCTCCTTAGGAGCAGGAGAGGGCAGAAAGAAGAGCTGATAGATCTTGGCCAGGGTGACTGACCCTAGTTTGAAAGAGGCATTTGCCATGGCTGCCGTTAAAATAAGGTTTCCGTTAACTGTGGAAACCTTTGCTGTTCTGCCACAAATCATCAAGAGCACAGCCAGTGGCAAGGGTCAACTGGCCAAAGGCACACGGCTGCGAGATTCAAAACTCTGTGAGACAAGATCTGGGCAGGCACAAGCAGCTTTACTGAAGCGTTTGCAAAGGCCGGCTCAGAGTCTCAATTGCCTGAGGAACAAAGAGCAATTTACACAAAGCATACATGAGATTATATACATTTCTTTCCCTGATGCTCAGCACTACCCCCGCTTCACCATTGGCTGGTTACTAAGCAGTCACAATCTTCTCCATCCGCCTACATCATACTACTCCTCGAAATGTTCCCCCCTCCCGCTCATACATCCCATGTTCATGCTAATGAGCCAATTACCTATGAGAGGTGTGTCAGTTATTATTCATAAGCCTATTAAGCGTGCACACTATTTCCTAAGAGTTCAATAGGCCAGTTTGGCCTTGTAGCCATCTCACTTGATGACCATTTATCTCCCAAAACTTGTGGGAGGATGAGATAGGAAGAACAACCCTTCTTCCAGGCTCATTCGAGTTTCCGTTCCTTCCTTCAGTAGAATACGTGCCTGTATACTTAGCAGCAAATGGCGTCTTACTATGAAATAGCTGTGCATTTGCTGGGTTTTTTTCTCTCTTTTTAAAAAGATACTATTCTTGCTCTGTTTCTCACACTGCCCACTGAGAAGAGCCTTCGAGAGCCGCGCCTACTCTGTTACCTTTGCAACCTGCTTGGTCACCTGCCACCTCTTACTCCAACCCAAACAACAGACGGGGTGAGAAGGGGCAGCAGGAGGTGCTCTGGCTGGCTCACTCTCGACTTGCCGAGCAAGCAAGAGGCAGCCATGGCCAAAACGTGAGCAAGGAACAAGGGCAGCTAGTTGAAAAGGGAAGCTTATTGAGGGAGTGGGGCTGCTGAAGGACCCTCAAAAGACTGGGATCTGCACCGGCGCCTGTTGGACCTCAAGGCATTGCCTGTGTGCCTGCGTTCTTGTTCTTTCTTGTATACCAGGTGTGGCCCCAACACAAAAGTGGTTTGTCTCACGTTGCCTTGACAAGCACAGCAAACGAAGTAGACGGCCCCAAAAAATGAATATGTGATTGAGACACAGGAACTGTGTCTCATGGCTGCTTATCTGCTGATGAAGCCGACATGGATAGGACTACAAACATCATGAATAAAATTCAGAATTATGCTGCCCTGCCCTAAGAAGCACCAACACAGACATTTAGGAGAGGAAAACAAAATGGCCTTTCTCAGAGTCAGAAATGGTTAATAAAAGCAGGGAAGAAAGAATATTTCGGATTGGGGGACAGGCGTGTTTAAATGGGCATGGATTACAGACCGGCATGTTTAAAAAGGGAGCAAAGTGTGAAGAAAGGTTATCCACTGTTAGGAACTGCCACTTCTCTCTGAAATGCCAAAAAGAATTCTAGGTTTGGGGGGAGCTGAGATGAGTTTTATCCACAGCTTGCAACATGCTTTTCTATCTCCTTGCCACAGAAAGAAAGGTGGAGAAGAAGATACAGGTACCGTTTTCCACACTCCGGAGGAACAACAATACCTGACCAAACAGGAAAGAAAATATACTTAGGTGTCTGGAAAAGAATTATGCCCCCACATTTTAGCTGGGCAAAGCAATCTTTTGGTCCTCTAGATTCTTCAGAATTCCAGCCTAGAGGTCAAAAAAAGAGCTCCAACTACAGAGCCTGCAGAGTCACTTCCTTGACTCACCTAATGGGGCAAAACCAGCCAACGAGATGAGTTGACTTATGGGGCATGAGAAGGGGGAGGGGCAAACTCACCTCCACACTCTTCCCACCTGGCACAAGATATCCTGATCCTGCTTGTGGGCATCCCCACCGGATCATATTCTACTGCTCCAGTTCTGGAGTTGCTGGAGCACCCAGTCCCTGTGATGGCTTACAGGAAGGGAGTTTCTCCCCAGGATCCATGGAGCTTCATAAGAAGCTTCAAGCTAAACCAGACTGTTGGATTTTTCTCTACTCCGTCCCTTCTAAAACTCCCAGGCAGGGTTTGTATCACTGTGAAATGCACCCTGTCTTCTAGAAAGTTTGCAAAGCCTTCCTAAAAAGCAAATCAGATACCTAAATAAGCACCTGTTTGAAGGTGGTGTGGTGTCTTTACACACCCATTCAAATACTGTAAGCAGTGCTAGGCCCTCCATCCCTTGCATTGTAGGAAGTGAGTGTTAATCCTTCCTAATGAGAGCCAGTGTGGTGTCGTGGTTAAGAGCCTGGGACTGAGATTCAGGCGATCCGGGTTCAAGTCCCCGCTCGGCCATGGAGCCCACTGGGTGACTTTGGGCCAGTCACAGACTCTCAGCCCAACTACCTCACAGGGTTGTTGTTGTGGGGATAAGATGGAGGAGGAGATGTAAGCTGCCTTGAGCCCTTTGTGGGAAGACAGACAGACAGACAGAACTGTGATCTAAGTTTTTCAGGGCACCATCCTATGCATGGCTGAAGCAATGTGGAGTTATAGGACTCCCCCCACCACATCATCTCTAGTAACTACAAAGAGCACGTGCATCACTGAATATTAAAGACTGCTCCGATGCCAAATTTAGCTGGGTGATAACCATCTCCCAGAAAAGCAGCAACAAGATTGCCAGAACATATGTTTAAACAAAGCATTAGCTTTGCCCTGCCAGCAGATAAACAAATTAGGAAGGAATTATTAAACAGCTATTGCAATATCCACAAGGCACAAACAAACTATTTTGCTGAATAAGTTGCTCTCAGAGTTTCATACCCTGACAGGCAGATGCCAAAGCAAATGAGGCATTTGCAGAGATGTCTGAAGCATTTTCTCAACTTAACAAAAGTGCCTCAAGGTTAGGGCATCTCTCCCTCACCTTCGGTTCATCATCTCCCTCTCTTCAGGCTGGGTTCATTGTAATGAGCCAAAGGTTGTTGCACCAGCTCCAAGTTCTGGAGAGCCCTGAAGCAAAATAGTAAGGCAAGCATCTCACCTCTCTTGTCAGCAGCCGCTTTTCCTTGTCACGTTTTGTATTTCTGTGTCTCCTGATAACCAAAGCTCTCTGAGAGGATCCAAAAACCTGAAAGAGGTTTAAAACGCTACATTATTATTATAACAACATTAGCTTCCCATCCCATCTTTCTTCCTCTTGCAATTCACCTGAGGTAGCTTACAAGGTTCTCCTCCATCTTGTTTTATCCTCATAACAGCAGGCATGTGAGGTATCTCAGTCTGAGGCAGTGGCTGGCCAAAAGGCACGCAGAGCTTCATGGCCAACGGGGAACTAGAGCCCAGATCCCCCAGCCACTCTTACCTGCCTCTCTCTCTGGGCCAGGCAATGGCAGTGGGGACAAGGAGGAGATGCCACAGCTCAGTGGCCTGTACACATCCCTGGCATCTAGGGTAGGTGTGTCTGGGCGCTGGCCGGGGACTCCTAGCAAAAGCCCCCTTCCTCAACTTGTTTCTCCTCTTCTCCATCCTGGTCCACTTGTTCACCTGCCCCTCACTCTGGCAAAGGCGACGTGGGTGCCAGCAAAAGCAGAAGAGGTGAGCCCGAGCCACAACCGATGCCAGCGTTCTATAGCTCAGAGGTCGTTGCTGCCAGGCACAAACGGGGCATCTCCACCCTTTCTGAATGGGGGAAATATCAAAACCTGGGATGCCACAAAACAATTGGTGCTTGGTGTGGGGAAGAGATGGAGCCAGGGCAAAGGGGAGCCTGTTGGCCTGGGGTTCAAAGCCCCTGCTGTAAATGCTTGCACGCAAGCACTTAAAAGACAGTACATTGGGTCCAGATTTAGCCAGGCTTAGAGGAGACCCATTGAAGGGGAGACGTGGTAGAGATATAAAAAATGCTACATGATTTGGAGGAGTCAATGGTGCATGATTTGGAGGAATTTGATGCTTTCTCATCATCCTGGAACCCAAAGGGTCATCCCATGGAGTTGATTGATGGGTAAGATAAAGGAAGGACTTCTTCATATAACACAGAACTCAACAATGGAATTCATTTCCTGGAGATCTAGCAATGGCTAGCAATTGGCATGACTTTAAAAGGGGGTTGCATAAATTCACAGAGGAGGAGACTACCCATGGCTACTAGTCCTGGTGGCCATATGCGAACTCTGGTATCAGAGGCAGGCTGCCCATAGACCCAGTCACTGGGGAACAAGGGTGGAAAGTGCTGTTCGCCTGTCATTTTTCCATGAGCAGTAGGTTAGCCTCTGTGTGAACAGAATACTGGACTGGATGGACATTTGGCCTAATCCAGCAGGACTCTTAGGTTAAGTCCCATAGATTTAAAAGGGTTTACTTTGATTATATCTGGACCTAAAGCACTGCCTGCTGTCCCAATTTAACAGATAGCATGACTTGCGAGTTGATTTCTAAACATCCTGGCATACCATCCCAGTCAAGGGTACTTTAGAAAAATATCCCTAACCAAAAGGTCAAACCAACAGGATAGCTTTTCCCTTTCCGGAGAGGACATGGCCCGGAGTCCCTGAGCTTCCTATCACAGGGGACCTGGTGCCTCTAAACCACTGTGCAGTCAAGCCCTGGAGCAAAGGCAGAGATTCCTTCAGGTGAGCAGAGGGGTATTACAAGCTTGCCCATCGTTACATGGCAAGGCAGAAGACATGCCCCGCACTGAGCACCTTTGGTGGCTTGCCAAACTGTACATTAAATCCACGTAACAGTGGCTCCATGCAGCCAATGGAAGCTGCTTTGTATGCAATAGCTGAGTCGGTGGATCAATTAAGCCACATTTAATTGGCCGAAGAGCTGTTGTAACTGGATTATTGAAGTACATTTCTCTGCCCTGTTTGCAGTGGACTGTGTTGTTTGTTTATCAGTTCTGTCTCCATTTCCCAGGTAGCAAGTTGGTCAGACACTGAGGCACTTGGTTCCCAGCATAAATATTTGAAAAGTAAGCACTGTAGACACACACAGAAAACCAAACAGGATTGTCTCTTCGGGCCACAAAAGGACAGTTCACACTCGGAAGGGCAGCAAATAGGGGAGCTCCAAGCCTTTTTGAGTTATCCATCCCCTTTGTCCTGGACACAAATTGCTTGGGTACTTCCCTGCTTTCTATATGGCTCTCCTCCCCATTCCAGTTGGCCAAAATGCCTACAGATTCTTCACCGAAAGGAAGAAACGTAAGCTAAAACATGCTGGAATTTGGTGGATTTTGGCCTGCAGCCTCACTGCAATGTGGCTCCCAGGAACTTCTCTGAATTAAAATGGACACATGGGCTGAAAAAGGTTGGGGTCAGTTTAAATGACAAGCGAAAGCACTGTGAAGAAACACTGCCTTGACTGTCAAATTCTAGTGACTCAAAATATGCTTTGAACAAGGAAGAGAAGTGGGGTGGGGAGGGGGAATTGAAACAACAATTTACTATGGGTACATACTGAAAACCAGAACTGGTTTTGATAGAAGGGAAACATGTCGTGCAATTTTGCCATATTTCCAGTATAAAATATGAGGCTGTAATTTGAGGCTGCTTCTTTTGATGCTGTTGCTTAGATGATATGCAAACACATCTTTGGAGATACTTTACAAGGTGTAGTTGTTGCAAACAGAATGTGAGATAATAAACCTGGGTCCAGACATGAGTTGGAGGTTGAAATTTGTCTTGTTGTTGCTATGTGCCATCAAGTCATCTCACATTTAGGGTGATCCTTTGAATGAAAGTCCTCCAAAATGCTTGTCCTTTACGGCCCTTGTAAACTCAAGGCCATGATTTCCTTTATGGCACGTATCCATCTTAGTCTTCCTCTTCTATCTTCAACTTTTTCTGGGATTATGGTCTTCTGCAGTAGTCCTGCCGTCTTATGAGATGGCAGCTCCAGTTTCATCATTTTTGCGTCCTGAGCAAATCATGGCTTGATTTGGTCTAGGACCCCCTCTTGTTCATCTTTCTGTTGCTCCACAGTATTGGCAAAACTCTCCTCCAGCACCATGTTTTGAACAAATCATTTTTTTCTGTCAAAATTTGCTTAGTCCATATTTTAAGACAAATCAAACCCATTTTATACTTCCAGAATTGATAAAAGGAAAAAAAACCCTTTCTAAAATCAGCTGAAAGCCAGTCACGATTTATAGTCAGTCACAGCAAAAACAGCAAAGAAGCCTGTGAAAGACCAACAAAGGTAAACTATTGGTAGCAGGTGTAAAAATCATCCTATAAACCTCCTGCCCCCCAAAAATGCCAAAGGGACAACCCCAGCTGAAGCTGCCAAGCTGACAATCCTTTACAAATATACTTTATTCTTTAATGCAGGGCTAGGCAACTTGCAAATATTTCGAGGTTTTGACTGACAATTGCCAGGAGGCCTAGCTGGCACAGCCAATGGTGAGAAATGATGGGAGTTGTGGGCCAGAATACCAGGAATGTCACAAGTTCCTCACCAAGAAGTACCATGCCTACTGATCACAGCATATAAAATAAAACAAAATAGATTCTGGGGACTTGGCTACTATTATACATTTCCAACAGCTCTGCTTGTCTGCAGTATTTCTTGCTACACTGTCTGTTCTTTATGTTACAACCATTCTGCTCCATCAGTTCAACCTTTGAAGGAATTAGTTAGAAAGTAGTCAGAAGTCCCTGGACAAGTGGCCTTTTCCTTCCCAAGGAAGCATCAGGTGTCATCAGCATCACGGCCCCACAAACCTAGCTGCTGGGACTCCATAACCCATGCAGGAAACAACTATTGTCATGTGGCATGGCCCCTGTGTCTTGAAGGAACGACAGAGAGAACATCATAATGCAGCAGGGACAGATTCTTCACCTGCTCAGTTATCCCCACCAAGCAATTATTGATGACATTGGAGCCCTGATAGAAAAAAATATCTTAACAATCTAGTGATGGATTTCATTGAACTGAGTTGTAAGGGTGTTTAACAACGACATCAAGAGAAGCCAGCTTGCATGCAAGACGATAACCGCTGAGAGGTGCTATGCATACCTGTAAAACCCATAAAACAAATACTCTGGGCTTGTCTCAGGGAATATGACAGAATTATAACAAGAATTGTTCTTATTTTGGTGCAGAAAGCACAACTCAACACTATACAAATCTGGAAAGATAGGTATCGTCTTATCTGTCAGCCCAGTGACTGTAATTATGAGCAATCTGACATAACAGTCTTCCAATACTGGCTATCAGTCCAGCCCTCCCATACTGCACAGAACAGCACTTGCCACACAAATTTAAATCCCAGGGAAGTAAGAGTATTGAGAGCAGAAGAGGAGGAGAAAGATGAAGCTACTGTGGCTGCCACTAAAGCAAGAGGGCAGACACTATAACCCAGCTAGAAGTAAGGAACAAGCCCTTTGGCGAAATAAGTCCGGCACAAAATAAACTGAGAGGTTATGCAAACGTTCAGAATTCACAAATAGGCTTTGGCAACTGGGGACAATCCCTAAAGGTTATTAAGGCTTCTTTTGAGGGGAATGCATTAATGCTTTAAACTATATTAGTAAGCAACACACATTGCAAAACAACAGCTTGCAACAGTAATTTCAAAATCAGAAACACACCGCATACATACAAGTTGGTCGTAGCTGCTAACTGGGGAACAGCAAATGATTTTATGGAAGTAGAAAATTTGGAACCTAGCACTTGAAAAACTCACTTAACATCCTCCGTTACAAAGAGACCAAGTAGAAATTGACATTTCCAATGGAATGTGGAATCCATTCATTGAATTCACTAAAATTGGGAAGAAACACAGAACTTCCTAAGATACACAGAACTCTGTGGCATGAGTTAGAAGGATGATGAGTGGAAATGGGATCAGATAATCTTGCTTGGAGACTAAACAGAGACCCTGAGTGATCAAAAATAAATTAACTCACATGTAGTATACTTAAATGTGTTACTCCTCATTTAATAAGGTTAGTTTTTTTAAAAAATCAAGATAGCAAGCAAAACAAATAGTCACGGAGATGGCTAGATATGGCTTTATTTGGTTTTCTCAGATAACTATTTGTGCATCTCAAACAGTCGGTGGCGAGCCTTTCCCGTGCCTCAACAAAGGTTGCCATGTTTTCCCCCTTGCTGGGCTCCTCAGCCTTTACTGGCTCCTTGCAGCAGGGATAAATTTGGACAGGTCAAGCTTCTCTAACATTCCATGTTTTATCTGCTCAATTTTGCCTGCTGGACATATGGTGGTTAAAAAGCATAGGTGCCTTGCCACAGCAAAGAAGTTGGCAACCCCTCCTTCCCAGCCAAGGCCCCCACATACTCCCCAGATTGCAAAACAAAAGAGAGAAAGAGAATGGGAATCCTCAATCTTATAGCATGCACCCTGTAGTCCAAAAGAGCTGGGCAATGTGGGCAGGAGGCTGTGAGGTCACATGACAGGCTGAGAAGAAGGAAAGAAGAGGAAAGCATGGAACCCAAACTGGTTAGAAGGGTGACTTTCCGGCACCCCGGAACGTGCATGCAAAAGGGCATGTTTCTTCTTTTAGGAAAGAGCAGGCCAAGTGTCGGGGCTTGGCCTGAAGCTTTGGGGTTTGCGTCTCCTTCTCAGAGTCTCTGAAGGAAAGAAGATGTCCACTTAATGAGGACAGAATTGAGCGGAGAGGAGAGACGGGCTTCTGGTTGGGTTAAGAACATCTGATGTTCATTTTGTCTCCTGATGCAGCAACAACATGCACAGCTAGTACTTGTTTTCCCTGAGCTGCAAGATGGCCATTCCCTGTCCCAAGTCCTGCACCAACACTTGGCATCGTTGGGCCACTGCTGGGGACCAAGCACTCCAAGCAGGGCATACCGGTGATGCTGGATCTGGGAGCTGCCTGACATTTTAATTTTCCCACAATGCCCCACAACACTTTATTCCGGAGTATTCTGGAAAACTTAAAGCATAGACCCAGCCCAATGTAGCAAGGGGGGGGGGCTACCTTGCCAGGACCCCACCCCTGCTCTGTGGCAAGATCCACCTTTGCCCTCCCAGGCTTTGCTCTCTGGGTGGATTTAAAAGGGGATTAACCAAATACATGGAGGAGGAGAGGCCGATAAATAGCCATTAGCCAGAATGACTAAATGGAGCCGCCAGTTCAGGGAGTCTGTCTGGGTACCAGTTGCTGGGCAGGCTTCTTGCTGTAATAACCTGCTTATGGGCTTCCTAGAAGCATCTGTTTGGCCGCAGTGGGGAACAGGATGCTGGCACAGAAGAACCGTCCGTAGGACTGACCCAATAAGAGCTCCTCCTAGTTACTCTCAGCCCCAAGGTCTGAGTCTTGACACATTGTGCAGCTACTACAGGCGGGCATATTTTCTCTCTGAGCCATTCAACCGTCCCTCTCCCAGTCCCTGGCATCTTGGCCAGCGGAAGCAGCCAAGCCAAAGGCACAGCTAAAATGAGGTATCAGAAGTAGGCAAAGTTACAGAAATGCTAGGGTAGCTGGGTTCCCGGGCACAGAGACACTTTGTGTATGCTGGGGGGAGGAGGAAAGGAAGCAGCAGCTGGAGGTAAGGGTAACTCCCTGTGAGGACAAGCACATGGGGCACACAAGGGCTCACGCCAGCTTATTCGGGAGGTCTTGCCAGGGCAAACAGGTGCAAAGGACCCAGATGCGTTGGGCCTTGGTGAGGCGCAGTCACTGTGCAGGGAGTCCTGGCGTGCAGGAGTGCCAACTGTCAGGGTGGGCGCCGTTCTTCACTTAGGTCTTCCTACTTTGCAGACTGACTACCTGCGAAAGTGTCTGTCACTGTCGGGCCCAAGGATGGCTGGGGTGCACTGACCCGGGAAACAAACCCCTGGAGGCCATGGGAGTGGGGCCCCACTGTACCATGTCCTTTGGTTTAGGAGTGGAACCAGCATAAACCGGAACAAGTGTCCTCTAAGGCGCATCCGTGACTTCAAAGAGGGCAGTTCAGCAGGGTTGCCATTATCATGGTGGTCTTTGCAGTCCGCTTTCCCTTCTGTCTTCCCAGTGGAGGTGGGAGAGTGGAGAAGACACAACCGAGTTCTTCCAGGAAACCAGCCTGGGTGTTCCAGTCCAAGCCCAACACCACGAAGGAGCCATCACATTCAGAAGCAGAAAGCCCCGCTGCAGACACACCTGACTGCGGCCCCTTGCCTTACAGGTTGCTTTCTCTGATGAGTCCGCTAAGGCTGTGGGGGCGCCTTCGCTCTAGCCGACGGCCCGAGAAGAGGCGTCGCAAGGATGAGGTAGAGCTTAGGTCTCCACAGCTCTGCAGATGGATCCCTTCTGGGGGGCACCGCTCAGCCCCCATCCTCAACACCTGAGAAACCCCAGACGAAAAGAAATGTTAGTGCGAGGTGCAATTTTCCAGCTCTGTTTTCAGGGTCGAGGTTCAGTCCCGCAGCACCATATAGCATTTCTGAGCATGCACATTTGAAATATAATTCCACTGAATTGGAATTTATGGAGTAGGACTTCCAAAACAGAAGTGGTGGCATCTGGGTGAGCGGCAAGCATCAGTAGCGATCTTTCAAGAGGTTTTTATTCTCACATTCCTAGTTCTCCCTGAAGGAAGTAACTCCGTGATTGAGAACAGTGAGGCAAACAACCAAGCCATGAAGCCTGTCTGAAGGAATGAGGAAGGGAGGAAAAGATAATTGGGTTGAAGAAAGAACGCTACCTTCTATCTCATACTCCCAGTAGTTTTATGAGACAGGATGTCATAGGGCAAGGTGAAGCCAGAAAGGAGTGAACTAGTGAACCGGTAGTTATGAGCACACAGGCATAATAGGTTGGTATCATCTCACACACCTCGAATAGACAATGGGCTAATTATAATGCACATGTGATGTATGTAGATGTGTCTAGTGGGATGAGATGGGAGATATGAAGGAGGAGGATGGAAGGACTGTACCCCCTTAGTACCTCATCCAATGAGGGAATTGGGGAGGGCTATGGCGGCCGAGTTAGGGTACAAAAGGAGATGATTTGTGTGTTTGTGCTTTGGAGAGATTTTGACAGAGTGGGCTTTCCCTGTCTATTGCAATAAACGAAGGCATCTCCTCACTCTGATGGTAGTCTTGGTTATTTAACTTGAGAAGTATTTTCGCTGCTTTTTTGCATAACATCCCTGTCTTTCTCCTCTTGCAAGGAAACCGGGCCAGTTTACCATTTTATCCTCACAACATCCCTGTGAGGTAGGCCAGGCTGAGAATAAGTGGCTGGCGCAAAGGCACCCACTGAGCTTCATGGCAAGTGAGGACTAGAACCTGCGTCCCAATGCCACACTCTAACCACTACACCACACAATAGCCTTTTTTACCCTAGCAGGCCAGACAGACAAGAATAAAAAGCGTTTAGAGAGCCAAAGCCAGATTCTGCTCAGATGCCTGCAACTTCAGGGTTCCCAGACTCCCTTGCATTTTATAGTGAGTCCTCTGCATTCCTAAAAGACACGCTTGCTTCCAGCTGTTGCATAAGATGTTGTACAGGCTCCAGGCTTCTCCACACCTGACATTCAGACCACAGCTTTGCATTTCCCACATCTGCCTTGCAAGTCCAAATTAATCTAGGACAATGGATGTTCATATTCTGCTCTTCATCTGCCTTCCCTTCCTTCATTTCAGTGTCATTCCAGCCATCCAGATTTCTACTGTGTACTCTTTCTAGTCATTGGTACTTAAAACCCTAAACTGATCATCTTGTAATGCCCCAGCAAACAGAAAAGTTTTCACTTGAAGGCTGGCGTCAGTCACATCTCCACGGGGAAGCTGTTCAACAAGCGGCAGTGCCTCAGGTTCTTTCCCCAGCCGTCACTTCATGGGAGTAGACAACCCCTTGATAAGCTGCATGATCTTTAGACAGGGGCAGGGTGGATTCAGCAAGTGGTGTTCCTTCTGGCATTTGGGTCCCAGACCATTTAGGGCAGGGTGAAGAACCTTGTTCAGTCTGTGGGCTGAGAAAATTTAAAGGGGATGCATTGCAGGGGTGGCTGGGGCCAAAAGTAAAGGGGCCAGAGGCAAAGGGGTGGGGCAAAAATGAGGAAACAAATACCAGTGTATTTTAACCGAAAGCTCTTACCGCCGGTGGGGGAGCTTCTGGGTGGGCATTTCAACCTGATGGAATGAGGAGGAGCTGCGCTGAAGATGCACAAGATGTTTGGCAGTTGAAGGAAAGGGAATCTGTGGTTACCGGGGGAACTCACGAGAGTCCGACTGAGAAGTTTCCCCATTCTGGTTCAAGCAACTATGTGTGGCTAGGTCACTCTGATAACTGCATTGACTCCTGGTCCATTTCTGAGCTCTGTCCAAAGCACAATAATCAAATGGGTTCTACAAGAAGAGCCTTTTAGAAAATAATTGCAGGAAAAGATGTGTGAGAGGTGCTCCACTCTGAGGCAACCTGCTCTGGATTTCTGCAAGAAAGGATTCATTGCAAAACCCCAGTGCAAACCAGTTACAGTTCTTTGTCATCCAGTGTCATGGATGTGTCAGTGTCTCTTTCCCAAGGGTTCAAGCAATTAGGCTATGGAAACCCTCATTAACCAGCACAATTAAGTTGCTATCTAAGGGCTGGGAACTTTTTATGAGATCCAGCCAGCAGGAGAAGGAGCCTGTCAAAAGGGGAGGATATTTTTGGTCCTTGCCATCATGATTGTGAGATTAATTTCCAGCTGCCCTTTTTTCTGGTGCTCTCTTCTCACCCACTCTGCCAGGGCCAAGACATTTTGCTTCCTAAGAAGAGGAATGAGGAGGAGGAGGAGGAGGAGTCCTCTTTCAATTCCGTGTACAAAAGCTGACCAGGACTGGCTGCTGTTATCACCAGTGTTCGCTACTAGTGATGGGATAGTGACTTCCACTGCACCTGAAGGCAGCAGGCTCGCTTAGGGGTGCAGGGGAGCTGGCTCAGCACACACCTCTCCCCCACCAACGCTTTGCTGTTGCTGCTGCAACCTCCAACCAACCACTGACTCTTCCTCCTAAGGAGCAGAGAGGCCCTGTTTGTTACATGCGGTTTTACAATTATTTTTGTTATTCATGTTATTGATACACAACCTAAGAGCTTTGTGACTTGGTTTCTAAGAGGTTTCACAGCAAAACTTTCTGAGTGGGTCACAACTATTTATCATAGACTATTTCCTGGATTTATTTCATATTAAATACACACGCATCAGCACAGAAAAACAGCCCTGCTGGATGCAACCCAGTGTCTATCTAGGGCAGTGGTGGCGAACCTATGGCACGCGTGCCGCAGCGGGCATGCAGAGCCCTCTCTGTCGGCACGGAGCCAAGCCGCCCCAGCATCGCCCCAGCAGCCGAGCATCGGATAACAGCGCACATAGGGGCCATGCGCACACTCGGAAAGGAGTAGCGGCACCAGGCACTGACGTCACGAGCTGCGACTCGTCTGAGCTCTCGCATGGTCAGTCAGTGCGCTGCCAAGGATATATACATATTTATTTTATTTATTAAAACATTTTTATGCTGCCCCATTCGCCGAAGCCGAAGTCCATATTTGCTCGGACTGGCTGCAAGTTGTTTTTTCTAAACTAAAACCCCAGTTTTCAGGTTTTATTGCAATGTTGGCATTTGTGATAAATCAGTGGGTTTTGTGTTGCAGTTTAGGCACTCGGTCTCTCAAAGGTTCGCCATCACTGATCTAGGGTCTTGCTGTGCATAGGATACCCACAAGACGGGTGTGCGTGTGACAGCACCCTCTGTCCATGTCCCCCAGAGACTAGTGCCTCTGATGCCAGAGGTCACACATGGCCATCAAGACTAGCGGGCATTGGTAGCCTTCTCCTTCATGCATTTATCCAGTCCCATTTTAATGCCATCCGGACTGGGGACCGTAACTACATCTCATGGAAATTAACTCCATCCTGAACTCTCGCAACAATCAGCTTCATGGATGGTGATACCTCTGAGTCCTGGTGGTGGTGGTATTATTAATAACAACAATATTAAACATTTCTATACATGGTATGATGAAAAAGCAAGAAAATTGGCTCACTATAAAATTTCTTCACACCACATATAATCTGTACACCTCATACAGCCTAGAAATATTCTTAAAAACCCAGAGACCTGTGGCCAAAGTCCTACCAGATTTGTTAGAATATGTGTGATTCTCACCCTCCCTGTCACCATCTTGACCTTCCTGGGCCCACAGCTTCTGGTGCTCCCCTCAATCCTTTCCAATTCCACATGATGTTATCTGTCTGCATCAAGTTTTCAACTCAGCTCCTGTCTTGGCTTAATAGAGTGGTCACTCAAGAATTGCCAGAAAAGGAAGAAATGCATCACCAAAAAGGAGGGCACCAATTTCCATATGCTAATTTATATGCAAGCAGAGAAATAATTATGTCACTAAAGCAGGTGGTCCATGTGTTCACCGGCTTGCTATCCAGGTGCTAACTGTAAATGCAGCATTTCTCTTTAAACCCAAATGTCACAGATCAGTCCGTCAAACAGAGAATGCCGCCTCCCTCAAATAGAGGCCTACCCTGTCTAAAAGGGGACACACAGCTGCCTGACGCACGACTCTGGGAGGCAAGGTGGAGGAACCGTGATGGGTTTTAAAGCTCAGTCAAGCTTGAAGAAGACCCTTTAACACAGCAAGCAGGCAGAAAGAGTAGACCTTCATGGCAAGGAAGAAAGCTGCAAACCGATTCCCTTCTGTATGGGATGGTCACTTCTGCAACCAAAAATAGGAAAAGCATCACGCCTCTCCACCCCAAACAAGGGCAGAAGAGAACATAGATTTGCTCCGAGGGATTATACGGAAATGCAAATTGATCAAATTAGGAGTTAAACAGAAAAATATTTCACCAAAGTGGGCAATAAGTCTGGGACTAAGTGAGCCATGAGACTGCCTGCCTAGTTTGCTGACCCGATGCTGCTAGCGGCAGCTGTGCAACGTCAAGGCCCCGCTCTACTCTCCCTTCTTAGCATTCTAGCACAATATCGTGTTTCCACACACACACACTTCTTCCATCCTGCAGAGATGAGATCAATCCCCTTGAGAGAGGTTGTCTTTTTTGCATGCGTTAGTCTGCACATGCATTGCTATCGCTGCAATTTCAGCACCAGTGATTGTGGTTCCCTTCTTGCATTAAACAACGCTGTGGGTGCGGTGGGGGTGAGTGGGGAAGAGGCATCTGAACATTCACACAAGCCGATGGGAAATTACAATGATTTGTACCTGCTTGCGGCCACGGGTGCCGCTGCGCCCAGCCGTTTCTACTCCTGCCAAAACCAGGCTGCGTTTGGATCTGTGCAGAAAACGGGCCATGAGCCCACGTGTCCCGCGGCACACCTTCAGATCCCCCAGGGAGCGTGTGGTTGTCTTGGACAGATGCTGGGGTACCTTCTGTGGCACTTCCAGCTTGGTCTTCCCTGCCAATTGACACTGAGAGGGCGGCCCACGGAGTGATGGGTGCAAAATACCAGCCTCTGAATATGGCCCTGGGAAGAGACAAAATGAAGGAGATGTTCAGGGACAGAAGTGTGGGATTTGCCCCTAACAGGGACATCAGAAGAGGAAGCGCTGGAGCTTGATGTCTGGCATCTCCAGACCTGAAGAAGACACCCCCGCCTGATGCCCTGGAGAGTTATCTCTGTCAACAACGCCAAACTATACAGTTCTAATGGTTTGATTCAGCATTAGGAAACATTCTGTATTCCTAATGGTCACTGGAAGGCAGCTTGTGCCTTTGCCATTTCGTCAAAAGCTGAAATCAGCTCACAACTGATGACATCTCCTGACTCATATTTAAAATAATGTAACTTATTCTGTGACAGCAATGAGTAAGTTTGAGCTCTGGCTCTGGGGCAGTGAGTGAATTTAATGAGTGAGTGAGCTCATAATTTGCTGTAATTCTTTACAAACTCCCCTAATACTACCTACACAGCTACTCCCTCACCTGCATCTGTTGAGGAGTTGGATCCTTCATCCTCTGATGCTTTGGTGCAGAATACTTCCTGGAAATCACCTTCTGTGGGGTGAGTGGCAATGAAAAGAAGAGGGAAAGAATCAAAGTGCAGGCAAATTCATAGTGCAGGAATGCAGAACATGCAGCAGGTCCCTGGTTCAAATCCTCCAGGATCTCTAGGATGGGCTGGGAAACACCTCCCAGGCCTGAAACTGTGAAGACCAACTCTGCCCAAACTCGCATCCTACAAAAGTTATGGGCGCCACACCCCAACCGCCACATCAAGTTGGGAAAGGCAGGAGGGTGACAACTAATGGGCCAGTCTGTACACATCAGCTTTCTTTGTAGTTTGCATTTACAGGACTGTACCTATTCTCTTGCCATAAGCCAGGGTAGAGACCCTCAGGCCCAGGGGCTGCCCCCATTTTCCCAATTGTGTGGCAATACAGTTGTTTCCCCACCTTAAAAAGATGGCATGCCTCTCCCTAAAGCTTTGTTACTGGCAGTAAGAGCTTTAAGCCACCATTTTTCCGCCACACACACTGTACCTTCGACCCTGCTCATCCCTGGAATGTGGTAGCATCCAAAAGCTTCTCTGAAATTGACTTGGCCGTGGGACTGGGATGGGTCTGGCACCCTTTTACTGTGGGCAAGCCCTCTTCCCAGGCATCCTCTCCTAGACAGAAGCTCCATTCACATGCCCACATAGAGAATCTTCCTGACTGGGCTGGTAAAATACAGCTCCTGGCCCAAAATGAAATACATCAAGAGGCGGTATTATACATTATTTTTAAAGGGAACTGTTAATGCTCTGATGAACCACAGCAGTGGAAAGGTAGGACAGATTTTAAAACTGTAAAATAACCCCCCACTGAACTGTGTCCCAGGGGCCCCTGGATTCCCATCCTACAGCTCTTGATGGCACCCACAATTCTCCCTGAGCTCCCGTCTGACATTTTCTTTTGACCTCTGCTTTGTGGCTATGAAAGAGTCTTAAGGAACAGTCTCCTGGGGGCCAGATATATCCACACAGCGGATTTGGCCTGAAGGCTGCCAGTTGCCCATTCTTGCTCTATGGTTTATGCTCCTCTAGCCAGTTTCCATTCTACTATCCAAATTAGGGCAAAAGCAACACAGCCATACTGGTTGTTCCAAGACAGGCAAATGTCCGCTTTCATCTCTGGCTCGCTGCGCCACTCACCAGCATCGTTGGTCATGCTGATCCCGGGGTCGCTGTGAGAACGCAGCAGGGGGCACTGGATGGAGGGCAGGCGGCAAGAGGCTTCACTGCTTCGGCGCTGCCGCCGCCCTGGCCCTTTGCGTCCCGGCACAGAGGTCTTGGCTTTGACACGCACCTCGGGGAAGCAGGGGCCTATGCTGTGGCCGAGACCTTCGAGGCGGTGGCAGCTGTGAGTATGGGCACTGCATGCCTCCAGCAAGCCCTCGTAACCTGTGCCAGGCGTCGAGCAGGAGTAGGAGCGCTCCCCACGGTGGCGCACCTGAGGCGTCTCCTCAAAGGGGCCCTGAGGGTGCAGGCCACACTGGCCACAGTCCACGCTCAGGCAGTAGTCCGCCCGGCTACGCTGGATGGAGCGGAACAGCACGTAGTCCACCGAGCACGCGGAGCCGCTCACGTCCAGCAGGCACGAGTCCTCAGATGGGCTGCTGTCCCCCGGGATGTCCACGATTTCCGACATCACTAGAGAGCCACTGTCCATGGAAGCTGCTGTGGGGGAGAAAGAGACAGGCCATCAGGACGAGAGGCATGGGACTGCAGCAGGTGGCAAGGCAAGACCAGGCCTGGTGGAGATGCTAAGGGCGTAATGTGAAGCTGAAGCCCCCTCCTCGAATCCCACCTCTGCTCCCTGAACTCAGTCTGTAACTGGTGGGCTACAAGTAAGTGGGAATAAATCAACAAAATTATCTGGCTGGGGAGCTCTCCAGGCTGTGTGGTCTGCTTCACATGGCAACAGGGGGTGTTCTTTCCAGAGAGTGGCCCGGTGTGCGAAGTTTTCTCTTCTTTGAAGTGCTGTTCAGTCCAAGCGGAGTTAAAAGATAACGAAACGTGTGTGTGGGTGTGTGTGTTGTGTGTGCATGTAAAAGAGAGAGAGAGAGAGCAGTGGGAGAATGAGATAGGAATGAGTTTGCTGCATGGGTGTATGTCCACGCCTCACTCCCTGGCACCCCAGCCTTTGGCCACAATGGTTCTCCACCCTGCAATCAAAGCTGGATTTGAAGTGCTGTTTTTGGCTTTGGAAGCCAAAGGGGGAGGAGGCAGAGTACATACAGCACTGCCTCTCCCCTCAGGTTCGGTCCCTGAACCATCCCCAAAGAGGGCTTGTACAAGCAGCTTGCCCAAGATGCAGCTCCTGGTATCAGGATGAGGCAGTTTCCTATCATCCTGGCTGGCTGGCGAAGTATTCACAGCAGGGCCTACTCAACAGGAAGGGCCAGAAGATGTGACCTATTTCGCTGAGACTTTGCTGGAACAGCAGTCCTGCCCACTCTGCTTCCTGGCTTGGTCCCACAAGCCCCAGCACCTGCTTCCCGGCTCCTTTGATAGCTGCATGAGGTTCAGACACAGAGAACCTAGCGCTCAAGCACCTGTCCTATGCTTTGCTGGGGAGTCCTGCCCTTGTGCAGCCAAACCAGGATTCGGCCAGCAAACAGTCCTCGCTGCACAGGTGCTTCACCCAGGGATACCAGCTCTCCTTACCTTCACCACTAAGCACGACAGAGGGGACTTGGTTGCAGGAGCAAGGGCCGTGGGAGGTGTCTGTGAACTGCGAGTCAAACAGCGTCACCTGCAGAGCAGAGGCAGAGGACAGTGTGCAAGGACAGGCAAGCCAGGGCTTGCAAACCGAGTGTGGCCCTCAGCAGCTCTTTGAGTGGCATGCAGCCCAGCCAGTGTCCCCAGCAGCCCAGCTTTTCAGCCGGTAGCATCCATCCTAGCCAGTGGTGCTTGGGGGAGCTGGTAAAGCTACCCTGTCCTCCTGCAGCACCCCCAAAGCACCCAGGAAAGCCAACAGCCACCCCCCCGCCCGCTCTGATGTTACCCTCCGCTTCTGTTATTCAGAGGTACACTGCCTTTGTCTGTGGAGGGTCCTTCGAATTGTCAGAGCTGATAGCCACTGCTAAGTGCATGGATTTTTCAAATCCGTAACACAGGGGTGCTGAAACACTTGCAGCCCAAGGGCTGAATTCTGTTTTGGGGAAGCTTTTGCAGGAGAGTGTACCAAAAATACCCATACTGTAGCTTATAGCTCTTACTGGCCAGAACCAAGCCTTTAAAACTCCTCCAGAATGGAACCAAGACTGCACTGAAGTCAGGAGACCACAGAGCAGTCTGTGAACCACCAGGGAATAGGGCGCAAGGAAAAGGGGTACAGCCCTTGGGGGAAATCCCAGAGGGTTCAGTTGGGACCGTTGTGGGCTGGATTGGGTCCCCAGGCCTGAGGCTCTGCAGCTCTGCTATACAGGGCCCAGCTAATCCAGCAATCTGCTTCCCATGGTGGTCAGCCAGGTGTCCCCCTAATACCACAGCCAGGACAGAAAAGCAGGCACCCTCCCTGTGGTATTTGATATTCAGATGTAGACTCTCCTTGCACATGGAAGTTCTACTTCGCTCTTGTGGCTAAGCATGCCCACAGAGCTCTCTTCTGTGAATGTGCCCAGATCTCTGAACATGAAGCTGCCCATCAATGTACACATGTATGTTCTGTATGTGGAATTAGTTGCACGTGGCTAATACAAACCAATTCACTGGAGATGGACTGCCAGATTGAGAAGAAATGAAGCCAGAAGAAAACATAGGCTCATTTTCCACCTTATTTCCCACTTTCCACCTTCTGCCTTCCACCTTCCAAAGGTGGTGGCCTTAGGGACGAAGGGACGCTCTGAAATCGCTCTAAGGTATTCTGTCCATACACTGATTGTTACAGCTCTGCTCCCATCACTTCCCACACTTTGGATCCCATTGCAATTAAGATGTCGCCCGTCCCCCCGCCCATTATACCTGGCTGTCCCCGTGGAGCCCCATGACGGCCTCATAACTCGGAGGGAAGTCTGTGGGGTACAGAGGCACAGGGCTGTCCATGGAGCCGTTGTAGGTAATGCTGGCAGATAAAAACAATGGTGTTATCCATGAAGCACATTTCCCCACCTCAGTTCCCACATGGCATCTCCAGGATTTGAGGGAGAACCTCAGACACTCTCAGACCTTGCCAGCTTCTGAAGCCCCCTCCCCACATCACCTCGTTCCCAACTGTGACTGCCAACTTTTGCTATAGGCCTCTGCTCCTATGCCTTGAGCAATGGCAGGCCTCACACGAGCACAAGCAGGCGCTCATGGTTGCTGATCTGTGCACTGCGAAATGCTTCTGCTACTGACACACAAGTCAAGAAACTGTTCAAGGCAGAGAGGCAGACCAACCCTTCCATATCCACACACACCCAGTTAGTTGGCAGACTTCTCCCTGAGAAATGAAACTGCCCCATGGCTTCCAGTTCTGACATGGGGGCTGCCCTGAGTCTGTTATCGCAGAAACCAAGTAGAATTCTTGCAGAACTTTAAAGACAGACTGATCCCTTCACCAACACAGCTTTAGGTTGCATTGACTGGATAAAGACAACCTAAGTGTGGGTCAGTTTTGAATGTGTGTTGTCCGATATGAAATGTGCTAACCAGCCATGGTTTCTTAACCACAAATAGCCCGCAAAAAATGTCCATGGTTTGTTGTTTGGCCGGGAACTGTGGGTTGTCCATCATAGCTTGTTATCTCAGTTGGGTTCGGAGTACATGACAACCCACATTTCCACAAGAACAATGCTTCAATGAGAACCCATACTCAAACCCTGGACACAGTTACTGGTTCTGCTAATTTTGAGAGTGCCATGGGGCTTCCAGGGGTCCTTTCTGCTCCTGCCCACCGCTGTGCCCCCTGCAACCTTCCTCCCCTTTGGGTTCCTCCTCTTATATCTCCCCCAGCCCTGCCTCTCCAGCTGTGGCACCTCTGGGCATCGGTCTCCGAGCTGCAGGTGTACTCCGGTGGGTAATATGGTGGCGGTGGCACTGGCGGAACGAACTCGTCCAGGTCCAGCATATGATGCAAGAACGTGTCTGGCGGAGAGGTGCAGTCCAACGTCACGGAGCTGGAACGTGGAGGGGAGAGCTAGCAACAGGGACAGAGACACAGCAAGTCAGAATTCTCCCTCCACAAGGAAAAAGGGCTCAGGTCATTTCTGAGCTGACCTGGCATGAGCGACGGACTGCGCACTGATGAGTGCAACTCACCGCATGGAGGACATCCAAAGAAAAGATCTGTATGCAGCACATGATGGCAGAAAGGGTGCACACCACGATGGCAAAAATGGTCAGGCCACAGACACTGAAGAGCAGGTCCTGTGCAGGAGGGGGGGGGGGGAGAGAAGGGAAACGGGTAGCTGTTAGGAAGGGAAGCACCTGCTCTGCATGCAGTGGTCCCCTCATGCAGACCCCAGTCTCCGGGTAGAGCTGGAAAAACTCCCACCTGAAATCCTGCAGAGCTGCTGCTGCCAGTCAGCACAGACGCTACTGGGCGAGACAGACCATCTGACTCAGTATAAGGGTGGCTTCCTATGTTTCTATTTACATCAGCCCTTTCTTGGGAACAATGAGGACTAGCATCTTTATTTGTAGGGAAAGGGGCTAGGTCAGTGGTAGAGAGGATTTGCTTTGCATGCGGAAGGTCCCAGGTTCAATCCTACTGCTGGCTGATACCGTTGACCCAGGCTGCCAGCCCTTTGAGAAGCAAAGCTGGGAGTGAGATGCAAGCCATCATCCAGCCACTCGGGACTAAGCTATGCACTGTGTTAAATATGTGGCTAACTTTTTGTTTACATTAGTGTGAGGGAATGTGGCCTGATCCAGGCTGGGGATCTGCGCTGATCTGGGGAAAGAAACCTTCTCATTCAGTCACTTTTCCACGCCCTAAATTCACATCCTATTCAGGGGGATGAAGTGGGGAAACCCTCATCAGTTCTAGTAGATTTATTTTCTCTCTCTGTTTATGTTTTTAGCTCTTGCAGGGATAGGATTTTAGCCCCTGCAGGGACTAGGTAGAGACCTGTTCTCCCCTGCAGAGGAGGGCAATGGAGCCAAGCTCAAGGAACCCAGGTTCAATTTGGATGCCAGGAAGTGCTTCCTGGCAGTTAGGACCCCGAGGGTGTGGAATGGGCTTCCACAGGGGGTGGTTGAGGCTGGAACCAGGAGTCAGACTAGATGGCCTGGGAGGCCCCTTCTGACTTGCTCTGTTTCTGTGTTTCTATGATTTATCTGGAGAAAACAGTTGGGTGGGAAGGTTTAACCTTTGCTACACATGTGGTTATTCCACTCCATATTGAAGTCCACACATGTACACAAAAGTAAAAAAGAAAGCTAGGCTCAGGTATGCCCAACACATTTAATATAGTGGGCAGTTTAGCCCTTGGAGACACATACACATTCGATCTCGATCAGCAACAAAGCTCACACCCTTATTGATTTATTGGGCAGGAGCTTCCATGGAATAGAGCCCACGAGACATTCTTCCTTGGCCTGCCAGATATGGGCCAGGAGATTAACAGAGTTGTAAGTGGGGAAACCAAAAAGCTCTGGGCCTTTTCTGTACATCTCTAATGATGCAGGAGTCCCTGCATTACAGTTATTTCTGATTTTTATTGACATCTGAATTTTCATTTTACAGCCATCTCGTGATGTGCATAAGTATTTTCGGCCTTGTGAGGTCTGAAAACAGCACCTAAATGATCCCTTCTATTTCCAGCCTTTGGACTGTAAGTGCTTTTCTTTTGCAGCCCAACCGGCACAAGACAGGGGTTGTGGAAGAGCAAAAGAATTAAAAAATGGCAGGAGAATCATAAGGGGAGAAATACTTCCCCTTAAGAGCCCAATGGGAATGGAACATGCCCAATGCCACAGAATAGGCAGAAGAAAGAAAGAAAGAAAGAAAGAAAGAAAGAAAGAAAGAAAGAAAGAAAGAAATTGGGGTAGAAGAATGGTCAGGGTGGCTGGAGACCTGAAAATTATATTGCAAGATTTTATGGCAGATCCCACCTGTGTCTTCAGTTGCTCAAGGGATTCATAGGGGCACCAACTGATTTTGTTTTGGATAGATATCAAAAGCATTATAAAATGCTTTGCACACCAGATTCTGGGCTGATACAAAAGATGTGGCATTTCCACACCCTCCAGACTATATTAAGCCCAGCCATTGTTCACAACCATCATCACTTGTGTGTCAGCCAAATCTTCCAAGTTTTATTCACAAGCTGTAACTCTTGCATTTCATGGGCATTTAGAGCTACTGCCTGCTTTTTCTATTCTTCTTGCCCATATATATCAACATATGGAAGAGAAGGATGGTTCTAGATGGGAAACGTCCAGCATTAACTGGTGGTTAGTTAATTTTCCACTTTATCCTGCATGAGGAATTTCAGAACGCCTGCAGAAAATGTTACAGATTTTAAAATATTTTCTTCTGCTCACATCTCATATTTGGTATATACCAGTACTTACCTTTCCTTTCTTTTCATTCACTGCAAATACTTTTTTTCCAAAAATGTGTGCAGCTAGAAGTTTCCCTGCACATTGACCTGTTGTGTTTTCCTTCTGTTTTACAGCAGAAGTATGCAGTTCTGAAATCTCTTAATATTGCTCCCCCAATGCAAATACCAAAATTTGAAAATGCCCTTATAAATGATAACTCAAGATTTAAAAGATCTGAATGTTGGAAAAGGCAGAACTGAAAGAGGTGTTTCTCTTTAAAGGCAACACTTATATCTACCAATAGACTTGTCTGCATTAAAACCTCTGCTGTCTACTCACCTTAAGAACAAGGAGCACTCTGGAACAATTTGAATTTGGCTCTGAATTATTTCCACAGGCAGGAAATCCGGGTTCTGAGGAGGCGTAAACACACTTCTTGTATGGAGAGTTGAACTGCAAAAGAGGCAGGAAAGGTGTGTTTTTGCACTGCTGTTAACAATTGCACTGCACCATCGCCTCCTGGAGCATCCTTTCTGATGATTCCCCCCTTACCCTTCTTCCAACCCTCCCTCCATTTGTGAAGCCCTTCACACAACCCCAAGTCACCACAGCTGAACCTGAAGTCCATGTGCCATGACCTGCCCACCTGGGATCACAAACAGCCCCCTGCTGTTTCCCTGAAAGCCATGCCTCCTTCCACAGACCCCCGACTGACAATTGCTTGGTAGCATTTAGGACCTATGGAGCTCAGCACCGCGGACAGTGCTGATAAAGCTCAAAAGAAGAGCTGCCATGGATAAGAGGCCTCACTGACACAGGAGCCCCGGCTCTCCCCTGCTGCCAACCTTATGTGCATAAGAGGCACATGTGTCTCTGCGCTAAGAAACCCCCACCTGGGCTCTCAGGCTGCGCCGCCACCCCTGCTCCTTCCAGTCCGAAGAACCATCCCGTTGCCTCAGCCGCTCACAAGCCTCCAGGGACTTCATCTGCTGGGCGTACTGGCAGGAGAGAATGGAACCGGCCAAGCTGAGCATGACTCCTAGCACCGAGAGAAGTGTGAAGAAGGTAATCTGGGAATGCAGCAGTGGAGAAAGAGAGAGGGAGGGAGGGAGGGAGAGAAGAGGAGTTAAAACTCTAAGGAAGAGGTGCAACCAGATGGCAGGTTCCCTCTGCACCCAGGCAGCAGGCCAGCCATGAGTAGCTCCAGATGCATGCACACATTCTCCCATTCTATCTTGTGTGCACGCACACTCAAAGCTGCTGCCAAGGCTCGGCCAGACTGAGCATCTGCCACAGACCCATATCCCAGCAGGGGCCGAGCAGTAGCAGCCCCTACAATTGCACATCCTCTTGACCATCACAAGCTGTTTATGCTGACATTTGCTTATCCCCATTTATCATCCCCCTCCTTCTCCCTTTCCCTCCTCTTCCCCATGAGCTGTCTCTCTCTTTCCTCTCCTCCCCTGGCCTCCTTTCTCCCCTTCCTTGCCTGCCCTCCCTCCCTCCCTCCTCTCCCCCTTGGCCTCCTCACTTTCTCTCTTCTCCCCTCCTCTTTTTCTTTCTCTGTTTTCTTTTCTCCCTCAGCTTCCTTCCCCCATCCAGTCGCACCTTCAAACACCCCAGCAAAGCAATTAGGTCTTTTTTAAAAGCTTTCACTGACACCTAATTGCCACATGAAGAGCAAACCTGTGGAGGGGATGCTCTGCTAAGGTGGCGGCTTCGGAGTGGGCAGCTTCTGCAGCATTTATTCTTTTCCAGAGTGCTCCCCTGCAGCACTCTGGTTAGAAACTGGTTTCTTGTTTGAACCCTGGAATAGGCATCTGGCATGTAGGAAGTCTAATATTGTAAGTTCTTCCTCATGAAAAGTTGCCTTCAGGAATCTGACCCTATTTCTGTCACCTTTTGCTTATCACCTGCGCTAAGCAATTGTGAGTTTCATTCATGATCTATCTAGGGATTCCCCCTTTTTGCTATAGAAAATGTCTTTCTGCATCTTTCCCTAGTAACATCTCTGGTTTCAGTTCATGGTTCTTCTGGTCCATGCTCAGCTGTGTTCTGTAATGAAAATCCAATTTTTATGTAGACTCTAATTCCTCAGGAATGTTAAGTTGCTTTCTGGCACTATGCTTCAGTTAGTCATCTTTTTCCAACTTCTCTCTGGTTTTTTTTTATATTAGTAGATCATGGTCACTACCACAATCTGCTCCTGGTCTTGTTTTGGAAACCAGAATACAGTTTATCCAACTTCACTTCCAATTATGTGAGCTATTTTTTCTATATTGGCCATCTGGTGATATCCATGTGTGGAGTCATCTGATCAGTTGCTTGAACTATGCATTTATGATAAACAGATTGTTGGCATCACAAAATTCTATGAGTCATTCCCCTGCATTGTTTCTTACCCTTAGACCAAAGTATCCCACAATGTTGGATTCTGCTTTGTCTTCTGTTTGTCCGTTCCAATTGCCTATGATTATCAGCATGTCTTGGTGTGCTACTCATCTCCTTCTGGATGCCGGAATAGAAGTTTTCAATTTCTCCTCTGGCATCTGCTGTTGAAATGCAGGTTTGGACGATAGCTCTGTTGATTGGTTTTCCACGACTTTGCATCGTTGCCCCTTACTGCTTGTGCTCTATCTTGCCTCACCTTTCCCGAGTGTGTCATTTCCAGAGTAACACACTTTGTGTGAAAATGTCCTATTCCAGTTCATTTTACTCTGCTTACAGCAAGTACTGCAATGTTTAAGCATTCCACTCCTTGCTTTACCATTTCCAGTTTGCTTTGATTCTCATGTTCCATGTTCCAATTGTATGTGTTGTGCAGCATCAAACTTCCCTTTCACTTCTGTACATGTCAGTCACTAGACTTCCTTTAGGATTTGATTTGGTTGTTTCATCAGCAAAAGCACTTTGCTCTTTCCCACTGACTGGCTGAGTTTCTTCCATCTCTAGCACAATATCTGGATTCATTTTGGATCATTTCATCATAGAGTTTACAAGGCAAGAGGATTCAGAAGTGGGTTGCCATTGCCTTCTTCTGCACAGTACGAACCAGCTAGTTTGAGCTTCATTCCTGTTGCCCATGAAAAGATCCTGCACCAGGATTACTTTCAACCACTATTGCTGCCCAGCAGCTGCCCTTCAGGAGTTTCTTTGCCACATCACTGTTAGAGAAATCCATTCTTTGTTGTGGGTGTCAATGTTAAACCAGAAGAGGGTAGATACATCTTAGCTTTGACCATGCTGCCTCCAGTGACCCTGCTAGGATACCAACCTACTGAGGGAGTCCGGCCTCCTGGTGGAATTGTTCTTGGCTTCACTGACATGCTCAAAGCCCATCATCATATTAAGGTGTGCATGCAGGAGGGGAAAAGTGGTGATATTAGCCTTTAAAGCCCAAATGGCTTGGGATTAAGGACCTGGGTACCTTAATAAGCACATTTTTACATGCCTTGATTGCCATTTGAGATACAGCTTTAGAACCCCCCAGCATCACAAAGCAAAACAAGCAGTCTGAGGATCTTGAAACTTTTCTCTGGTTGTGCCAGCTTCATGGAAGGCTTTGCTGCCAAGAGATCTGTCCGTCCCAGATGCTGCCCTTCTAGGCGGCATGGCTGGTCCTGTCATTTGGCAGGCTGAGGCAGCTGCTTCGGGCAGCAGAGGCTGTGGGAGGTGGCAACGAGGTATCGAACTGTGCAGTGCAGGCAATCTCTAGAGCCCTGAAAACTTCACTCAGAGGAAATACCCTTCAGATCTAACTCTGAGGGAGACACTGGGGCATGTGATGGCTCCAGAAAGTCTGGAGCTGCTTGCGAACCATTTAAAAACAAAAGGAAGAGGAGTTGCATATTTGGCACCGGTGCAGAGAGGCCGGCCTCCTGGTGCTCGCCTGTGTGCAAATGAAGCATCGGCACTTACCACAGGGGTGAACGGGCGCCTCCAGGAAACGATGCCAACCACTCCGGAGAATGCCAGCTAGAGACAGACACACACAGAAAGGGAGGTTGGCAAGTGTCGGCACTACAGAAGGCCTATGACTTGCAAGCCTTGTCATTTGCTTTCACCCATCCCTCACGGCTCCCCTCTGCGCTGGAGGTGGGTCAGAAAGCTTCTCAGAGCCTGGTCAGGAAAACAGGAGTGAAAAGTCCTTCTAGCCTCAGACATCTCACAGATGGCCTCTCTTTCTCAGAGACAATCTCAAATCACTTCTCCTTGTCTCTGGGAAATCATTGCCCCTGTTTTACTTGGGAAAGATGGCGCTTTTCATGAACATATCCGTTTAATAAGAGGATGCGTGCCCATCTGCCTGCCCGTAAGTATCATCCATAGGACCACAGCTGTGGAACTGAGACAAGCAAAACATGCAACACCTCAGTATTATTTTGCTTTCAAAGTAAATTAATTCTAGCATATCAACATGCTTGAAGTATACATAGCCTCTTCTGTAAGGCAGGGCTGACCTCCCTAACCAGTGCACAGCTTTGCAATCAACGCAATCCGAAGCTGGGGAGATTAGTAGGCCGAAGGACCAGCTATGCACCCACATCCTCCCCCTTATGTGGGTCGCCTCCCCACACCTCAAGAGATTATAGTAGACAGGGCACTCCTGGGGGCGGAAGGCGCACCATGTCAGGGGCCGTGCCATGGCATGCGAAGGGGCGTGGCTATCCTCCGACAGGGCAGGCAGAAGACGCCCAGCCCTGACAGCTGTCTACCTTTGCTTGAATGCACACCTGTATAAAACTTTGCCCAGCTCCTGCAAAGCCATTAGCTCATTTATATCCTGCTGGGTCGGACCAAAAGTTTGAATTATAGAATAGTGGAGCTGGAAGGGACCACAAAGGTCATCAGGTACAACCCGCTGCTGCTGCAGGACACAAATTCACACTATCGCACTCAGATGATTGTCCAGTTTCTTCGTGAATGTCTCTAGTGTGGGAGAGCCCACCACCTCTCCGGGCAGCTGGTTCCACTGCCCCATCGCTCTGACAGTGAGGAAACTTTTCCTATTATCTAGCCTGAATCTGGGTTGCTACAACTTGAGTTGATTATTGCATGACTTACACTCTGGAATCAGAGAGAAGAGATCTTTTCTTTCCTCTTTGTGACAGCCTTTAAGGTACTTATAGAAGGATATCATGTCCCCACTCAGCTTTCTCTTCTCAAGGCTGAACATGCCCAGTTCTCTCAGCCTCTCTATACTTCTATTAATGCATCCCAAAATAGCATTTGCCCTTTTGGCGGCTGCATCGCATTGTTGGCTCATATTTATCCTGTTGTCCACAATTACTCCAAGGTCTTTTCCCTTTTCAGTTGTGTTGAGCCACATATTCTTCATCTTGTATCAATTCATTTGGTTTCTTTTTCCTAGGTAGAGGAATTGGCTTTTGTCCCTACTGAATCGTCATTCTGTTGCTTTCAGCCCAACATGCAGCTTGCTTTGCTCAGAGTCAGGAACCAGAAGCAAAGGACCCATTCTCCAATATCTTTCTCCCAACTTCTTGCATTCTGAAGTTGACTACCTCTGAACATAAAGGGTCCATTTTCCCACAGCGGCCAATAGCTGTTGTCCTCCAACAATTTGCCTAATGTCCTTTTAAACTAAAGCCATCTCAATGTGGGCCCAACAGCACATCTGGCGCATTGGAACCCTTAATGGTTTCACCCTAAAGGCACAATCCTATGCATGTTTAGCTAGAAAACAGGTCCTCCAACTCCTAGCATTCTCTAGCCAGCACCACTGAATGCAGGGAGCTGTAGGACCACCTGAACACGCATAGGATTGTGGCTCAGACAGACAAACGAAGGACGCATCATGCGAGGAAGAAAAGCAGGGCTCATCTATCCTGAATCAGAGCCTTTAATAACACCAGAACAGCAGCTATGGTGTTTACACTAATATTCTGCTCCCACAGTGGCCAACTGGGTGGCTGTGAGATATCCGCTAGGAGAAGATGAGTTGCAACAGAGCAACAGAGCTCTACTGGCACTCGCCTCCAGGGGCATAAATGCTGCAGCAATGTGGAGGCAACACAGAGTCATGGCTAGTGCCCCCGTAAGCCAGGGCACCTGCCAAGGACTCACCCCCCAGCCACGGCCCACTGGGAAGGACCTCCGACTTGCTCCTCCTCCTCCTCTTCCCCATTGTGGCCTCCTGAGTCACCCACCTCTTGCTCTGGCCCAGGCCACAGCGGCGATGAGGCGGGGGAGATTCCACGGCTCCCTGGCTCCCTGGCTCTTTGCCCACCGAGCACGCAAGCGGAAGCCACAATACGGACAAGGAGCGAGATCGGCTGGTGGCCGTGGCACTGAGCAGGTCAGCTCACTGAGGGAGGTGAGCCACTGGGGACTTCTTTTGCCAGAGCCATGCAAAACCTAGAGCAGGCCCTGAGCAGCATGGCAGTATCCATCTCCCCCTTACAAAGCCACCCACTTCTGAGAGTGTTTGCAACAATGAGCATGCACTGCTGCTGATCCATGTCCCCGAGGGAGTCCTGCTGGAAGTGATAATAAAAGGGACTTTTCTAGCCCCAACCCACACAACACGTATTTCCATGAGTTCCAGCCAGTAGGCATAGGCACAAACTTGCTGTAGTCATCAGATCTTAGCTCAAGCCATCTCCCTTCCTTATGGGAGGGGAAATTGCCGGTTGCTGGGAACAGCTCTGGACTGACTTCCTGAGTGAGGTCAGGATCTCTCTATCCCAGATGGCTTTGGGGAGATGTTGCAGAACTCACCTCTTTGGTACGGCCCTGGCTTGGCAGCCGAGATGAATATGGCGGCCCAAGGGATGCGGTGTTTATCGGTAGGCTGTGGATTTTTTTAATGGAGTTCATTCAGTCTGAATTATTAATCATCGTGTTTTTATATTTGATGCAATTCAAAATGTTGCTAATGTAAACCGCTTTGCGCTTAGGAAATGCATTGCAAACACTCTTTTAAAGCCAAGAAGCAGGCAGACTTTGAGTGAGGGGTTGGCTCCTCCAACCTAGGAGAATCCAGATATTCTGCTCTACAGCTCCTGAGGTCCTCACACATTGGCCCTGCTGCCTGAAGGCCCACAGAAGCTGCCAATCCAGCATTGTCGGGCGGGGGGGGGGGGGGAACCAGGTGGAGGAGGTTCCAGCCTGCCCTGCCTAGATTTTTCTAGAGATCCTCTGGGTTGCGTGGCAGGGATCATGTCACAATTCTAATGGTGAAGCGCAGATGCTACGGTAGTCTGTCGTCATGCACAGCCTGTCTTCTCACATGTGGGGCAGTTCCCTTTGCACTGTTAATTTATGGCAGCACACACTTCCGATTCAATTCAGCAGGAACTGTTGCAGAGCAAAAGGAAGACAGGGCAGAGCAGAGGCAAGCCATTTCTGGAGCAAGGATTAGACCAGAGAACCACATGGCTCAGCACCCTAACTAGCCCACAAGCAGAGCTTGAAAGACTTGCTACTTATCCTTGGCAGAGGTAGACCGCTTCTTTATGTGGGTGGGGAGTGGGAGGGATTACGAACTTTTCTAGGCGTGGCCGTTCGACTAGCTGTTTCTGTTCCTGACTGCGTTGCAGAATTAAACTGGGAGCATTACATGAAGCCATTGTCCCACCTATTCTCTAGGCGGCATTGCAATGTGCTGGTGCGACATGCGTTCTGCTCTGCATTTGCACAAAGTACTGGATTTTTCCTCTCTGCTCCCTTCCCCAGGCAAAACGGTTTTTAACTTCCAAAGCACCCATAAGGAAGTGTGAGTAAATCAGGGATGGGTCCACCTGGCCATCCGTATGTGGCTGGGCCACAATGGCCAGTATTCCCCACGACTGGCTATGCTGGCTGGGGCTGATTGGAATTGGAGTCTTGGTGGAGCACACATTCCTCTTCCCTGCATTAAGGCATGGCTGTCAAGCATGATCTCTGAGGTGTGGGGGAAGAGAACCTCACACAGTGTCCCTTTTGGCTAAAATGTGTCCATATCACGATGGGGAAGGATGTTTGCCTAGGTAGCTTATTCTCAGTAACGGGCCTAAATCAGAAATCAATCAGCCGAAATAAACCCAGAAAAGGTACTAGCCTGGTTCTTTTTTTATGAGCCTGCCAGCACATGGTTCCTGTTTCACATGGGTTGGAATCGTCCTCTATTTGACAGAGAGAAGGCTTCAAGTAACCCTAGACAGCTGTCAAAGTTGGGCACCTTGTACCCTCCCTGTCTGAGTAAAGGCACATAGACTGGCAGATGTAGGAACAACTCCCACCAGGATGTGTGCCCCCTAAGGGAGGGGCCTGCCTACTCAACTGGCCAGATGGGGAAATGCCCCACAGCAGGAGGGTGGAGATAGGAGTATGACATTCGCCCCTTAGCGAGCTCATCTCTTCTGTCTTCAAACCGCACGGGCTGTAAAGCCATATTCTAGTTGAGGAAGTCTGCCACCTAGTGGCTGACACTGTTATTGCAGGAATCAGCCACACGGACGCACTAACATTCATGAACATTCATTCATGCATTTTAAAAAACAAATAAACTCGGGTTTGTACATTCCTAGGGTCCCCCCTTAGCACGCATGCCAAGTTTCAGGGGACTAGGCCTAATGGACTTGGAGTATGAGGCTGACAGAAAAAAGGACTGATATTTTCTGATGCCTTCGACATGGTCAACAAAGCAATGCAGGATACTGTCCTTGGGGAATTAAAAAAAAACTTTCTGCCAATTAGGTTAGCAGAAAATGGTTGTGCTTCCTTCCCTCTGTGGCCAGCATAGAACCAATTTGATTGATAGACAAGAGATAGAGAAATCCAATACAAAGTGCAAGTAATGAACATGGAGGGATACCATTCCTCGTAAGTACCTGACCATTCGTTACAATTTACATCAGAGGTCCTGCTTTTAATTATGGCATTCTCTGATTAACTTGTGTCTATTTTGTTGTCTCTCCAGTTCTGAAGTGGAGACTCTTTTATTTGGGGTGGGGGGAGCTTTTAAGGGATAGCTTTGCATTTTCTGTTCCTTATTTAATTGCTGATTTTTTAAAGTCCTGTTTTTAGCGGCTGCTAGTTTCAGCAGCGGATAAACAGCAGTCTGGAAATCTATTAAATCAGCAAGCAATGTTGAGCCTATTAAAAAATGTCCATTAGCACATTACTTTAAATGTGTCAGGAAATGGAAAAAAAATCTCGTATCTTAATCAATAATGTGGAGTGCAGGAAAGGTGAGAATTAAGAGAGCCAGGTTCTAGTCTTGGCTTGGCCATGAAGTTCACTGAGGAAATTGTTGTCTAATCACTGATTCTCAAACTAACCAACCTCACAGGGCTGTTGCGAAGATAAAATGGAGAGGAGAAGGGGGGATCATGTGTTCTACTCTGGGCTCCCTGGAGGAAAGACAAATAAATGCAGTGGACATACGGTACATTTCTCGTGTTACCCACCTGTCCATCAAGCTACGACCTGCAAGAGACTCACCGGAAAGCCAGCCCAGATGGGACAAGAGCTGCGGATGGGATGCTGAGAAGGCATGTTGGTGGTCACCAGGAGACTCAGCGTCACAATCAGAACACCCAGGATCATCTGAATGAAACCGAGGAGGAGCAGGATCTGCAGCCAGGAACGCTGGACACGCAGGTGAGTGAAGCTACGGGACGTGCGGGCAGTCAGTGAGTAGCTGGAATCGCTGCGAGAGGGCATGACGGGGCCCCGAGAGAGGGAGGCTGGAGCCAGCCTGGAAGCAGCCAAGGACACAACCAATTCCAGCTTTCAGGGATCAGACTGAACTTCTGTATTACGCAGGGCCTTCTTTTAAGGAGAGAGCAGTTCTGTCTTTTCTTCTCCTTCCCAAAAAGGCAGATACACAGAATGGTGTTTTGTTTTGCTGTTTGCTTAAGTGCTTTGACAAACACGCAACGCCACTTCAGTCTGCAGGTGAATCCGCTTCTGGAAACTGCTCCAGTTTAAAATGTGGGCTTCACAGTTATGGTATTCGCTGCCCAGTTGGTGTCTGTACACGTAGAAAAGGGTTGGGGCACTGCCACCCCAGAAGACCAAAAAAGGTGTTTTGAGCCTGCACAGAGTGCTTCTTCCCCGTCCAAACACAGCCAACCAACACACATTCAGGGTTAAAAGGAAAGAATACAGTGGGAGAAAGATGGAGGGGTGTCTAGAAGGCTCCAATTCTAACCCAGCCCCTTTTATTTTTTCAGAAAGTTGCCACGAGGGACCACAAAGCATGCAAGTCAGTGCATAACTACTAACTTTGGAGTCTTATCTTCTTCAAAAGCCACTGGCTAAGCACTAAGAACATCAACGAAAGAAAGCACTGAGATATGCCCCCTTGCCATGGGTTTGAGTCAGAAGGAAGGCTGCTCTGAAATCCTCTTCAGCCCAAGCACCAGCTTAGCCCCCTTGTCTGCCATGTTAAATCTGTCCAGTGGCCCATGCATCGCCCAGGTTCTACACAGACAATCACATACTATATCGCATGTAAATCGAAAGAATGCGTGCCTTTTGCACCTTGATTCAGCCCACGCCTGAGTAGCAAGAAAGTTGAATGTGTACGCTATCCGCTTGGAGCTAGGCCCACAAACTGCTGAGAGATGCTGAAGCAAGGGAGGTGAAGAATTAAACAAGGAAGAACTGCTCTGTCTTTCTTCAGAGCTGGGCTTGCTAACATCCTTGCCCAGGATCAGGAACTATAGAAAGCAGATCAGAGCAGCCACTGGCAGAGAGGCCATAGATGGGTGAACAGCCAGAAACAAGTTTGCCCCCAAGAAGACAAACAAATTGCAGAAGAAAGCTGACAGATGAGAAAGATGAAGTGAATAAAATGATTCCCGGACGAGCAGCAATGGATTCCCAGCGGACCGCAGTCCTCTGACGCCTGCCCTGGCACCAGTGCCATTCAAGTCTGCCTGCCTGCCCTTGTGATGCTTCCCTCCAGCATAGGCAGAGAGAGAGAGAGAGAGACAGAGAGAGAGAGAGACAGAAAGAGAGAGGTCCAGACTCAGTTCTATCCACCCAGAGGTCTTTTGCCGAGCCGCTGGCAAGCCGATCTGACTCTGCAGTAAGCAGCCCAAGTGGGAGGTGGGGCAGCAGGCCGGCCTCGTCTGGCAGAGGTGGCAAATTGCAGAGTTAAAAATGTTACCCAGGAAAAGTTTGTGGCTCCTGGCTGCTGCTAGAGGTTCAGCTCCAGCCAAGAAGAGGTCCTGGGAAACACACCCCCCAGAGCAATTCAGAGGGGTTGGTCCTCCTCCTTCCTGCAGACAGAAAGCTTTGGATCGTGGAGGCCCAAAACTCGGAACCATCTGCAAAATAAAGTAACAACAGGATAAAACATCCAAGCAGGAGCAGAATGCAGCTGCACTAAGAATTATTCCATCACAGTGGCAGCTCGTTCTGCATCTCCCCAGAAACTTTGGCTTAGGTTGCCCTTCTCTCCTAGGGGGTGCTAGGAAAGCCCCCAACTTTGCCTTTTTACAGGAGCACAGAAATCCCTATCTCGGCTGGGATCACGGAGAAGATAAAGCATCTGGATTGCTACATCACCTGCTACCCACCCCTGCTCTCCCCTCATCTGTCTCTCTGTATTCTTTCTGCCCCAAACAGGAATTTCAGGTTCAAAGAAAGCAGCTGTAGCCCTACCAGAAATTAGAAGAATCTGGCTGCACAAGCTGCAGGATGCGACTGGGCCAGGGATGTTCTAGGTGCCGCCTTCCTCTGCCAAGCGCCCGCATCTCTCTGGAGGATGCTGTGGCTGGTCCTGATGCTGCAGCGAGGAAGGACACGCCCTGCCATGTTGCACCTTGGGAGCTGTAGTTCACCAGCCAAACGCAAAGCATGCTGTGCTTTTGGCCGGGGTGCATCCAGTTTGCAGGAAAGTGGTGGGGTGGGAGACACTGTACTTCCTGCATTACTCTGGCTGGATGGCAGGGACACAGATGCAGAGCAGGAAACTACCATTCTGTGAGGTCTGGGTAAAGATGCTTGCTCCCAGTTCTGGATTTTGCAGTGCCTTTGCCATGTCTCATTCACAGACTTTTACAGGATTCCAGGCCTCTGTGTTCCTCCCCACCCAGATCTTTTTTTCTTCAGCTGCAGATTATCTGTTGAGAAAGAGAAGACAAGCTAGTTGTGCAATGGCTCCTAGGTGGGAGCACTCAGAGCCTCCTGCCTGGAAGCGTCCCATGCCATTGCTGCTCAGAATAGGCTGCCTTGCTAAATAGGGACAAGGCCTTAGGGAAGAGCTTGGGCTGCTTTTGGAGTGAGGGGAAAAGTCCTGCTTAAGTGCTAATCCTTGAATGACTGCATTTTGGGCAGCTGGATGTATAGGCCCTGCTTTAAGTGAGATCTCATTTTTGCTGACCTCTCTTTTCCATGCACACAGATTAGCAAAAGCTTTCTGTTCCTTTCAGCTCTTCTGTGAAATTATTTCAATTCTCCAGGTTTAACTTAGCTCAGGGATTCCATGCCAGGAAATAGGAGTTGGAGTTTTAAACATGAGATTCAAAGTCCCTACCCTGGAATTAGTAATTAGGCAAGCTGTTTGCGCTGAACATAATTACTCATTCCATGTATGGGGGCCCTTTCCCACACCTCCATGCCAGCATCAGCTCCAGCTTTAGCAAGGGGAAAAGGATCCAGGGCAAGCAAGGGTGCTGTTGGCCATGACAACTAAAAGGAAACCTCCCCATACAGAAGCATTACACCTCCAAAGACCAGATACTAGAACAGGGGACTAAAATTATTCTTGCCCGAGGAATAAGTTTAATTTCAGAGAAGCCCTTGGGAACTGAATTCCAGGGGCAGTCAGTGCCAAAGACGAAGGAAGCAAGGCCAGATTGCCAAACATGCTAGCATATTTCAGCTCAAGGCTCTCTTACAGCCAGAAACAATATCATGCAGACTTTGAGAACCAGGGGGATGAAGTTACATGCAAAAGCCAGGAAGCCTCGAGCAGTTGTGTTGTAGGGGAAAGGGATGGCAGTCTGGAGAACCAGGAGGACCAGACTGATACCCCAGAATCACACGAGAACCTGGGATTCAACACGCCTGTGCTAGAGAGATAAACAAATGGGGAGACCCTTCCCTTCACACCCTCCTGCTTGAAACAGAATCCTGGACTGATATGGCTTCTGCTCTCATGCTGTAGCTTTTCCAGAGGCCGGGCTGCAGGGAGGAAGGGAACTAGCTGCAAAAGCCCAGCGATTCCACCTCCTAGCTCACCACCCCCCTACCCTGCTCTCTCTCTCTCCTGCCATCAGGACTGCTCCCTCGGGGCCTTCCATCCCTGCTAATGGAATTGCTTCCTCTGCCAGAGGCTGTTGCCAATCTCTCCCCTCTTGCAATAAGTGCAAGCAGGTGGAGCTGGCTGGAAACCCCAAACAGTCTGGAGCACAGCATTTGCCACGCTTCCCACTCTGCTCTCCCGGGCATCCTCGGGGAACCTGTCAGGCAGGTGGCAGGAAAAGGTGCCAAAAAGACTCTCTGTGAGCCTGAGGAACACCAGCCACTGCTGTGGCTTGGAAAAGCACGTTCCTTTCTGGCTGTAACCTTGCCCTGCCCCTCATGCCACACCCAGCCCCTTCATCTCTAAAAAAAGAGATGTGGTGAGCAGGAGGCCCTGCTCCGTGACTTGTAGCAACCTCCAGAGGGAGGGAGAGGTCCTCAGTGAGAGCTGAGCACAATGGGCACCCAGCTTTACAGAATCACCCACGTCTCATCCTATCCGTGAATGGAGATCCGCTGGGGTGGCCCCCTTTTGGTTAGGCCAGAAAGAAAAAAGGGAGGACACCAGGAATGAATGTGGGGAAAGGAGAGGAATTCCCGGTGCCAAAGATCCGGGGGGGTCAGAGTGCCTTCCTCAGAGGGACTCCAGCCAAACCATTCTGAAGGGTTGTGCCCTTGTGACTCCTCACTCGTGGTAATTTGAGTGTTCATGGTCTTCATTTCCCACCTTTCTCTCTCCTGCAAGGAACCCAAGGTGGCTCACAATGTTCTCCTCCTCTCCATTTTATCCTCACAACACCAACCCTGCGAGGTAGGTTGGGCTGAGCATCGTGCGTGGCCCAAAGTCACCCAGTGGTTTCATGGCTGAGTGGGGACTCGAATCCAGGTCTCCCAAGCCAAAGCTCAGCACTCCAGCTCCTAACGTTGTCCTCCTTGAGGTCTTCTCCCGTGCTTTGCAACCATTATGACCCTTTTTCTCCTAACAGGCTAAGTCTGGTAGTATCTCTGAACGATGGCATGAAACCCTCGTGCATTTGCACAATTCTGCTGTACCACAGCACCACCTTTTGCTTGTCTTATGAAACACCCAGAAGGGCAGAGAGAGGGAAGGAAAAAGCGCATGGAAAGGAGCCACTTTTAATCCTGCAAAGAGTCCAGAAGCAGAAGCCTCAGTGATGCAGTGGACTAAGTAACATATATACAAAATGGAATCATCAGAAAATGGAAAGGAATTCATGAACAATTTCAATGCAATTATTGATGAAGCAGCATTCAAACAAAATTGTTGCAGTCATCTAAACTGACATATAAACTTGTAACCCAAGAGATTGGATTGTTTTTAAAAATGGTTGAAAATCTTGTTGATCATGAATACAAAACAAACATTATTTAAAATAAAAAACTTAAAAGAATAAAATAGCATTTGAAATGTCTTTAAAAATGCCATTTTAACCCCCTTTAGAAAGACAGATGATAGCTAACTAGGAGTATGCAAATTCATCTTTGAGAACCATAAAGCATCTGGACTTATAATCAAAACAACATACTACCAAAAATCATCTTGAAAACCAGTACCGTGAACCACATAGGCATAAGAAACATTATTCTAAATCAGGAAAGACCATCAAATAGAGGACTGTTCTCTGCAAAGTAAAACACATTTGTTTATTTAAATTTATTTAAAACTTTTGTATGCCATCCCTTATGCATGGCATCTCAGGATGGCTTACAATCATTAAAACAACCACAATAAAACAGCAATGAATAACAACCAAAAAATACAAATTAAATCAGTTAAATAAAAGTGACTGTTTTTATTCAACATGACCCCCATACCTTTGCACCTGCACCAGCTTTGTCCAGTTTTTTTTTAATCCTAAATTCCAAGGCTGAGCTCCAGCATTGCAAACAGTGATGCCAGTAATACTGTAACATCTCTCTCAGCTTCCTGAAATCCCTATCCAATGTCCATTTTAAACCCTTGAGAAGGGAGCACCACCCTTTAAAGAATCACTGTGGATCCTCAGCCTCTCCTCATGAGCAAGAGGAGAGCACCAAAGGCCACTGACACTGACTGTGTAAAGGTGCTGGAAGGCAAGAGAAGAACAGAGGGAATCCTAGCCTCTACTTTCTTCCTGCCTTCCACTAGATGCCTGTAAATCCTCCAGGTTGGCAGGAATATGGGCAACCACACAGGATGGCTCCTCTCCTCTATTTTTCTATCTGTGCAGAATTTTTAGAATGCCGTGTCCTTGGGGCAGGGAACTCTCTCTTATACTGTGTCAAGCGCACACACACTGCTGGTGTAGTGATAACAAGAGATGCATCAAGAAAACAAAATAATGCAAGGAAAATCACACACACACACGTTTTTAAAATTGTATTTTATTCCTTTAAATGTGATATCCCCAAAGAGGTCCGCCTGGCACCGTCGTCACTGGTTTTTCGGCGCCAGGTAAAGACCTTTTTATTTAAACATCATTTTAATTGTTAAAACATATGATCTGGCCAGGGCAACTTCTTCTTCCTTCTCTTTCTCCTCCCATATTTTTATTTACTTAATTTATACTGATTTACTTAAATTTATACTACTGATAATTTTAATCTTATATTTGTAAATCAATGTATTTTTTGTATTTTTGGATTTAATGGTAATTTATTATGTGCTATTGTATTTCAATGTATTTTATCTTGTTATAAGCCACCCCGAGGTTTTGGCAAGGGGCGGCATAGAAATGTTATAATAATAATAATAATAATAATAATAATAATAATAATAATCTATTTTTCCTTTTTTGTATTTTATTCTTTAAAGAAGACAAAGGCATATTTAAATAGGAAACAAGCTACACCAGCCCCTGCATGCCCCAGCTAGCATAGCATAGCGATTTTATCCTGCTTATTTAGGGCTAGCATTTTGACATATTTTAATTGTATTATTTTATCAATGTTATTTATCGGTTTTTTTATTGTAACAGCTGCCTAGAGCACATGATGTTAACGGGTACAGACAACCAGTCGATTTCGGAATTTCCCAATAGTTGTGCCAAATTTTGCCATTAAAAAGCCGTGGCTTCTTATTGTGGCTAGATTTAGACATGTTTCATTCTGAACTCAACCCTTGCGCATCCCTTATTATTACATGATCTGAACCCAGATATGGTTGCCAAACCCATCTCTGCACAAAACTTCCCAACACACCGGTAGAAAAGGAAAATGTGAAAGACTTCTGAGATTTAACCTGATTGCCTATTTGATTTCTGTCCTCTCCTTCGGCCAAAAATGATGCCCAGGGAGGCCCGTGGAGAAAGCAATTCAAGAGGGGGGAAAATCTCTCCCTTCATAGCTAGAAAGAAGAAATGTGGAGGATAATATGGCAGTTTTAGGGAAACTGCACCCCCCCACACACTTTAATCTGGCAACCCCATTTAAGTGTATTTCTTAGCCTGCTCTCTAATGGAGATTAAGGTGCTTCTTTCCAGAATGAAAGTTAAATTCTCTTTCTCACACACAAAAATAAATACAAAGAGGGAAAGACACACACACACACACACACACAGGGCTGAAATAGCCATTTTTTCTGTGCAGAACCCAAATTCAGAAGAGGTTCAAATTGCAGACTGGCCCCTTCTTGGACAAAACAAAGCTGCACGGCAAAAAAGAAGCAAAAATGACCTGAAGAAAGGAAAATACAGAGCAGAGATGGTTATATAAAGGGAATTTGGTCAGCCATCTTGTCAGCATGCGAGGCTTCCTTCAAGTTCAAAGTTCTCATCCCTCTCCTTATTTAAAAAAACTGTTTTTATTAGCAAAGTGGCCACCAGGTTTTCTTCAAAGACTAACTAAGTCAAGCACTTCTTTAGGGTTGTGTGGTGACCGCAGGGCGAAGGGATAGCTGAGGAGGAAGCCATATTGGTCTGTGTCTTCCTATCGTTAGGACTAGGCCCACAGAATACATCAAACACTTGTTTTAAGGGTGTTCTAACTTTCCTTCTGCTACATTATCCTTTTTAAAACCTTGTCTGTGACTGTAAAATAACAACAAAACCAAACCAAAACAAAACCACCAGGAGAACCGGCCACAAGGCAACAAAATGTCCACCAAAATGTTTGACTGACTGCCCCTTCCTTGCCTCAAGCAAAGCAGGAGAGTCAACACACTTGTGAGGAGAAGGCAAACTGTCACCACAGCCATTTCCACCCATGGTAGCTTAATTAGTTGGGAAAAGGCCCTTTTTGGCCTCACATAAATACCTTGTGAAGGGTTGAAGAAGAAGAAAGAAAGAAAAACAGCTCCACAGATGGTTACTTTGCTACATCCACCTGCAATGGCGTCTCCCTCAGTTTAATGAGGCCACCCTATTCAGTCTGTTTCTTAAAGACAAATATCCTTTTTTTCCAGTGGGAAAGTGCTGGGAATGGCTTTGCTCCTATGTTACACATTCCACTTGGTTCATATAGTTCAGTATTCATAATTTTATTCATGATTCCTTTGAATTGTGTCTGTGGGACCTACAAATTGGGAGAGAGAGACGAAGTAGGATGGGGTGGGGTATTTTACTGAGAAAATTATTTAGGGTGCTACTGAATAAATTTAGCTTATTTATCTAATGTGTGCCCTGCCTTTCTACTCCCCAAAACGGCACTCAAGTCAGATTGCACTCAAAAGTTAGATTGCATTCTTAAAATTGATTTAAAAAAATAATGCAAAGATAGAACTGTTGTTTTTGAAAATGCTTGGGGATTTAAAAACCACATGTAAAGAATTATACTTCGTTTTTATTTCCTCATAATTCATAGTCACCAATAAGCATGTTCTTATTTCCGAAAAGAATGACAGGAAATAACTTAGAAATGAACATTAAAACATTTTAGAAAAATGGAAAAGGCCCAAGCCTGACCATGTGTGCAATATGGACCTTTCCCACAGGAATTCTTCATCCAGAGAGATTTGCCTGGCGCCAGCACTTTATTCTTTTTGGCACCAGGCCAAAACCTTTTTATTTTCCCAGTATTTTAAGGTTTAGATTGAGATTTTAAGTGGGTTCTTACTGTTTTATTGTATAGAATGGGTGCTGTGCTTCTCTTTGTTTTACTGTAAGACCGTTCCTAGACCATTTGGTAGTGGACGGTATACAAAAGTTTGAAATAAATAAAGGGACTCTAAGATGCACAAAGCAGATGATACTTCAACATTACAAAACCTGCAGAGAGCTCTAAATAATCATTATTTGACAAGAAAAGAGATCTCCATTTCTGCATCAATGAAACAGGGATCCATTCATGGGCTCGTTTTCTTTTCTCTGCCTCTCCTTATGTTCTATTATAAGTGCTGACATACAGCAGAACTACAAAAATAGGAGAATTTCACATTCCAGTTTGTTTCACCATTTTCAGACAGTACACATTTCTCACTCTAAAAAAATCCCAGCACAAATGCTTGAAGAACGCAAGAGAAACCCTGGAAGATAGCAATATCCTGCAAAGCACTCACAAACTACTCTAGGAGAGGAATCAGAAGCATATGATAAATTATTCTTCCTGGGAAAGCACTAAAACCAAACAAAAACTCAGTGTGAAGTTGCCCTACTTAGCTTCTTCCCGACTTGTCTGGGACACAAAATTGTACCCATTCAGGTGTATCTGTCACAGAATTGATCATTTTACTATGAACATACTTAGCAAACTATGGCAACAGGTACAGTACTACAGACTGAAGAAAGCCAGCTATAACCAAATTTTGAGCTGCCGTCTTCTTTTTGGAGCAACTTTTTCTTCTGCTACTATCTATAAGAGATCCAGATTTAACATGCTTCACTTTTTCCCTCTCTTTTGGCAGTTTCTTCTCTCTGCTGTCCATGGACCTTTTGCAGTTTCCTCCTGGCAAGTCTTCTCCACTATGAACTTCTGTCCAACACTGAGGGCTTTGCTTGGCTTTTTCTTTATTCCAACAAATGGTTTGGTGAGCCAGGATGGTGTCGTGGTTAAGAGTGCTGGCATGGGACTCCAAACTGGGTTTCAGTCCCAGTTCAGCAATTTCAGACCAGTTACTGCCTCCCAACCTAACCTACCTTGGATTCTTTGCAAAAAAGAAGAAACACAGAATATAAATGCAATGTATTATTAATAATTATATTTTTGTTTCCTGGTGCTTTAGATAGCATCATGACCCTCCAGTTTCACTTGTGTTTTAAGAGCACTTTTGCCAGGCAATGAAACCAAAAAAGGTAGGTTTTTTTCCATCTTAAAACAAAGCACAAATCCCAACCGCTGTAATTGTGTTATTTTTACTATATAACAGCCCCACCTGGGGGAAAAGTTGGGAAGTACAAAAAAGTAGGCAAGGCCAAGTCCTTTGTGAAACATTCTAATCTTAATTAAGCAATGAAGTCAAACATAAAGACAATGGATTAACAGCCTCATCCAGAAAAATCTTTTTCCCACTTAAACTATATATTTTTTTGGCAATAACTCTGGCAAAAAGTCAGGAAATGATATCATAAGCAATTCCTTGTGTCAGAATAGTTAGAAAACATGGAATTTCCCAAAAGCCATTTAAGTACAGTAATTCCCGCACAATTCTCCTGAGAATATACTGGATTAGTGGAGCAGCTGTTAGGGAGAATGTACGGAGGCAAGTTTTAGGAAACACCTCTGAAGAGTCAAGCAGAAAAGCATTCCCCTTCCAAAAGGCCAGGTATAGGTAGAAAAGTGCAGAAGGAAGAATACAGAAAGGCCCAGTTTATGCCAATACAGTTTTCGTGGCCAAGGAGAAACTGAATTTAAATGGGAGAGCATTGGCCAGTTTGTGGGACCAAACAATACCTCCCTGTATTTACATAAACCATGGTGGCTTGTTTTATTTGGTGCTGTGCACCAATTGTCCTTTGTACAATTACATGCCCAAGCACAGCTTGTTGTGTAGTTCCACGCCGAGAGGCATGGCTTGTTTGCCGGGGAAACCACAACCCTAACCCTTCCACACGCCACTTGGGTTTGAACATCATGAGAAACCACAGCGGGGCAGCAAAAGACCAAAATGGAGGAAAGCTCACACCAGCGATTAAAAACAAGCCACAGCCGTTTACTTTGCTTGTGCAAGCTTGGCTCTTAAAAGCTGCAGGTAATTTGGCAGGAAGGCCAAGGCTCCAACAACTGCAGAGGACCCAATTCCTAAGCAAAATGACCATTTCTGCTTTGCAAGATGGAACTGAGAAGATCCAATGCATCCTGTTGGCACGCTCTGCCTCCCAGGATAACTTGCTTGCCACTGGAAGTTAACCAACATCCTTCACGCACCTCTGGGGTGTGACGGGTTAATTCAGAAATGCATTTTAAGGAGTTTCAGTGTTTTCCCCTTCTGTCTTCAGTGGTATTATTTACCCCTCCAAAAAACAAAAGCAAAACAGCTACATCAGCCCAGAAGACAATGAGTTAAAATGTTGTTTATTCCTTAAATAAAGTTCTGTAAGTCATCTTGCATTTGGCACAGAGGGAAATGGCACACACATACACACACGAGGACAAGAAGGTCCAATGGACAGAGGGGGGCGGGGGCAGACACAGCATCAAGTCAGTAGAGGAAAACCCCGGATACGAAGTACAGATCCAGTAACTCCAGAGACACGGGGGAAAGAAGAGGCACCGAGCATGGGGTGAAACAAACAGGGAGAATCACAGAACAAAGCCAACCCTTGAGTTAGGGTGAATCCAGGAGCAGCAGTGGCACAGGGCAGATGTTGAAATGGAGATCAGAGAAGAGAAAGCCAGGGGAACCTCTTTGCTCATTGGAGGATCCCAGATCATGAACTAAGTTGCTTAGCATGTAGCAAAAGAGGTACCAGCTGTACCTCGAACCTTCACCAGCAGCTCCTCTGCCCATGCTCTGGGAACATGAATGGAGCCAGTTAAGTGGAATCCAGATCCTAAGACAAACAGCTTTAAGATCTCAGCTTTACACACTCTCAGATGTGGAGAGAGGAGGAAAAGCAGAGATTTTGCCAATACCTTTCTAAATGTGCCTGCTCCTCCACACACAAAGGAGTACATGAAGCAGCCCTCTGCTCCAGGTGGTGGGTGGGAAGTCCTTTTATCTTCGGCATACTTTTAAAAAAAGATGCATTTTTTACAGAAAGGTAATGTCAGAAAAGCAATAAAAGAAACTGGAGAGAAAGAAAACTCTCCACGGGGACGAAATGGGGGGAACGGAGGTCACAGCTGCTTCAGAAAGGAATACATGCTGCTTGAAAGATAATGCAGCATGTTATGGATCATGGAGAGGGGGAACAATGATCAGAGGCACAGAGCCCCCACAGGCTGTGGGGGGAAACCATAGACATGGAACTGGCAAACGCAGATCACCAAAGCAGCTGCAAGAACGAATCGAAGGGTTTCAGTGTCACACATGCTTTCTGCTTTGGTAAAACAAAAAACACCGTACTTTTATTCCCAGTACAAATAAGGCAGTTGATCATGTAGGTCAAACCACCACCCAATGTCCAGCACTGGTAGAAAGCTCTACTCAACCTTGCAGGGGAGCTGTCAAAACCCAAGACCACCAAAACCAGCCAGCATCTCTGCTCTCCACTGCCCCGCTGCAGCACCCCAAAGCTGCTAGAGCAAGAACCAAAGGAAGAGGACGACCCAAACTATCTCCCTGCTTGGCGAAAGGCCAGGTCAGGTGGAGGAGGAAAGAAGCTGGTGCAGGAGATTGTTCGTATTCCTATCAGGAGCGGCCAGGAGAATCAGCAGTGCGAGGGAGACAGGCATCATGCGTCCTCTGAGCAGGGCCGCTTAATCTGTCAACAGGCGGATTTTCAGCAGGTCCTCCTTTCCTTGCCACCGCCTGCCCATGCCAGATAGTAACCAGGCACCTCAGCTGACTTTCCACCCGGCAGGCAGTCTATGCCTCTGATCACTGTGCCGTGTTACCCCTGCCCGTAAATAGAAGCAGCAGCCTATCAGGAAGAGGAAGAGAGGATTGTGGGAGGACTGGCTTCTCAGGCTGTTGCTCGACTAAAACTGGGCGACACAAGACATGTAAAGCGAGAGGAACAGAACTAGCCGGTCTGTGCCACTCTGTGCCCGGGATAAGTCAGAGGAAGCGTGGTGTGAGTGCACAGAGGCACCGACAAAACACGAGTCAGTTCCAGCAAGGCATATAGCGGGTGCCTCCATTCTCCACAGCCCTTGGGGGTTGGGTTGGGGAGGGGAGAAAAGGAAAGGAAGCCTGAAATTGCCCCCCCCCTTCCATTCTGGGGAAAAGGGGTGACAGTTCCTGCAGCAAAAAGGAGGAATGAGCCAGCAGTGCCGATTCCATGCCGAACCTCGGAGGGAAACGGGTGTACAAGGGATGGCGGGCAAAACAGCCTTCTAAAAAAATCAGCACAGGGAAAGGAAAAAGTGCAACTTGGATTTTCCGCTGAAGCTGCCCTTCGTGGGAAAGGGGTCAGAGAAAGAGCAGCAGCCAATTTCTCCCGCACTCATTTTAGGGGGCTCGGAAGGCACTGCTTGCTGCCCCGGTGGCTGCGCTGGATGCTGCCGTGCGCACTGCTTGGTTGGAGAACACGCCAGCGGCAAACTCCTCCTGAGCCTTCTGGAAGCTGGCACCCGTGCGGCGGTAGAGGGAGTGGATCTGTGGCGGGGGGGGGGGGGAGGGAGAAAGGGAGGGGAAAGCACAAGAGTCAAGCAATGTGCAGTTCACTGGACGAAACAAGTCATAAACCTGATCTCCTAAAAAATGGGGAAGAGAAACCTTCCCAAATGGAGGAAAAAACAGAAGTCAGGCCTCTCATTTTCGATTCTGACATGAAAAGATGCAAAATAGAGATAAAAAGGCATGCACACTGTGCCCATGAAGAAAAACAGATGCTAAGGCTGTGAGCCAGATTAGGATTCTGAAACTTGTCTCTTATGCAGACTCCCGTCTGGCGCACTGTATTCTGCTTTGGGTAGGGTGCAGAGATGGGGCTTCACCAGGATCTCTCAAGTGTATCTGTTGGAGCCACTCACTGGCTTTAAAGGAAAATGTGGGAGTTTTTCAGGAGGCTGCGTACTGTGCCAAATGCCAATTCTGCGAGACGGTTCTGTACTCCTACACTGACACTCCTATTGCTAGGAAAAAGGGGTACATGCACAACCTGTTTGAAAGAGGATCAGAACATCCAAAAAGTAAAGTAACTCATTTCCTCTCTCAGCACCCCTTTCAAATAAACATACTGTGCTTTATTGTTTCATGTTGATATGTGCCATCAAGTTACCTCCAACCCTATAAATGAAAACCCTCCAAAATATACTGTCCTTCACAACCCTTACAAGCTGAAGGCTGTGGCTTTCTTTAGTTGGTCTTCCTCTTTTTCCGCATTTGACTCTCTCTAGCCTGTCTTCTTCCGTGAGTCTTGCTTTCTCAGAATGTGCCCAAATACAACAACCTCAGTTTGGTCATTTTTGCTTCCGGGTCAGGTTCTGGCTTGATGTCATCTAGGAGCGCTTTGCCTGCCTGGTGGTTCGGCGTATTTGCAGAACTCTCTTCCAGAACCATGTTTCAAATGCTTCCTGTTATTGCTTTACTGTTCAATTTTTCCACCCATACACAATGATAGGGAATAAAGTAGTATAGATGATCTTGACTCACTTTTAATTACATTTTTATAAAACAAAATCTATCTCATCAACTTCCACTGAGTTCTGTCCATAAATCTCTAACGCTGGGGGTCCCAAACCATTTTTGAGTCAGTAACTACACCTGCAATTTTGCAATGCATCATGGTTATTTTCACAAAATGGATGCTATGGGATAGGGCTTGGCCATTTGCCAGCTGGTGTGGTGGTGCGTGAGGCCAGTCACAAAATGCTGCTTTTTCCAGTGATACTAAAACAAAAGCAATGACCCAAGAACCTATTCAAAAAGCAGAGGCAGATTCTGAGCTCCAAAACACAAAGCCACTAAATTTTGATCCCAAATATATGCATTGCTTTAATTTATATCCTACTGTTGCAGTAAGGAATGGTGCCCAAGGTATTTTTTAAAAATCTTAAGAAATAAATCAATCAGGAGACACAAAAGGCTTGTTGAGTGCCAAAAGGGGAGCCCAACGGAACCCGTATGCATTACGTTCTCCCAGCAAGAGAAAAGAGAGAGAAATTGCCAATTGCTTCCCTTCCTCTATTCACTCTTCTAGAAGCCAAATCGGTCCTCTTAGAAGCTAAATCTGCCCCACTCCTTCCTGGTGCTCAGCTCTCACCTTTCCTTGGAGCACTAACTGTATCACAAGTCCACACCTGCCAACAGGTTGCTTCCAAGGCAGACCTCACGGGGAAAACTGCAGTGGCACACAGGCATGGGGAAGGGAAGAGGTGTGCGTGGGGCGAAGGCCGGGGAACCCAATACTCACTCGCTTCAGCATGATGATGCCCATCCCTGCAACGGCTGTAAAGGACATGGCCACCACCATCATAAGGATGGCCACCCCCGTGTTCCTCTTCAGTGCTGTGAGGCTCATAATCCAACCACTGCAATGAGAATGCGGGAAGGGGAAGAGAAGGACGCAAAGAATGAAGCCCCGAGGCGGCTCTGGCTGGGTCAAGGCAAGCTGGTATGTTCCAGGTGCTCTAGACCACTGCAATATCTAAAATATCCAAAAAATATCCAAAAAAATATCTTCAGTCAGCAGGGCCTGTGGTCAGGAATGGTCCGAAACATCTAGAAGGAACGAGGTTACCTGCTCCTGGTACAGAGAATGGATTATTCCCCCACCCCACCTAGCTATGTTAAGCACAATCGGATCCCAAGCTCAGTCCATTTGCCAGGTCAAAACAGATGGTGTGTGGGGGGCAGTGATGGCTGCTTAGAAAATGCATTTAAACACAAAAAATGGCATTAAATAGATTCTAACAATGTGTGTACAAGCAAAGATTCCTTCCTCTGCACAGGTGTTATCACCCTTCACATCTGGTGAAGTGAACGACTGTTGTGGACTTGGCCCCCACTGCTGCTCCCACAAGGGAGTCAGAAGTTAATCCACACAGCTTGCACGGGCCTATTTCTTTTTGCTTAAAGCATAACAATTAACTGCTGTAAACCACTCAGAGAGCTTTGGCTATTGGGTGGTATAAAATGAATTCAGCAGCAGCAGCAGCAAACAGAGTTCAAACTTGATCAGTAACTTCTCTTACTTACGGAGGTTTTCCTGATCTGTGCAGCATGAAGAGCAAATTCAGCAACAGCTCGATGAGGCTAAGAAACCAGAAACTAATTTTTTAAGTTGTTCACTCTATTTCTATTTCTTTGGGGCTCCAGTTTTGGGATTTTATGCTTAATTATGTGTGCCATAATTGCTTTGGAAGGAAGGAAGGAAGGAAGGAAGGAAGGAAGGAAGGAAGGAAGGAAGGACGGACGGACGGAGCTGATGGTTATGAATCTGAATTTTCAATCTATCACCATATCTGAGTTTGGTGTTAGTGCAAAATCGTGGAACACATGCATATCGAAACAACCCAGCACAAAATCCTGTAAGCCTCTGTTCCTTTCCCTACAGGAGTAGAGGGTGTCCCAGTCTGAGCTGCTCCTTCCATTCACTAGAGGAAGAAAGCAGAGCCAAAAAAAATGAACAAAAATATAAACACACCTTTGTAGGTGGGAAAGCACCACTCCTAGGCTACAGTTCTAGTACTACAGGACGGGCCCTACCTGAAACCTGATCCAGGGATGCCAATGGCCTGAAAAACGTACAGCACGTCCTGTGCAAAGAAGATGAAAAAGAAGACGAAGAAGTTGAAAGAGCTGTCACTCCTGGAAGAGAGAGAGAACAGCCATTAGTGCTCCTTGCGCCACAGGCCCTAGTCCTCCCACTGGCCCCAGAGGATTGGGGCTGCCCTAGTTTTGGCTGCAGCTGTCAAGCAAAGGAGGGACCAAGAGACTTGAGCCACAAACAGATTCAAACCGCCTGCAGCCCAACTCAAAGACACCATACGAGGTGGATAAGGGAAACAGCTCTGTCCTGATCTAATACAGGGGTGCAGATCCTCAGGACCGTGGGGCACCCACGGAGCCCTCTCAGGCTTCCCAGATAGCCCCATGACTTCCTCTGGCCCTTCCCCCCGCCCCGCTTCTGATCACTCCGTGGCTCCCCAGCTTTTGCATGTCCATCTGCCCTAATCTGAGCTGGTGAACACCTCTGCTAAGGCTTAGTTATTACCAGGAAAAACCAGGCACTAAAACAGGCTGGTCCCTTTTATGAGAGCCAGTGTGGTGTAGTGGTTAAGAGCCTGGGACTGGGACTCAGACAATCTGGGTTCTAGTCCCCACTCAGCCATGGAGCCAACTGGGTGACTTTGGGCCAGTCACAGACTCTCAGCCCAACCTACCTCACAGGGTTTGTTTGTTTGTTTGTTTGTTTGTTTATTTATTAAAACATTTTTATGCCGCCCCATTCGCCGAAGCCTCGGGGCGGCTCACAATAATTATAATATAAATTAAAAATATAAATATTAAATTAAAATACCACAATACAGTATAAAATAAGCCGCCCTGGCCAGATAAAACCAATAATGTTAACAGTTAAAATGCCGCTTGAATAAAAAGGTCTTCGCCTGGCGCCAAAAAACAAATAACGACAGCGCCAGGCGGACCTCTCTGGGGAGCGCGTTCCATAACTTAGGCGCCACCGCAGAGAAAGCCCTCCTCCGAGTACCCACCCTCCTAATTGTTGTTGTTGTGGGGATAAAATGGAGGAGGAGAATGATGTAAGCTGCCTTGAGCCCTTTGTAGGAAAAAGGCAGGATATAAATCGAAAAATAAATAAATAATAAATGTATTGTTTTGTCTCTGGCTTGCCCACAAGCTGCAGGCGATTTCACCTCCCTGAAAACTCTGGCCCAGGTAGCCAAGCAACGATTCCTCTGTACCTTGCAGCATTCTGTTTCTGAGTGGCCTGCAAGGACTGGAGTGCCACTGATCCGTTGGAGCACCATACCTGAAAGCCTTATACATGGGCCGGAACCAGCAGAGGAAGGAGCAGGGTGTGAAGAGCAAAGGCCACAGGATGGAGAGGCCAAAGCCGGAACCGCCTGACACGTCCACACAGAACCAAGCCAGCATTGCCAGGAAATTGAAGAAGAGGGTGAGCGCGCTGGCTGCAGGAGAGAGGGAACAAGAAAATCAGCCAGCGACCTGGGTTTTATTAAACCCAGCTTTTACTCTGCAGACAAGCAAAGGAACTGCCGTTTGTTTCTTCAATCCCTTGGCTGGTTGTTTTCTTCCTCCTTTGCCCATTCTATTCCTGACCCCAAATGCCTTTCCAACACCGTAGCATTGGCATGTAGAGGTGCTGGGTTATTTTTTTACTGCTCTTGTCCCCTGCTTCTGAAATCTGGCAAAACAATCCCTGAACAACCCACAGTTCTGTCTGTGTCAACAACCCATGCTTTAAACAACCCAGAGTTTGAAACCCAACAACATGGGTTCTCTTTCTGGGTTGTCTGTGGTTAACAATCCATGGTTTGTTAGCATGGCTGTGTTTGTATGTCACAACGACCATTAGCATCATGGGCAAAGCAGATCAGTATCTTTCATCATGAGTTTCACTGCTTCCAAGTCATTTCTGCCACCTTGTCTGAAGACAGCTAAAAACACCACACTGTGGGAATGTCCCAGCGCTAGTAGTAAACACTCCACCAAGAGATTTTTAAGGCTGTGTTGCTATGAGTGACAGAAAGATTATATGTGTTTATTCCCCTCTGGGGAATAGCCGTAGTTTAAGCAAAAGAACCTCTGGACCGAACAGTGCAGGGTTTGGGTCCCTACATCTCCAGGTAGGGCTAAGACAGACCTCTATCTGCAACCCTAGAGTAGCACTGACAGAGCATGTGTTCACAGTTCTACAGTTATTACCTGCTGTGAAACACTTTCCCTTAAACACAAAGCAAGATTCCAGTCCTCATGCTTCTGATCGGAAGAGAGATGCATAAATCTGGGACCGTTTGCATGCAAAGCAACAACTCCCTTTCAAGGGCTTACCCATCCAAAGGTAGTACATGATATTAACTGTTTTCTGGGAGTCCACAGGAATTTCTACTGGAATATCTTGATAGAAGCATGGCTTCACGGGACAGAAGGAAGGCAATGGAGGCCAATTATTTTGTCGGACTGTAAGCAGAATGGGAGAGGGGAGAGGGGGTGATTTTCACAAGTACTTCAGCAAGGGGTCGGGGGTTCTCGCTGTTGGGGCAGCCTCTACCTGCTCCGTTGCTCAGAGCAGCGTTCTGCAATTCTCGCTCCCTCCGATCCAACTCCTCTGCTTTGCGGTTCAGCTCCTCCTGACGCTTCAACAGATCAGCGGTGGCTGCTGCGGTCGAATCCTTCCAGGAAAGAGAGAAGAGAGAAGCACCCATCTGTTGCAGAGATTATTCTTCCATTTTGGGGGCAAAGGGTTCTGCCAGAGATGCTGCCCACAGTTCCTCATTGAAGAGCGGCAAGGCCCTCAGTGAACAGGGAAAATCAAAATCCACAGCACTCTTCAATACAGCTTTGTGCTGTAAAAACTAACTGGAAAGCACCCTAGCACGGAAAGGGAGTTTCAGTGAAAACCCAGAGAAAAGTGCAAGTGTCTCATAAAAAAATCCTCAAGTTGTTGCTGCTCAGGCACCACAGTACAGAAGTAAAAATAAAGATTTAAAAATATATTACTGTCCTTAAAATGAAAGGGCCTCTAGTCAGGGCAGCTACCCACCATGTGAAGCCATGGGGAGGGGAGGGGGGACTTCAGTTACTGTGTACAATATTCTGAGCATAGCAGTTTTAAAAAATCAAGCTGCTAGTCCTCAAGAGGTTGCGGACAAAAAACCTCAGAAGCCACAGTGGGAAACTCAAGAGCATTTTTAGAGAAGGGGAACAGCAAAAGAATGCAGATTTCACCCTCAAGCTGATAGTCATTCGTATCAACTGCAAAAATCATTTTGCATGAGGAAACGTCCAAACAATTATTCACTCGATTCACAACTGCCATGGAAAATCATCCCACAGAACCTAGATTTTAATTTTTTTGTAATATTTTCTTTAGCAAGCCAGCACTGCACACACGACCCGAAGAAGCCCTCTCATGCCCACAATATCATCCCAAGCGTTGGCACCATCTATCCCGGTACCTGGGTGCCATAGGAACCATAATTCCTGGGTTCTGTGGGGCTCGATTTTCGGAGGGGCTGCGGGACAGAAGCTGGTGGCGCTGGGGTCACTGAAGGGACAGTCTGTGCCGAGGCTGGAGACTCAAACGGAGGGGGAGCCTGCTGCAGAAGAGAGAGAAGAGGACCGTCAAAACCTCCCACGAGTCAGGGTCTGCAGCCGAGCGACACAGGGGCAATTTTGCCAGCAAAACCCCCCGGGTTTCTCTTATCGTTTTTTCTTCCCCCCGAAGAACCGTGCAACTCTCCATGACTGCTTTCAAGTGCTCAAAGTACGACACACGCACTACCTGGCTATTTTTCACCACCCTGCAAGGTTAGCTAGGATTATCCTCTTGCTGCAGATGGGAAACGACGAAGCCGGCAGTGATTTGCTTAGGCAGAGAAAGAATCAAGGTGCAGATGTGCCGATTTTCAGCTCTCTGAATCGTTGCATGCTTTGGACAGTCGCCACCAGTGAGGGCGGAAGACCCAGAGGGGAGTAGTGAGGGGGAGTGGGGAGTAGCCCATCTGAGCTAGTAGTGAAATAGCTCGAGGCAGGCTAGCATGGCTTTCTGTGACCCAAGGAGCACAGTCGTGAAGAAAGGCCATGGTTCAAGGGCAGAGGGGCTCATGTTCGCTCTCCAGGAAGGAGGGGACTTTTGCAGGGCTGCTGTCAGTCAGTACTGACAAGACTAGGCTAGACTGGACCCAGATGCTTTACGTTCCCGCGAGGCCTTATTTAAGCCCACCCCACGCCAAGGGCTTGTTCACTTTGCCACAACGCCTTCCGAGGTGCAAGTCAACGGCAAGGAACCGAGAGAAGGCGGCAAAGCATCTTTTGTTGACGAAACAGCCCACCCAAGTTACTAGATCTCAAGGTGTAAGCGGGCCATTTTGAAAACATGCAGGCACACAATCCCACTGAGACCAAACATGGCTAGTGCCTGAACACAAGCAAAATACATTTTCCAGATATCCTGATAAGAGCAGCTCTCTTACCCTGGGGTTGTTGAAAGGATTGTAGACGTCCAGAGTGGCGTAGTCAGAACTAGGCTTGTGCTGGATAACAGCAGGGTCCTGAGAAGAGGACACAGCTGTGAGAGTCTAAAAACAGAACTACTGAGCTTTTCTATCCATGTCCACCCTTCACAGGAAACTGGGTGGAGTTAAGCGATCTTCTGTGCACCTAGTCTAAAGCCGAGGGCAAGGGAAGAGAGCAACTATCAAGTGTGCCCTTCCAAACCCTTCTCTGCTACCCGTTTTCTACTTTTCTGCCAAGGGCACAAGTCTCCATTTGGGTGCAAACATCTCAGATTCAACCCTCAAACACCCCCAGTGCATTGATGGAAATGGAGACTACAATTTTACTTTTAGTTAGACAAACAGGGTGGCTTGATTTCAATGAAGGTGTTTAAACCAGCTACAGAAACCTTCATTAAAATGAAGTTCCCCATGGTTTAGCTCTCTTGACAGGGCGGTCATGGATAAACTAAGCTCCAGCTCAGGGCAGCCAGCTAATGCCTCTTTACTTACTGGGCTGGACAACTGATTTAACCTGGAAAAGTTGGGATGGGCCTATCAGGGCGGGGAGGACAGCTTCCAATAACCACCTAGTAATAAAAGCTTTCCAGAAATATTTCTCAGTAAACAGAAAACATTCTCTGGCAACCAAAAATGATTACCCTGGCATAGAAGGGGGTCACGTGGGCACAGAGGAAGAAGCAGTGTCTCGGTTTTTTGGAGAGAGGGGGAGAATTTCATATGATACACTAGCAAGAGACAGACATGTTAATCGCAAGAATGGCAGAGTAATTGGCAGGAAACACAAACAGACCAACCCGTGTTCTGCACTGCTCTTAGAATGATTAAAGAAGTCCTGGCTCCAGGCCCAAATTTAGGCAGATTTTAAAAGTGCAAGCGAGTGAAGATGCTACAATAAAGGGACAAGCTCAATTCACCAAAGCACATCTGGGCAAGGCCCCAGCAACAGGAAATGACCGAGTTTCTGCAAGCCAAAGCCAGAACAAATCCAGTAAATAAATCCAGGAGAGTTTAGCAAAGAAACTATAGATATGCAACTACAGAAACTATGATTTACTAGAGTTTAAAGCGCCCCCATATTCTATAGCTCCATTATCAGAAAGATTATGATTAGGCTGGGGTTTATTTTTGGGAGGAATAGGACCAAAGGCTGAGGTGACATAGAATAACATGGTTAATTATTAGCCCACACAGAGAAGCAGCTGTGCTAATACATTAGGAGCCAAAAGGGTGCCCCTCTTGAGTTTTGGGACTCCAACATTCATCAGCCCCAGCCAGCACGGCCACTGGATTAAGGAGACCAAAATATCTGGGCTTGGGGGAAGAACCTAGCGGCATGACAGCAAAAAGGGGCACCGTTAATCCGAGGCCGGCTGGCAGCAGATGAGAGTCCTGCTGCGACGGGATGGGAATGGAGGTGGTGGGTCCAAATTCCCCTAAAGCAGAGGTCAACCTATAGCTAGCTAGAAGACTGCAGTCCAAACTACGCCCCCCCCCCAAACTCAGGCACCCCTAGAAGGCACCCCAGTGAGTTAACCACCACCATGCGCGCATTAGCTTATCGCGAATCGATACCTACGCGCCGTTCTTCTGCTCCCCGCACCCCGAGCAGCGGATGCCCCCGGGAAGGCGACCCGGCGGGCGAGGCACGCGCCCCCGGCTGGCCCCTAGCACTGGGCGGGCTGGGAGGAAGCCCGCCAGAGGCACCCCCGCCCCCGGGAGCTCGCGGCGGGACTGCGGAGGCGCCCCCGGCCCTCCTTCCACCGAAGGGCGGGCGGGGGCAACCCAGACCCGCGCGCCCCTGCCTCGGCCCGCCCCCCCGCGAGCCAGGGGTTGGCTCAACAGGCACGGGACCAGCTGGCCGGCTGCCTCGCTTCGGAGCGCGGAGCAGAGTAAGGGCAGCACCCCGCCCGCGCCATTTGCCCCGGGAGGGAAGGACGGACGGACGGGAGGAAGGTGCCCCGGGGGCGGGGAGCCCCCGCGACGTACCTGGAAGGGATTCCCCGGGTCCTCCTCGAAGGGGTTTCCCCCGGTGTTCAGGGCCATGCCTGCTCGCGCGCCCCACCTCTCCCCGCGAGCGCTCGCTGCGTCTGCCGGCCTCGCCTGCCGCGGAGCCCCTCCGCGCCCATTGGCTGCCGGGAGGACGCGCGTCACTCGCGAGCGGGGAGGGGATTCCCGCGCACGTGACAGGGTCGAGCATGGGCGGAGCCGGGGGAGCGGCCCGCGAGGGCTGATGGGAACTGCAGTTCTCTCCGGCTGGGCCCGGAAGCGCTTGCTTGGGGAACGCAGAACGTGCTGCGCGGCGTAGAGCGGTCGGGACGGTCTTGTGGCTGCAGGCGCCGCCGCCGGGAATCTTAAAAGGGTCCTCGTGTATATTGCGTAGAAATGCAATAAATAATTCTGTGTGTCTTTCTTCCTCTCTATCTCTGTGCATATACGTACACATATATACAGAGGCTACCTTGTGTCAATTTTGCTTTAATGGAGTTTTTGTTTTGGTGAAATTAATAAAATGCAAATATATTCATAATCATGGGACGGGGGCTCAGAAGATCTAGTCCCACATACCTTGGAGCTCACTGGGTGACTTTGGGCCAGTCACAGACTCTCAGCCCAACCTACCTCAAAGGGTTGTTGTGGGGATAAGACTGAGAATGGGAGGATGATGTAAACTGCTTTGAGTTTTGCGCAAGAAAAAAAGCAGGCAATCAATCTAATACATAAAGATGATGATGGATGGATGGATGGAAGAGGCAGAAAGAAGAAAGTCGCAGATGTTCCCTGGTTCCTTGACTACAATGGCCAGGGATGATGAGAATCATTCCCATCCCATCCAGAAAGGAAAAAAAGGACCCATGGAGGGCACCAGGTTGGGGAAGGCTGGAGGCAGCACCTTGCTCAGAAGAAGTGTTTGAAGTCATCGAGGCTGTGCCCGAGTCGTGCTGCACGTTCTGGCTTGCATTCTGCCCTCACAACAACCCTGTAAGGTAGGCTCGGCTGAGAGTCAGCCACTGGCCTAAGTCACCCAGGGAGCTTCAGGGCAAAAGGGGGACTAGAACCCAGGCCTCCTGAGTCCCAGTCCAACCACCACACCACACTGACTAATTAGCACTGCTTGTCCATTTCAAAATGCAGCAAAAATGGAAAACACTACTCTTTGAAGCACTGCAAATATTAATTATACCTTGTCACGTTGCTCTTTGATTTTGTTTTTTGGTTCTCAAAGGTTACTGTTTGTTCCAAAACTGACTATCCACTAGATCTGTATATTTCCCCTTTTTCCACCTTCTCCCAAGATTCAGAACTTGTAGAATCCAACCTCTGTTTCAGATCAGGATTATTATAATCTCCCAACTTGGCTTGGGACAGGGTGCCAAGTTAACCTCTCCCTTTCAAAACATCTTCCAGTGACATAAGCGAGTAAACTGAGCCATCTGTCACGAGCTGCTTGTCAGCATGACATCGTCCTCTTCTTTGTACTGCCGACTTTTCTCCCCCTCTCCCTGTGCAGGAGGGTGCCGGAGGATAGATGAACCACCGAGGGAGGTCAGTACCCCAGTCGAAAGCATCAGGAAAGACAACAACGCAAGACAGCTACAGCTTTTTATTGGAACAATGCCCTGCACCTGCAGAGCTCAGACTTCCGGTGTTTCCCTGCTCCAAGCCCCAAAGGCAACAGGAGAGTGAGTGCCGTACGCTGAATCGCCTCTTTGAGCCCTTGTCTGGCCTGGCGGATGGCAGCGCTGCTGAGCCCCACATATCGCTCTTTCGCAGCCGTGACGACTGGAGATGTCAGGCACCGAAATAAAAGAACTTTGCTTGCAGTGACCAGGAGTTCCATCACTGGGAATGATGACGGCACCTGGCTTGCAAGTGTTGTGCCCACTTCAGAAGAGCGGCTCCTTGTCCAGAGCGGGAATCAGTGTGTTTCGCTTCCAATGGACTTTTTGATGAGCGATCTTGAAGAAGCCGACACTGGTGGGGGATGCTAGATGAGGGGTAACTGACAGCAATTGGCCTGTGGGAAAGGAAGGGGGAGGCCAGTGCAGGCAAAAGGAACATGGGACCTGGGCCAGTGGGGCTGGCCCCATAGAAGATGTCAAGAGGAGCAAGGCCGTTCCACGGCTGACAGTCTGCTGCATTTTTCCTCTGCCCTCCTCATCCCTCTTTCCTTCTGTGCTGCGTCTGTTTTAGGTTGTGAAGCCTAGATGAAGGGTTCGCCCATTGACATACGCCATCTGTGTGCTCTAGTTTTTCGAAAGGTCTTAGCAGTAGAATAAAAAACACTTTAAATAAAGACCACAAATGGTCAAGATGGTGGCACGCAGTGGATGAGCTCCCAGTGCAAGCGGGATGAAGAGCATAGCCTTTGCCCAAGGCCCACAAGTGCCAATGCCTCCTAAGCCCCCACAGGCCGGAGGAGAGGGGAAACTGGCACAGCCCTTAAAGAATTCCAAGGACCGCTTGGCCCGTTTCAAGCCCACGGGGTAATGGGGGATGTTCGGCCCTCCACAGCGGCACCCCTCCACCCGGAGGGGTTTTCCTGCCCCTGTCAGAGTCAGGTTTGCCAGCGCGGCGCACCTGGGGAGGCTCACATGACGGGGCACTGCACCGGGCGCGGCAGGGACCGCACAGCGCTTTCAGCGGTGGTACGCCAGGCGCTGAGGTCCAAGCCGCTGAAGCTCGGGAAGATGGAGCCGGGTTCGGAGGCGGCCTTGGGCTTCATGATCGCCAGCAGGTCCGGAGGGAGCTTCGTCTTCGCCCCAGCCACTTCCAGCTGCTTCTTGTCGATCGGATTCTGGGAGGCAAAACCGGGCAGGGTGAGGACTGGGAAAGGAGGGCTGGCTGCAGCAAGCGATGCCTGGGAGACTCTCTCAGGGGTGAGGCCTCTCCGCCCTTCCCCCCCGGACTCCAAGGCCCGCTTAAGCCAAAGGTGTCCGACCTCTTCCACCCGTGGCCTAATTCCATTCCTGGGGGGGCTGCATTCCAGCAGTGGGAGGGGCAGAAGGTAAAGAGAGCGGGGCCATGATGCAAAAAACCCAGCCTGCGGTAACTTAGAACGCTTAATGCCATTAGCAAAGTCCTAGAGGAGTCCCGGCCCTTTTTTTAATGGGGAAAGATTCAAAAAAGCTGGGCAGCCAGCAAAAGACGGATGACTGTGGGGGAACGGCCAGGGCCAGGGAAAGGATGCGGCCTGAGCAAGCTCGGGGCCACACCGGGCCCCAGAACGTGCTACCTTTGGGCCGAGGTTTCAGTGCCACGCCAAGCGCCAGTGCCTCAGCCCGTGCCACTTAGTGGGGGGAGCCTGGGAATGGAGGGGAGCTGCCGAACAGAGAAGTGGAGCCCGCCGGCTTGGAGGAGGGCCTGAGAGGCGCTGGGGTGGAGCTAGCAGGTAAAGGGTTAGAACCGAATGGAAGATCACCTCCTCGGGCTTCAGTCCTGGTCCCCGACCTGACGTGTGCAAGACGCCGTGCATGGCAGGTCGCCAGTCGAAGCAGGGGTGAAAGAGAGCAGAACGGAGGGCAAAAGGATAGACGCCTTCTGGTGCCTAAAAGGCTGCCGTGATGGAGCCCTGTCTAATTTGTCGGGGGAGTGATAGGGGCCCCTCCCTAACCTCCAAAGGCAAGGACACACTAAGGGATGGCCCCACGTGGAGGCCGAAATGGACACCACAGGGTCTCGGGCAGCGGCAGCTCTGACCTTGGGCAGCTGGTATTTCTCCCGCAGCTGTGCCCTCATGGAAGCTCGCTCGGCCTTCCGCTGAGCAAACGCTGCATCCCGCTTGCTCCTGAGGGCACAAAGGCAAAACACCATCAGGGAAAAAACAACACCACCCATGCAGCACGGGAAAGAGAAGCTGGTGGAAAAGATGGGATCTCTTCGGAAGGTTCTCTTTCAGGCCGGAAGTTTGGACAAGCAGCTCTAATCTCTGGGGTTGCATTAGACTTCATCAGTGTGTGCCCCACAGTTCTGTGCAAGCACAGAAGCAACGCAGAGTGAAAACCCAACATCCTGAAAAATCTTGGCCTCCAGTTCTTAAAAGCAATTTTCTAGTCCTGATGGAGGATAAAGAGGCTACAAGACTGTAATCATTCTCTTTTCTGTAGCAGACACAGATGCCCTTTGAGAGTGTATGTCAGTTTATGCCAGCAACACGTGGACCTTAAGGACCAGGAACTTGCTTTCCAGAAGTTAGATGCTGAATAGGGCTTCATCAGCTAAAGGCTGATTCACATATTGTATTTCTTAGGTGCACAAGTTATAAAATAAGGCACGGAGAGGGCAGCCACTTCTTTGAAAGGTGTCTTGGCAGTAATGCGGAAGAGAGTTCTGGATTTCACAATCTTCTAACACAAAAGCAACGGAGGGGCTCTTACCTCTGTTTCTGGGCTTGCTCTGGGGCTTTGCCTCGGTGGAGGCACCTCGGGGCACCGGAATCCTGTTCCTTAGGGAAGTCTGCTGAGACGCAACACAACAGCTGCCTACCTGGGCCTCCAAAGCGCGGTTTCACCGTGGATCCCATCTGGAAGGGGGCTGGAAAAGGAGGAGAGAGGAAAAACGGCTACGGTATGCTTTAGGAAAAACCGAGTGATTATAACCCATTACAACTATTTCCATGCTGTCCTTTCGTAGAGGGTTGTGTGCGTGTGTCTGCAGCAGCATGCAAATACTGTGCAAGCAGATAATGAGTCACACACACTTCACGGCCACAAGATGGGGCACTCGGTGATTAGATCCGGTGGTGCAGGACAGGTGGACCGACAGGGGAAAGCCATGATGACCAAATCAAGCGTCTCTTCTTTCCCGAGGTGAACCTAATGCCCAACGATGGGGTTTGAAAGTCAGTGCTGCCGTATCTTGTCTGCCGGGAGCAAGGTGGGCCCTTGCGCTGGGAAAGGAATCAGACTTTACCGCCAGTCCGACATCCTCCCCATCTGCCCCCAAGCCCTGGAGTGGGGGATTCAACCCTCTTTCTGCCCAAGGGCTGATTTCCGTGTTGAAAATCCGCCGCAGTGAGGCGGGGGGCACATCCAGGTTTCGAGCAGGTTGGGAAGCAAAAGAATGGCAAAATACACCAGCAGCTTTAGCTGAAATTTCTCCTGTTGCAGCCGCATCTCAGGACGGTCGCATCAGCCTCTTACAGTGGGGAAAAACTGCTGGGAAACGAACAAAGATTCGGTGGCTGCTGGCCAACTGGGGACTGCGCAAGCCGAATTTGGACCAGTGGGCTGAAGTTCAGCACTCCTGTTCTAGATCCACAGGTAACATCTGGCTGTCCTGTGAAGGATGAAACACCTACTTTTCCCAGGAGCCTGGGGAAGATCCGAGCTGTTCCTGAATTTAAGCAAGTGTCCAACTTTCCTCTATAAAACCAACAGGGGGATTATGGGAACAAAGCAAGTTTGGGCCATCTGCAAAAGTTTTCTATGTCCTTCACTGTCCTCTTCAACATAGCTTATTTCTGGTGCCATGGAGAAGGCAGAAAACCACACTGGGTGAAACCCAATTGTAAGATTTTGTGATTTCTTGTGAAGAACGAATCAGTACAATTTACTGGGACAATTTAATAGACTTTCTCAATCAGACCAACCCCAATCAGAGTGTGTGTGGGGGGGGGGGAGTGGGGAGCCAATAATTCAGAATTTGAAATGCAGTCTTAACGACAAGGAGCATCAAGAATTTTTATCAGCTGTTAACTAACTTCCGATATCCCAAGATTATCTACAGAAAGGCGATTGTGACGTGGGGAAAATTGCCTGGAAGACAGGCAAAACATTGCAGTTTTTGCTGGTGTAGCAAGCAAGTTAGGTTAAAGATCAAGAATCAACCTCATGAGCTTTTCTGGTTTTTGTTTCAAGATATACTGGGGGTCTGTAGACCAGATAAATCCCATATAGAAGTGGGAGAGGAGGAGGAACAAGAGGAAGAAATTCTGAAATTATACATATATAAAAAGCATCTACCTCACAACTTTGTGGTTAGCCTGAGAATCAGCAAGTGGCTTGCTTTAGGGTTCATGGCCCAGCAGCAACTGGGATACAGATCTCCCAGTGCAACACTCAAACTGCTACGCCACACTGCCTCCTGTGAAGGACACAAGCCAAGGCAGGCAGAAAGCAAGCGATGCGATGCTTGCTTCTGCTGGCCCTGGGTTGAGACACTTCCCACCTGGATGCTGCACGTCCCCCAGGCTCACCTGTGAGAACCTCCGAGATTCCAGTCTCTCTCCTCCAAGGGTCGTCTCGCTTTGGATGTCTCCGAAGGATGGTTAGAACACTTGGCCAGCTCAAGCTCTTTAAAATGGGATCAGGAGCAATGCAAGAGAATCTGGGTGACGCCGGGCTTTCCCTAATCCACCTGAGGAAGAGTGAGGCCAGCCATCCGCAGCAACCAGATGGCACCGTGAGGAAAGCAGCACACGCCTGACAGGAAGAATGCTCGGCACGTGCCACCCGCCCGAGACAAACCGCTCCCGTCCCGAAGCATCCATCAGCGATTTCCTGGGAGTCATCAGAATGAGCTTCTTTTGAAAATAGCATGTTTGTAGTCCTCATGGCTTGTTCCAAAAGAATGCAAGCCATCGCTAAAATGGGGATCAGAGATGGTAGAAGGGAGAATTAAGTGGTTACCAATGACAGTCTTCACAGGTGTGTAACACACACACACACAAGTGCCAATCAGATTAGCGGTGCTAATGACAGATGGCAAAATCGCCCTTCTAAGGATATTTCTAAGAAGGGAATACTTAAGAGTGACATCAGCTCAATTCTGTGGGAAGTTAATGGAAGGCATACAGAAAAATATTCAAAAGATGTATCAAAAGAATGTATGCAGAACATATCGGGGTCTAACCCCACCCCTATATTCTCAGATATTTTCTGCATTTCATGTTTTCCCCACCATAGCTTGCCTTTTAGGAAGCTGCATGCCCCAAATCATTTAGGATATTCGTTTTTGCTGGTGGGTTTCCTCACTTGACCTCTGTGTGAACAGAATGCTTGGTCTGATTCAGGACTCTTCAATTCCCAACCCTGAGACAGACACCCCAGAATCGGAGCCTTCTGATCAACTGGGAGGATTAGCACATAGGTGCCCCGAAGGCCACGTGCCGTGATCAAGCTGGAGGATGGAGGAAAAGGGCCCAAGGCTGCATTGCCAACCACCTTGGGGCCCCCAAAGGGTTCCTCTGCTGCCACGTGCCCACTGGGTACCCCCAAACCTGGCTTGCTCGAGTTGGACCGTTCACGTGGGCTTTCCTGCCTAAAGAAATCACTCAGCGGCTGCCCTTTGGAACAGACTGACACACCGGGGCATTAGATGCGGAGCTTGGGGATTTGGGGGCCAAGGACAAACAGCAGCAGGTGGTATCCAAGCTTGCGTCTTAAGCTTCTTAGTGAGACGAAGGTGGTGGTGGAGGAAAGGGGATGAGTAACTTGTGGGGATGTGGGTTGGTGGGGCAGCACAATGCACTTCAGCCCTCCTCTTTCTGCGTACAGATACGCAGTAGCTGCTGATGACCGCCCACACGAGGGCAAGGGCCAAAACTGCCAGGTGGTGCAGAATGCCAAGGTGCTGCTTTCAATAAAAAGCAACGAAAACTCAAGTTCCCAGTCCTCTTTGTCGTCACAGAAAACCTTGAGGAGTCTTTGCTTTCCATTGTATTCTCTGTTCCCTTCTTGCTAAACGAGATAGATTAAAAATGGGATCAAGCAGATTTTTTAAAATGTTCTGGGGACATTTGTATTCGAACCACACTCAGCTAAAAACACTCAGAATGTGACCTGGGCCAAGTGGCTCTTTTTTGGCCTTCCAGGGTTGGTCAGAAGGTAAGATTGGGCGAGTCACATCGTATAGGTGTACCGCTCTATGCACCTTAGAGTGGCATGCATCCAATAAAAGAAAAATCCAGAATTTTCTTAAAACGTAAAAGCCAGTGTGGCTTGATACTGTTTTCAGTATTGCATTTTTGAGTATTGGAATGGGAATCCAGGTTCTCATTCTCATTTATGAAGTTCAGTGGGTAATTTTGGGCCAGTCACTCACTCTTACCCTAACCTACCTCACAGGGCTGTTGTTGGGAGGATAAAAATGGCACAGAGAACCTATTTAGTCACCTTGGATGCCTTGTGAGAGGAAGGAGGACAGGATATAAATGCAATGTAATGATAATAATACATGATTCTATTATTGTGCCAGAAACTCTTCCAAGAAATATGGAAGAATAATTTAAATGTACGATATAGCAACTAGAGTTATAATTGCAATAAAATAGAAAGCAACTAGTGCCCAACTAGTGAAAATTAGAAAAATAAATTAATGGAATACAGAGTAATGGCAAAATTAACCAGCTATATAAATAGAAGACCAGTCAAAGAGTTTAGTGATAAATGGAAAGCTCACTATAGTACTTTACTTAATAGAGAAAAATAGAATTTATGTAAGGGTGACTTAGCTGACACATTTACTAATCAGATATATATAGCAATTAAATAATTTTATGTTAAATTGGAAGCCTATTATAATTAGCAATTGAGAGTGTTACTATTAAATACAATATATACAGTGATCAAATTAATATAATTGCTTTATGAATCTAACATTTTTATTATAATACTCTTCTATGTGGGAAAAAAGGAAAAAAATCAAGTATTGCTGGTGGGTTTGTGAATATGTTATAAGGTGGATTATTATTTGATACCCATGTTAAAGCCTTTTTTTAATAACCAGGTATTATTAAGTCAAAATTGCAGTTATAAAATTGATAGACATAAAAATTGACTTTTTGTGTAATTTCTCACCCTTAGCACTATATGTAATTTTTGTGTAAGGTTTCGGTCTGTCCGTCTGTCTGTCTGCTTTGCTCTTTTCATCTATTAATTACAAAATAAGAATAATGCATGATTAATGCCCTTCTGAAGAATTCTCACTTACTGCTATGTACAAAGTTGTCCAAGCCCAATATTAATTCAAGCAGTTTTAGCAACCTCAGGGCACGGCTCCCATCATTACGTACCTGCCTCACGTGCTCTCAACAGCAATGCCTTTCTGCAGCCACTACAGGACAAACCAACCAATCTTTATGCAGGAGGAATCAATTCACCCCAACTGAACACCAACCATTTATGAACATTAATTTAGAAAAGAGTGGCATCCCTGAACCTGGAAGACATGTACATCCAAGGGATTTCCAAGAGGGAGGCTTCGTTGTGAAATGGCTGAATGAGGGTATGTGAGTTTGGATCTACGCGAGGTTTCTACGCAAATAGATGCAAGGCTGGTCCAGGGCTCAGTCAAGATCGGGGTTCTTCTGTCCCGCTATGGGTGACATGGTCAGTGCAAAAACTGGCAATAGCTGCTGTTACAGCTCTCGCATTTTGCCGCTTCCCTCCCCATTCAGCATTTGTTTCTCTGCAGGGTCGCTCTCCCTCTTTGCTATCTGGGGATCACGTCTCACAAACCGGACACAAAGCGCAAAATCCATCTGCCGCAGTCTGTCTATCCCGTTTAAGGTGAGAGAAACATTGTTTTTTTCAAGCAGATTAACACGATAGTCCTCTGGAACAAATCTGAAGAGAGATTAAGGGCAGGAGGTTTTCCTTCTACTGCTCTCTTATGGGTGAGCCCTGCTGACATTTCTAATGAAGGACCTGGTGCTGCTCTTGGTACTGAGTCGTTTTGCTCATTTGCTGCCTTGCAAAGCTGAAAGAACTCCAGCTTCCAGGATGTCAACACTTCTTGTTGACACCTAAGAATTTAAAATCTTCCTCAGACTCTCTACCAGTGCTGGCTCCTTCCCTCCCCTACTGTCTTGTGAACAAAAGTCCTTGAGGGTTTTCAGATTCACAGAGCTATTCACTCCAGATCAAACAGAAATGCAAAATGGCATTGAAAAAGGTACACAAAAAACCAAGGTAGCAACATTAACTCTTTAAAAGATTGCAGGTTTTTTTTAAAGAGCCTCTAATCAGACCAGGAAACCTGAGGTCCTGCCCAATGTATCCCAAATTTAGGAGCATGGCCCATTTTCAGGAAAAAAAAAATAAATTAGAGAACTTAACTGAAAACAGATTAAAGGAATCTCTTTGTGCCTTTCTGTCTGTAATTGGGTCAGCCCAATTTGGGGTGGGGGATTCCTGCCCCCAGAAGGAGCTTGCCCACTGGGTAAATCACTACTCTGCATTTTCCTTCTTCCAATGGGGGCAGGGGGGGGGGCTGGCCTAGCTTTAACAGGCATCACAACTGGAAGGAGGAAAACCCAGAGCAGCGTCTCATTAAAAAACCCCCACAGCAAGCCGCCTCCTGCAAAGGCAAGCCATGTTTCTGCGTGTTTGCATCGGGAGCGATTGAAATGTACCCAACACAGCAAAGCTGGCTCCATCCTGGAGAACACCTGGGGAGAAAGACAACACACAGCAGAGTTACACAGGGATGCGTGGTGCTCTGGTTTCTCTCCTTTCCTTGTTTGTAGCTGCAGCACAAGGATTAGGGATTTTTGGCCTAGTCACTCTGCCCCACTGATTGAGACAAAGCCAGAGGGCATGCAGCACTTAACCTGTATTTCCTCCCCACACACACACAACCGAAATGCAGACTGTAATCCCCTCGGGGCAGAAGAGCATTAGACATCCCATGTCCATTAAAACGGCCAGGATTTGCAGGGCGGAAGAGGAGAAAGGAGCCACACCGCAAAGCTCGGCATTAATTCACGTCATATTTTATTCTTCCACAATGACTGTACAAAATTCATATAAAACTCTGGCATTGGAATGGGCTATGGTAATTATCCAAAAATAATTCCCCAACAGGGATCCCTCTGGCCTTATAACTTACACAGGGGCAGGAATGGGGAACGGGGTGCACTGCAAAGGAGGGCAAGGGGGGGAGGAGTATATACAGCAGAAACTGACGGCTGCAGGGCAGGTAGGAATAAGGGCATAAATCCCAAGAAAGTCAAGTTATTTACAGGCTGGGCTGGGCTGGGGAATGCCACAGGATTTCCCATGTGTTATATATACACTATTTCACATATTAACAAGCTATACATGATAACCGACCAAACAAAATAGAAACTTGGGCGTGGGCAGCTTGGATCAGGATTTCTTCTGTATTGTAATTATTTGTTTAAAAGCACCAAAATGCACGATCATAATAAGCCGCACGAGCCTCCACGGGGGCCAGGTGTGCGGGAAGACTGGAGGGGGGCCGACGGAAGAGAGGCGAGGGGTGCCGCCGGTCACCGGCTGATGTCTCGGCTGGAGTCCCAGGCCTTGGGGCCATGCTGTGGCTTCAGGCAGTCGAAGAAGGGGTGCTTCAGGGCCTCGGCTAAGGTGAGCCGCTTGGCCGGCTCGTACTCCAGCATGCACTCGATGAGGTCAAAGAGCTGGTGGTGCTCCTCCGCCTCGGAGGCCAGGTACCTCTGCAGACAGAAGCGGGCCACCAGAGGGCACGAGTCACCCGCCGGGGGAAGGACTCCGGCCACCCACCCCAAGGAGCCACACAGCCGCTAGGCATGCAGGAGGGGCCAGGTTCACTCCGCGGCTTCTCCAGTTGAAATCTCTGCTAACCAGACTAGGAAAAACCCCTTTCTGTCAAAGGCTTCATAGTACTTTCCATCTGGGGAAGACTCCATCATCCCGTCCCAAGAAGCTCCAGGTTTAAAAAAAAAATGCTGGGAAAGGTCCCTGGCCAAGGCCCCGGAGAAGCGCTGGCAGTAGAGAACGTGAGACTGGAGAAGCAGGGGCCCAATCCTGCTTCGCATGCCAAAGCGGCCCTTTCCTTCTACGCTCTGCTCCTGAAGGCAAAGCCCAGCTGCCCGGCTCTGAGCTCTGAGTGACTTGCTCCCCTAAGCAGCAGTCTGGGCCTGCCTTACCCGTAGCGGTTTGCAGTTCTCCCGAACGTAGCGCCCGGCAGAGGTGTTCTCGTCCCAGTCCAAGCGGCCGTGGTAGAAATATTTCTGCTTCCTGTGAAGAACAAGACGCAACAAGCTCAGAGGTGTAAGAGGGTTGTTTTATTTTTTTTTTTTTAAAGCCATGAAACACATGCGTGTGTGCTCAGGAAACATAAGAGGTGGATGTTTAGAAGATAAATCCTTATGTTACGACAGGCTTCTCCAACAAGCGACCTTGGGAGCACAGGGGTGATGGGAACTGCAGTCCAAACCATGCCTTGTAGTCCTAAATACATTCTGTGGGCATTCTCGGTTCTCCTTCTGACCCAGAATGGAAGGACGCCTAGTGGGCTTCGCGAGGGCTTCCAGCTGTGCCCGCCCACCCCAGAAACAGCCCTCCCCCACCACTGGAAAACAGCCCACCTGGTCTTCCTGATCATACGTGATGGGATGGGACCCAAGATGCGCTCCATCATCGCCAGGTGCTCTCTGTTATCATGGGTCTGGAAGAAAAGCATGCTGAGGTTTGCAACATGTTGCGGGAGAAGCAAGGGAGGAAGGGCTGGAGATCACAGACCCTCCACCCCTTAAAGACGGTCAACTAGAAATCCTTTATTACTAGATAGCAAAAGTGGCAAGTTCAGGGTCTCTTCAGAGTTACGGGGTCCAGCTATCGTGAGACAATCTTCTCCCCTCAAGGACACGGCAGGTGCCGAGCAGGATCAGACCTGAGCCTTTTTGCTCCCACATCTGTTTGCAGGACCAGCAGGCACTCTAGGCAGCTAGCCAAAACTGGCCAGGGGGCTACTTACATCGTAACCCACAGCCACGAAAACTGTGGGATTCTACAGCCACGAAAACTGTGGGACTGTGGGATTACTGGGATTCTATCCCCCCCCCCCCCGGTAAACAGAAATAATAGGAGTTGTAGTCCAGCAACTTCTGGAGGGCTGATGGACCCACAACCCCACCTTGGCCTGCCAGTGCTTCGTATCTCTGCCACCACAATTATATCCCTCCTTTTCCCTCTTACAAATAGCACAAAATGGCACATGCAACTCTCCTCTTCTTTTTATCCCCTGAACGACCATGTGAGGTAGGCTAGCCTGGGCCCCTGTGACTGGGCACCCAGTGGCCACATGCAGACTAGAAACCAGGACTCCCAAGGTCCAGCTCAGGGCTCTGGCAACCCCCAGGCAGTTATGGACGCTCTCCCTGAATCACTGATAGAATTGGGGCCCCTCTAACGAAGACCTGCAGCACTCGCTTATTCCCACAGTCCAGCTCCGTGCTTCCTCCTGGCCCCACTGTAAGCCTCTCTTTACTGGGCCGTTTTGCCTGTCCTGCTCCTCGGCCAACTTTGCTACCGTTCCCTCTCCTCCATGGCCTCAGAACCTCACTGTATCCCGGAAATATTGCCTCCTTGGATATTCTAATGCACCCAAACAGTTCCGCAAGGGGATTATACACCCCCTCACAGAAGTATTTGCTCCTGCAACCGCAACTTTTCCACTTGTCCTTGTGCTGCAACCTGGCAGTGAAAAGGTTTTAATCTGCCTTTTTGCCACGTGGCCTACACAAGGTGATCCTGGCTGTGAAGGCACAGAGTATTTTTATGGAGGCAGAAAACAAAACAAACAGTCAAACAAAAAGTATTCACCCCCTTTGCTGCGGCATGGCTAAATAAGTTCAGGGGCCTCCAGAAGCCACAAAATGGTTGCATGGGATCTACCCACGTGCAATTTCAGGTCCACCTGATCACAGATTCAATGCACCTTTCCCTGGAAGGTCAAGTTTGCTGAGAGCATCTGAACAAACAGCATCACGAAGACCAAGAAGCTATCAAAACAATCCTGGATAAAGTGGGGCAGAAGCTCCAATCGAGGCTGGTGATTAAAAATGTCCCCAACTATGAGTGCCGTTAAATCCATTACTACAAAATGGAAAGAATTTGGCTGCGCTGCGACTCTGCTTAGGGAAGGCGTCCACCAAAACTTGGTGACAGAGGGAATTAGAGAGCCAGTGTGGCGCAGTGGTTAAGAGCATGGGACTGGGACTCAGGCGATCCGGGTTCAAGTCCCCGCTCAGCCATGGAGCCAACTGGGTGACTTTGGGCCAGTCACAGACTCTCAGCCCAACCTACTTCACAGGGTTGTTGTTGTGGGGATAAGATGGAGGAGGAGATGTAAGCTGCCTTGAGCCCTTTGTAGGAAAAAGGCAGGATATAAATAAAGAGAAGAGAAGAGAAGAGAAGAGAAGAGAAGAGAAGAGAAGAGAAGAGAAGAGAGGCCAGTGCCAACTCTGATGGAGGCAGGGAAATCCACGGCAGAGATGGGAGTTGTCCATGGGACAACGATCGCCAGAACGTTCCACAAAGCTGAGTTTTTCAGAAGAGTAGTGAGAAGAAAGGCGCAGCTGGAGCAAATCCATCTCAAAGCCATCTTACATTTGGAGGCTGCGAAAAGGCAAGCGGGAGTCACAGAAAACTTGGTGGAGGAAAGCTCCTTTGGTCTGAGGAGACCAACAGGGAACTCGTTGGCTGTACTGCAAGACCCAAAGGCAACGGTGCTCATGGACCATTCCCAAGAGAGCTGCCTGCGTGTTTTTTTTTGGTGGGGAAGCCTCTCCTCACCAGGGACTGGAAACTCGTCATGACTGGGGGCTAGAGGGGCACAGCCAAATGCAGAACAATCCTCCAGCCTGTGAGTGACCTGGTCCTGCAGTAGAGCTTCCAGCAGGACAAAGACTCAAAACACACCACCAAAGTATTCGTTGGGTTCTCAACGAATACCCAAATGTCTTAGAACGCTTCCATGATTGCTGACTATTGGCTGGGGCTTATAGGAGTTGCAATCCAAACCATCAGGAAGGATGCCACCGGTAGCCTATGCCTCCCCTGCACTCACCTGGAACAAGGTGAATCCCATGTAGTACTCGAAGATAATGCAGCCGATGCTCCAGACGTCACACGGCTGTGCCCAGCCAAGCTCTGCAACACAGGAAGTGCCTCAGCAGCTGCCCAGAGACTCCGCTAGCCAAGATCCTCAAAGAGGCAAGAATCGGCACAAAAGCACAGTAACCTCCTGGGAAGGGGTCCTCTGAATCCGCCCCCTGCCCCAACCCAGCCATCAACCATGCTCACGGTCTCCCCCATGGGCAGCCGACCCCAAACCAGCGCCAGCGCGCTGCGACGCCAACCTAGAATGACCTCCGGCGCCCGATAGTGCCTCGTGGAGACGATGGTGCTGTGATGCTCGTGGTCGAAGGTGGCGCTGCCGAAGTCGACCACCCGCACGGCCGTGCTCTTGACGCTGCGCTCGTCCCGCTTCTTGTGGGGGGGGGAGGGGAAGGAGGGGGAAGTAGCGGTTAACAGCTCAGCCAAGGAACTCCTGTCACCCATCCCTGCTTGGCCGTCCCCCCAGCACCCTCCCAGGACCACCCTCCCAGGGAGCTGAGGGGGCTGCCGCCGCCGGGCAAACCCACCTTTTCCAAGTTGTAGGTCATCTCATAATCCGAGCTGACAAACAGGATGTTTTCAGGCTTGAGGTCTGTGTGCGTGAGCTTGTTTTGATGCAGAACTGGGGACGGAGGGAAGGAGAGACGTTTCGCCCGTTTAGGATGGGTTGCAGGCAAGGCAAGAAGCATTTGGAGAAAGGAAGCTCTGCTTCCAGGTGGGCGACTCCCGGCCCTTGGCTTAATTTCACGCAGCTCCCAAACTCATTTCCAAGCCCTGTGCTTGCAATTACTTCGGCCCACAGGCAAGCATGGTTGTGCGATGTGAGAAAGGAAAATGTGAGGGAGACGACGCGGGCAGCAGAAGGAGAGAAGAGGCAACCCCCCCCCCCCCGCAACTTCTGGCTCTTGCCCTTGCCATCTCCTACTTGGAGTGTGTGGCCTGCAACGGATGAGCCAGGAAGAAATGTAGCCCCCAGAGAGTAAACAGTCGCTTCCCCTTCCTGAGATCTGTAATGCTTGGAGGTCTGCAAATTGCGACCCCCGATCCACCAAGACATGCCCACTCCCAAAAGCTTGTTTTTGGTCAGTTTGTCACTTATGGTGTAAGCAGGGACGCCCCAAACAGGTGCGGGAGACCGTCTCAAGCTGCCAGTTTGCACCACCGACCAGAGGCCCTTTTTCAACGGCAACAGAGAGAGAACTGCTCCACATGCAAAGCAAGCTCTGTCTTCTGATGCAGCTCAGGCTGCGGGTGCGGCTCTCGCCCACAGAATTTCTGCTCCTGTGCACCTCAGCTTCCGCTGACAAAACCCAAGCTCCCAGCTCTTATGAAGGCTGCAAACAAATGCTTAAAAGCATCTGAGCAACACTGGCTGAAATCTCAGAAGCCGGGACGGGAATCCCAGATGCCGGGGGATCCTTCCCCTACTTCAGCCCACCACGACTTTGCGCATGTGGGCACGTGCGGATTTCTTATCCAGGTTACACACGGCCCTGACTGTTCGTGGTGGACAAGGATGAACTCAAACAGCTTCCTTCCTGGGTGGGTAGGATAAGCCCAACGATTTTAAGATTGGGAGCCTGGCTTTACTTCGTCTCCTCTCCTCCTCCTTTTCCTTGGACGTGGGATCTTTCAGATCGTAAGTTACAGGATTGGGCTGTCCAAGAACCCATCTCTGTGCTCTGCTCTAGGAGCTGTTTTGAGCAAAGGCCGGGCTACCCTCTCGTGTTCCCCCAGCGCTGCCCGTGTCTTCCCATCCCGGGCACATGCTCTGGGCACTCACATTCGACAGCTTGGCACACTTGGTACGCCATATGCCTGATCTGGTAGAGCGGGTAGGGCAGGTAGTTGTTATCCTTCAGGAAGTCGAAGGTGCTGAGCCCCAGGAGTTCAAAGGAAATGCACATGTGGCCGTGGTAGTCAAACCAATCGTACATCTGCACACAGAGGCTGGAGAAGAGAAAGCGGGGGGAGACGGGGTTGCCTGAGAAACGGACCTGGGGAAGCGGTCCGGCAGATGCGCCAGCTCCTTGCATTCCACATGGAGAGAGAGATCCGGTCAGCCTGAGAAAAGCGGTGCCACTATGGCGGGTGTGACGGAAAGGATCTTGGGGGCCTGTGTGCTGTATTTAGAAAATTAGGCAGGTTTTGCTTCCCCTGAGAATGCGTTTAATGTTAACAGCAGCTCGGTCCCAAGCTAAGGTCCAGATGGCATAGATTTTTAAAAAGAGGATGGGGAACAGGACCCAGTGGAATGTTTTCAGGGGGAAATTAAGGTTAATGACAGACAGGCATGGCAAGATCACCCTGTCTGGAGAAACCAAGGTGCTGACAACGGCCCTGCCCACTCCGGGCCCTGCCCATTTTGGACGGCAACAGCCCTGCCCACTGGTCATTCTGACTGGGGATACTGGCAGCTGCAGTCCGTATTATCAAGTCAAAGATTTCCACAGACGGCTTGCAGCAGCGACACACCAAAGTGCCAATAAATGCAAGCTGCGGCCAGCGGTGCTGAACCGAGCAGCCAGATGGGGCCTTTTGGACGATGCCTGTCCAAAAGGCGAGGCCTGCTCCCCCTTCTTGACCCGCTTTAACAGAGGGTCCCTGCGCACACCCACAGGTGCGTGTCGTCCCTGCCCCACCCCCTGCACTCACTTCTGGTTGTCTGGGTCCTTCTCGTTAATTTTCTCCAGCACATTGATCTCCAAACGAGCTGCCTCTTTGTATTTCTCCACGTTCTTGATTATTTTTAGCGCCACACGTGTGTTGCCCCTGGGGAGCAAAGCGGGAGAAGAAAGTGATCTCCAAATCAAACTGCCGGGGCACTCGGTGGTGCGCACTAGAACACCACACAGAAACATTGTGCGGCCGGCTGCAAATCACACCCTTTCTGGCTCCCCGGTTTGCTGCTTTCTTCTCTGCACAGGGCATGGACACAACGCCAGGGGTGTGTAGAACCACACCTGGGGAGGAGAAAGCGCAGAGGGAGATGCGTTTCTCCCTGCCTCACAGCCCTGCAGCCCTCCACTGTGGGAGCTTGGGGACATCGGGTTTCTTCCCACAGTGAACTACAGCTGGAACTTGCTGCCATGGTGTGCGGCAAGGATGGCCCACTTGGGTGGCTGCAAGAGGGGAGACGCCTTCGGGGAGGAGCGCGCCAGCCGTGTGCTGGGGAACATGGGCGCGGGTGGGTGGTGCTGCAGCAAGCCCCTCAGGTTCATTACGCGCCGCATAAGCAGAGAAACTCTTCGTCTCATCCCTCCTGCCAGTCCGCTTCGCGGCTGACCCGTGTTTCAGCTTTCACAACTTGCTTGGGCGCCAGGGAATGCCACGTAGAGGGAGCAGGCAGGTTGCCGGAGGAAGACCTGGGCTAGCCGCCGAGGAAAGCCGCTCCGCCTGCAACCAGCAAGGAAACCCACCAGGCCGGCAGGGGAGGGGTGGGCTGCCCCTCAGGCCTGACCGCAGGCAGAAAGCCCCTCCCGATCCACCTGGCCCTACACCGCGCCACATCTTGCAACGCTACACGTTCATCGGCTCGTCCTTGCCAGCCACCTTTTGCCCACCTTAAAGAGCCCCAAGTGCACCTATCTAGCCTCGTGGTGCAACCCAGCATGAAAGCTTCTGCCCCGATGTCCCTTAAGCCGGGACTGGGGGAACTGGAGATGCCGCCGAATTAACGGCTCTGGCTGTCCCTGGGCCTTGGCTGCGGCTGATCGGAGGAGAAGCCCAGCGATATCCACACTCCAAGCAGTGCAAGACTCGGGCAGCTGCTGCTTGTGGGCCCCGGCCTCCTCCCTGTGCCGCCCGTTTACCTGCGGTGATCCACGCACTGCACCACCCGGCCAAAAGTCCCTTCTCCCAGGGTGCTAATGATCTCATCTAGAAATGGAGAGAGAGAGAGAGACGGGTGGGGGGAGACGGGGACGTGTGAGAGGACTTGCAGCCTCCTTTGGGAGGACATAACAACATGCCACTACAAAGCCTGCCTTGCCAGCTCCAAGAGCCGGCCCCTGAGAAAGCCAATACAATCCCTGCCACTTTGGGGTAATAATACGGAAGGATAACAGGGGTTGGGAAGGGAGAATCTTAAAGAAAGGAAAGGAAGAGAAAAGAAAGGGAGCTGTTTGTTTTTAAGAGAAGCATTGCAAAGAAAAACAAGAAAGGAGGGGGAAATAAGAGAAGAACTGTGTGACTGCAATGGGAGCTTAACTAGAGACTAGATTATGTTACGATTTGGCTGTACATCTTTCTTGGAGCCAGTCGCCGATGCGATAGATGAGGTGGCCTTCAGCGTCGTCTTCCACGCTCTTGGCTCTCCTGCCGCTTTGCTGACTCCGCTGCGAGGGGGCCCCCAAAACGCAGAACACAGGCGGAGTGGGGAGGGTTTTCGTGTTTCATTCATTCATTCACCCGGCCAACCAGGGCGTTTTCAAACCAGCGAAGGAAGGGCAAGCCGGCCAGCCAAGCGTCACCCACGGAAATGGTAGGCCCGTGGCGGATTTGAGGAAGGAGGGACGATTCCCAGGCCCAATTCATACGGCACAGAGGTGCATACAGGTATATAAAAACGATAAGGGATATTGCAAGGGAAAAAAAAAGTCAAGATAACACACACTAGCTCAGGATTTATTTATTTTTAAAAGAAAAGTAAATAAAATAAATGTATTATCAGAGAAGAAGAAAAATATGACAGAGAAAGCTTTCTGTAAATAGATCCACCCAAGGTAATGCGAAAGGGCAAGGCAGAGTGGAGGGCCAGGGCCTCGCACCCCGAAATCCCCCTGCCCTTTGGAGTATACGGATTATGCTGCCATGGCCTGAAGCTGAGCACCCGGGGGAAGGGAGGCGCTCAGCTGAAACAGGCAGACTGATGGTCGGCAGGTGGTGAGAACTGTCCACATAGGATACAGAATAGTAGGGTTGGAAGGGGCCATGAAGGCCATCGGGTCCACCCCCTACTGTGGCAGGACACCCATTCACACCATCCCGCTCAGGTGGCTGCCCTGTTCCAGTGGCCAGGCCTGGCGCCAACACGAGCACGGCTGGGCGAGTGGCCAGGCCCGGGGCTGGTGTTCGCCGCACACCCGTTTTTCTTCTCTTGCTACACGTTCCCCAGGGCAGCTGGGGGCGTGTGGCCAAGCACCGGTGGAGGGGACAGCTGCCTGCCCTTTGCCCCTCCCCTGAGAGCCCTGGGCCCTGCGACATTCAGCCCTGAGCTCTGCTGGGATAAAGACGGCAGCAAATGCCACCGGTGCTTCCCTTCAACGTACCCTCTGCCCGGTAAGAACCCGCGCGGGGGATAGAGAGAAGGGGCTGGCCCTGCCTGGTGTACATGCTGGGGAAGCATCCAGCTGGGGGCCCGTCAACTGCTGCAACATCACAGCTCCACCCCGCTGGGCCTGCCTGCCTGCCTGCCTGCCTGCCTCCACCCTGTGCTCTCTGCCCCGCACCTCCAGTAGTGATGGGAAGGGCAGGCCTCTCCTGGCTTAGGGCACTGGGCAGCCGCCACCCCTCAGGGCAGGACTGGCTGGACAAGCAGCCTAATTGTGTCTTGGGGCGCAAAGCAGCTGAGGGCAAGTTTAGAGCTGCAGCTGCTCCCCGGGGTTAGGCTCCTGGATACACCTCACGAGAGCCTTCCCCAGTTCGCCCTCACCACCGCCGGTTCTCCAGGCAGGCTAGGCCAGCATTTCACGAACGCTGCCATGGGCACTTCATGAGCGAAGGCGTCAAAGAGTCTCGGGACGGACGAGTCCTCCAACTGCGTCTCTGTGTGATCTGCTGCTCTGGATGTGCCCCCATCCCATCGGCCTCGGCTGGATCTCTGGATCGTTCCCCAAGCAGAGAAGCAGCAAGAGCTGCTACTCCCGAGCAAGACTGCCTACTGCCAACCAGGAGGCAAGCCCAGAACAGGGACTCACACAGGAAAACAAGTTTGGGGGCTCCTCCACAGGCAGGAAATGCTTACCCTTGCGGAACCTAGCAGTAAACCGAATCCAGATGCGGAAATGGGCCGTGATCCCAAGCTTAATGCAGGGAAAGCCGTGTGTTGGCCATTACAAGTTCGGGAAACTTCTGGCTTGTACCATCTGGCTGCCTCTATCCCAGGGAAGAGTCTAGCAAAGAGGCAGACCTGGCAGCATCCTCGTGAACTAACAGTCCCGCGGGGTGGAGCTACATGCTAAGGCGTTCCAGCCTCGCTTGGGAGGAGCACAGCTAGCCATGGCCTGGCAGGCTGATGCCCGAGTCCTCGTGCTGCATCTCCCTAGAGTCTCAGCTCAGCCCTGCTTCACATGCACAAGTTCCCATGTTCCACCCATCGCGTCCCCACCTTCCTGGGGACACCCAGAAGAGTTGCCGCTGGTCTGCAGTTGCGGACAAGATCAGGCAACGACCTGGCTCAGCATAAGGGCAGTCCCTTTCACTCTTCCTGAAAAGCAGGCCTTTATACCTAAGCATGAGGACTGGAACCCTACTTTGCTTTTAGGGGGAGGGCTGTAACTCAGTAGCAAGGGCCTATGTTTTGCAGGCAGAGGGTCCCAGGTTTGCTTTTGCCAGGCGGGGCAGCAGAAAATGCCCTTTCTAAGACCAGAGGGACCAGAGAGACCATTGTCTTGCTCATGCAGACAATGCAGAGCTAACTGGGTTAGTGTGATGAAGGAGCATCTCGCACCCCCGTTGCTGGGAAATGGACACAAGGGCATCTCTGCTGGGCAAAACAGACGATGCCGGACTAGCTAAACGTGGCTTCCTATTTCATATGCCCACAAGCAGCCAGCCAGCCATTCCTGATGGGTTTGCAAACCGACACGATCACTTCCGGGCTGATGCTGTTGAGACATGGGCTACGTGGCCTGCCCTGCCAAGCAGAGGGGAGAGGACACGACTAGGGAAACTCACAGCCAGGGGCAACATGGCTGACAGGGGCTGAAATCGCTCATCCAACACACAGGGTTTGCCGCTGCAAGGAAACAATGCCTGAAACGGCATCTTTAGCATATATTGATAGAAAAGTGTGAGAGTACCCCAAATCTGATGCATTGTCCCAACCCCCCCAAAAGCACTGGAGGTGGTTTAAAAGGGGGACCAGGCACAATCAGGGAGGGCAGGACTTCTGGATGCCTTTCTGACAGCTACACATCCTCTACCAGATTCAGAGGCCGTGAGCCTCTGAATGCCACTTGCAGTGGGAGGTGGCTCATGCCTCAGGTTTAGCCTGCGGGCTTCCCAGAGACAAGAGGACGGCTCTGTGGCGGAATGCCTGCAGGACTAAACGGACCAAGAGCTCTCCTGCTATTCTACCCCAGGAGTACAGAGCTGAAGGCCCAGGGTGCCGAATCAGGTATCTGCATTCCTTTCCTCCAACAGCCGTTTGGTGCAGAAAAAAAACTCTAAAAGGTGGAAAGAGGCTTCCTGATGCTTAGGAACTGAGAGGAGAGGCGTCAATCCAAAACATGCTGGGAGCTTCTTGGGCTTGTCCCCTTTGCCTGTGGGCCCAGGGAGCTTCTTTGAAATCGGATCTGGCTCCAGAGCTGAAAGAAGTTAGCCACCCTGGTCTAAACCTCGCAAGCCACCCTGGCCAAAAGACAGGGAAAGGAGCAAGCTGGGACTATCCCTGGACAGGGGAGGCAGGACCACCAATCCACCAGGGATTTCTCTCCCAGACTTATCCAAAAACCAGCGAGTCAGCGTACCTGGCACAGGTGCTAGTCTCAGGATTACATCAGCAGCCCCAGAGCGGCAAAAGCCTCATTCCCTTCCCCCGGGAAGTATCAGGCTGCTCTTGGAGGTCGTGATGCCCCCAGCTCAGCAGCAGCAGGGAGCCGGCAAGTACTCACCGATGAGGAACGGCTGAAGGAGCGGCTACGGCGGCGCCTCCGCCGTCGTTTCCGCCGACTGCTCTTGCAGCTGCGGTAGCTGGTGTCCCGGGAGTGCTGGAACTCGTAGGCCTGGTGGTACTCGGCCTCGTAGTAAGCGTCACCCCGCTCGCGGCTGTAGCCGTCCCGCCGATAACCATCGCAGTACCGCCGGTCGTAGGCCCGCCGGTCGGATGAGTGGTTGTCGTAGCTGGGAGGAGGGTTGAGGGGAAATGTGCTCGGGAACAGCGGCGGAGGCAACGGTCCCCAGGCAGCACCGTGCCTGCTTCGCTCTCCCACCTTCCCCTTCTGTCCGCCACCCATCCGGCGGTGGCGAATCCAGATGGGTTCAGGGCCACGAAGCTGGAGCAGTTCAGTCTGAAACTGGTTCCTCTCTCTATGACATACTATACCTCCTCCATCCGCTTGTTCGGCACGGCCTGTAATTTTCCTCTGTGCAAAGTGCGGATACACCCATAGCCAGCGGAGGCCACCCTCTTTTGGGCACCGGATGTAGCAGGCCTGAGCCCGTGACAGCTGTGCAAAGGCGGGTCCCTCTTCCGAAAAGCCGGCCTCCTCCCGCCAGTGTGGCCCCTGAAACCCCACCGGATCCCCTTTCAAGTTTGCTCCCACACCCCCATCCTGGAACTTCTCTTCACACAAGACAAGGCTTATCTGCAGGATTACTGTACTTTTCCCAAAGTGTGCCTCCAGAACTTAAACATACAGCTGGAGCAAACATGGGAACAGGACAGCAGGCCTCAGTCTGGGCATCTCAATCTGGCCCTTTGGTGTTCTCCAGACAGCCTTGCCAGCAACCCTTTTCTCCCCAGTATCCCCCAGTTTCCTGCTTTCTGCATGCTTCCCCACTCCCATTCTAAAGAGTTTAAATTCTTCTCAAGCTTAGCAACTGGGAGTAAGAGCTTTAAGCGAAAATACGTTGATAGCTGGGTAGTTCCCCACCACACACGCTTTGCCTCGCCTGCACGGCACTGGAATACGGGCACCAAAACCTGCTCTGGCTGCGAGGCGCCCGACAGCCTGGGTATTCCTGGACAATCACTTGGGAGCAACTCAGAAGCAAGCTCTGGCTTCATGCTCTACCAAAGGACCCCCGGGCAGATAGCAAAAGCCCTGCGGACCCCACCCGAGCCGAGAGCAGCGCTACATGCAGCCCCGCCGCCTCCCTCTGCCGAGGCCCTTCCCCTTGAGCAAGCTCACCTGCGCGATCGGACATGGTAGCTGTCTTCCCTGCAGTGCCTCCGCTCACTGCTGCTCGACCGCGAGCGACTCCGCCGCCGCTTGTGCTTGCGACTTCTGTAGCGTTCGCGGTGGCTGCCCCGGCTGCTGCGTTCCGAAGAGCGAAACCGTCTGGAGTGGGGCATCTACCAAGAAATCGGTGTTATTCGCATTGCCTTTCACGCACGCCTGCCTGTCTTCCTCTTGCAGGAAACCCAAGGCTTACAAAGTTCTCCCGCTCTCCATTTTAGCCTCGCAAAAATGAACCTGTGAGGGAGGTTGGGATCAGGGCCCGTCACTGGCCCAAAGCCACCCCGCAAGCATCACGGCTGAGACAGGACTCGAACCCAGACCTCCCAAGTCTCAGCCCAGCCCTCTTAACTGCTACACTGCTCTGGCTCTGAGGGAAACAAAACAGCCTTAGCAGTTCTCTGAAGTGGCTGAGCCTGACGAAGTGATGTAACAGCTGGATGTTAATGGAAAGCAAGAGCATGAGCATATGTTGAATTGCAAAAGCTTTTGGCAGATGCTGCAGATGCACGTAAAGAGCAGCTGCAAAGATTCTCCAAAACAGAAAAAGTTGTCTTGACGCAGACCATCTAAGCTTGCTTCCAACCTCGCATCGGCCTCTGCCTGATGCACAACTACAAGGGTTGTCTAACACACCAGACAAACTTCCTGCTTCCTCTGATCCTTCTGACAGTTCTAGCACAGAGGCTGTTGAAACATGGGCATTATTCATACAATACAGACTGTGAGAATAAGTCTCTTGCTAGTGGGGTGTGTGGGGGAGAGAGCCAAAGGCAACAAACGCACCTGAACAGGTAGCCAAGGTTGTCTTTGTAATGCATGATGCATATCCAAGTTTGCTCTTTGGCAGATATGGAAAGCCGTTCGAATGAGCAACAGCTGCACAGAATGTGTATATCAATTTACACATTTTCTTCTGTTACACTTCCACACTGAATGCACTCTTTCTCCAACATTTCTGAACTAAGCAGTGGCAGAAGGACCAGGAATATCAGCCATTCCGTAGGATCCACGTGAGTGAATCAGTAGACACGGTCTCAAAGGTTTAGCCAGGATATAAAGGAGCTAAATTCTTAACAGAGCTTTGGTGAGGACATCCCCACAAGGAACCACCACAACTATGGAGCTGACTAAAACACTGGCTTGTACTTAAGCTGCTACGCTGTTTCCTCTGAACCAAGAAACTATGGTTTAATAGAAAGTGTCCTTGCTGATTTGCGGGCTGGTGTAGAAGGAATTAAAAAGAAGGTTTCAGGTTTAAACCCTGACACCTCCAAATTCTTCCCTTAAACCTTGGAGAGCCAGAGTCCATCAGTGGCCCCCGTTCACATGCTCATTAAGTACAAGTTAAACAAACCATAATTAGTCAGGGTCTCGTGACATGCAGCAAACACACTGCCTTCTGCCCCCTTACCACTTTCGCTTTGCACTAATTGCATAAACAACACAGGAACATACTCCTAGCTTGTCTGATGTGACACATGAACCTGGAACTGTTTGTTGCTGGGTTAAAACTTTGGGTTGCTGGTTGCCTAAACTATAGTATTGCTTATATCACGAAACTCCACACATAACTCTATGCCACTGTTCATAACAACTATGGATGATTGCTTTTGCCTTGAATTGCCTTGCAGGCATGCAAACAAACCACAACTTGGCTTTATTTCTGGTTTCTTTCCTTCCCATACGCTCTGCCAAGCATTAGAGCGATGAGTTTCATGTTAGGTTGCTCTTGCCAGCTTGCAGTGTTTCAAATCAGACAGCGGTACAAACAAGTCACCATGACAAACAAGCCAGACTGTACAGCAACTGTATCTTCCGTCTTTGCTTTCCAACCTGTTAACAAGCTGCAGTTTGTGTGTTTGTAGGGATGTGTTCCGATACAACAAGCCAGCTTTCAACAAGCCACACCACAGCTTAGCGTTATGCATTAAGCGGACCACAAGAGCCAGCTTCTCCCCACAAAGAACCAACCATGGACACTTCATGTCCACTGATCCTGGTCCACATATGGTTAATACTACTAATTTTATTGTTGCTATCGGCAACTTATTATTGCTATCAACACTAGGAAAGCAGGGTCCTCCTCCTTCCTGGAGCTCTGCCATTGCCTACTTCTTGTACTTCAATGGCACTGCATATTTCATGCTGCTGTTAACCACACCGTTAATAATACAGGATAAAAAGGTTGCTGCCTCTTTCACAAAACTGCCTTCATCACAAATCTCATGTCTGGCGACTGTGCTCCAGTTATTATTTTTACACTGTCATTACAACACCAATAATTATTTCCTATAACTAATTCACTTCATTAACTAATAATAATTTCCTGTTCACTTAGTAACACAGTGAATAGGAAAGCAGCTGTCCTGCCCTGGGGAGAACGTCCCCTTTTCATTTCTAATGTTGAACAGGTAAGCCTGAGGACTCGGGAATGCTAGGCTTTCTTATTTTCCTTTATTCTGTGCAGCACACAGCCGAGCCCATATTAGGTGTTGTGTTATAAATAAATGATAACAGAGTATAGAACATGATTACACCACTAAGAGCACCACTGCCATCCTTAGCTGCGGCTCTTATCGCCTGTTTCATGCACCATTATCGCACAGCTCACAGTGCGATCACAGAATTTACATTTAATATCATTTACTGTGTTTATCTCCCACCCACCCCCCTTTCCCTCTTGTGAGGAACCCATAATCTGCCTCTCCATTTTTTCTTTATCTTAATAACAATCCTATGAGTGAGAAGTTAGGCTAAGTGACTAGCCCAAAGTCGCCCTGAGAGTTTCATGACAAGGGCGAGTAGAACTCAGTGCAACACTGCAAACCAGTACATCACACTAGCACACCATTATCAATAACAACATTATTACCAGAAAGCTAGTCTTTCCTTTGAAAAACGACTGTTTGCCCCATTTCACCTATGATGATGATAGGGAATTATTAACACTGCTAATTATTGTGATCAATGACAGACAATAATGATAAAAGAGAACTGACTTCCCCCATTCCTGCATGTTATATGCATGCTCACCGCAGCGCATGTATTACAACCACACAATTAACTATGCTAGTATGATTACCCTCATTAATAAGAGCATCACTAATAGAAATGAAAAGGAATCAGCCAGTTTCTCTCCCTGGAGAACTGTCCCTTCACCAATCCAACGGGTGCTGCAGACATCAGAACTGCACCATTAACAACAAAGAGTCATGCAGCACCTTAAGGGCCAACAAATCAATTGTGGCAGGAGCTTCCACAGACTATAGTTCACCTTCTGCACAGAAACTTTAGGGAGCATTTAGAAAGGGGGGGGGAATTGTAAACAGCGAGACTGAAGTTCTACTGGTACCGTATATACACCCCAGACTCTCCATGCCTTCTGATGAAATGGGCTACAGTCTACAAAAATATATTCCAGAACAAACTGGCTAACTTTCAGGTTGTCACAAGACATTTGCTGCCACAGACTTAACATGGCTGCCTTCTGTAAACTATTAACTGTAAAAGCACCGGTTGTTAATAACAGCGTTAATGATGCTAATGGAAGAAAGAGCAAGCTTGTCTCCTTTCAGGAGTTGCACTAATCAATCTTTCTCCCCAACAGTAATGGTGTTGCATAGATTAGGATTGCAATGTTAAAATTGCCAGAGAGAGAGAGAGTGAGTGAGCCAAGGTAGAACAAGAACAAGGAAGTGTTTGGAAGATCAAAGACTGAATTCTTTAAAGACCAAAGAATTTAGTCTGGCATTAAGCTTTTGCATACATTGGCCACATCATCATATGCTATTAACAACGGGGGTTGTCGTGTGATTGTGTTGTCGTTTAAGATTAAGAACACGCCTAAAGCAAAGGGAGCCAGTCCCCTTCCCTAAAAAGCTGCCTAGGTCTCTCCCCACCTTACTGGGTTTGCAGATTATGATACTGCAATGTTGAAAGAAAACTTTATAAATAGAAATGAAGCTACGGGAGTTCCCCTGGGCCTTTCTCCAAAACAGGGCCAGGTAATCCGGCGCATTCCATATGCCCTGACTAAAACTCACACTTTCCTGACTGTTGGCCACGCTGGCTGCAACGGGCAGGGCTGCAGCCCAAAACAGCTGGCAGGCGCTGGCTGGCCTAGCACACTGCCCTCCAGTAAACAGCACTGCATATATTCAGTAAAAATGTAAATATATTCGGGGCAAAGCTATTCGCAATACCGGAGCCGAGACTGGCAGTCATGGCAGTCCTGAAACCTCCGCCTCGCCCCCTGAAGAGCTGCCACGATCGAGAAGCCCCAGGCTGGCCTGCCCACAAGGCCCTGTCCCCGCACGCCCCTCCCTGCCCCCCCAACCCCCTCCCCCTCCCGGCGGGTGCTGCCCTCCAGCCCCCTCCCCGAAAGCCCTACGCCGCCCCAGGCCGCCGCCCCCGCCCCGCCCCCGCCCGGGGGCACTTCCGCCCGTCCCCTCAGCACCGGGCCCTCCCGCGCGCGCTCCCGCACCCTCTTGGCCGCCAGCCCGGTGCGCTTGTCCCACAGGAAGTCCGTCTTGGCGATGCGGGAGCGCGGCAGCCCGTCCTCCTCCTCTCTCTCCCCCGCCTCGAACCGAGGGACGCAGCCAGCAGCGCGGGGAGCAGCTCCGAGGAACGAGCGAGCCGCAACACACATGCGCCGACGTCGCCACCGCCGCCCGCGCGCGCACGCACCACGTACGGGTCGCCGTCAGAATGCGCCGTGGCGTCACAGACCGGAGGCGAGGGGAGGGCCATAGAGAGAGGTCGGAGATTTGTAAAGAGTGGCCCAGCCACTTGGCTGGATAGAGAGCTTCTGAGGTTGCATTTCTAAACCCGTCCTGCCCCCGCAGCATTGTCTCCTTGAGGCACCTTAATGGTTAAATTTGCAATATTATGCATAAACAACCCCTCTCCGATTTGGTGCCTTCCTAATTGCCGGATTACACAGCCCATCATGCCCAGCCAATGTCCATGTTTGTCTGAGAATGATGGGGAATATGGTCCAAAATAAAGCCTTGCTGCCTGGGGTGACGGGAGTCAATGGCCAAGCTGGCTGGGGACGATGCGAGATGTCTGACACATTCAGAATTCGCCAAGTTGGGCAAGTTTGTGTCATAAAACGCGTGGTTATCCTCAATTCGATGGAATTCTGAACAGGCACAATGAAAACAAGAATATTCATTCAATAAAAGTTCCATTAAAACAGTGATTATCTATTTTTTAAAAATTCAGGAGAATCTTACTTGGGCAGGCTTTTTGGATTATTTTTATCATCGTCATTACAGACGGTTCAATATTCTTGCTGTTGTTTTTAAACTCCCAGTTCTTTGGTAGTGTGTGTGATTTAATTATGTATGTTGGTCTTAATCCTAATCTGTCTGATTTAAAATCAGATATAACTTTTCCAAATATCCTCCCATTTGTACTGAACCTCCAGTACTCTAATGTGCAGAGGGGAAGCCATGTTACTCTGATGCAGCAATTGCAACACAGAAAGTTGTGGCATCGACAAGCTTGACACACTTAATATGGCAGAAGCCTGTTTTCTCCGAGCAGCTCAAGCCACCCTGGCCAACGGTCAGGAATGCTGGAAGTTACAGTCCAAAACTGGCATGAGCTTTTCTGACTGGAGCACAAGTTCAAAGTGTGACTCACTCTAACTTTTCTAGCTCTACAGATCAAAGAGGGCATGGAAGACGCATGCGTAGTGTTTGGGGGGCACGGCTCTCCCACACAGAAAGGAATGGGAGCACGTGACCTCCCCTCTCTTGTGGGCGAGGGAAGAGCGAAAAGCGATGGAGGGGCGGAGCTAAAGCACAACCATGCCCCGTCCGTGCCCTTGTTAGCCACACCCCCCGCAGGAGAGCAGCACGTGGTAGGCGTCCTTCCCGGGACCCATAAAGCAGCTGTAAGCCTCGCTGGACTCCAGGGGGCGCTGCTAAGAAGAGCCGAAGCCCTGGCCGTAACTTGATAATTAATTCAGTAGGTTTGCATATGGTAATATACCTATGCTTTAAAATCTGCATGTCTTTCAAGAAGCCTGTCTCCAAGGATATTCCAATTTGTAAAAAGGTTAGGGTTAGGGCATTTGATTTCACAAAGAAAAACATCAGGCAGAAAGATGCGAAGGAGACAGCAAGGGATGCAACATGGCCAAAAGAGGCTTTGGCGAATGGGGTGGCATAAAAATGTCTTAATAAAAATAAAATAAATAAGACAGCTCAGCCAGATGCCAGGGCAGGTGCCCCTGGACCCCAGGGTAGTGGGGAGTTGGACTCCCAGATAGTTGGGTCTCCAAATGAGAGATTCTGGTTTCTAGCCTTAAGTGGGCTGCCTAATAACAGCTGCGACCGACTGGCTTCCCATCTAAAAAGACACAATACACAAGGCAAAAAGGAGACAAGGAGTAAAACAGTCCTTCTCCCTCTTATCCCACTCTGAACAGCCTCCTGGAATGGCTGCTGGTGGTGTCAGGGATGGCAATAAGGAGAAAAAATAGCAAGAGCCACAACCAGCAGTAATGATTGTATGCCAAATACATACATGGACCTTTCCAAAGGATGAGAACACAGGCCTTTACCCCAAAGACCTGACAGAAAGTGGAAGAAGTCACAGTGGAGGCTACAATCTCTCATATCAGTGAGACCACCAACCATTGATAGATCTGGAGTTCAATACTCTGAAGAGCTCCTTTAAAGTTCAGCTACGCTGCCCCACTGAAATTGGAACTAGCAGACACAACAAAGGGAAGCAAAGTGAAGGCAGACATACACAGAGAAGCAAAAGTCATGATTTCACTTGCATGAGCTTAACCTGCACTCCTCAGGGACGAAACTGGAAGTCCCGCTGGCAAAAATGTGTTTCACTTGGGAAAAAGCCTTCATAGGAAGCATGGCCTTTGTTGTTGTTGTTAGTCGCGAAGTCGTGCCCGACCCATCGCGACCCCACGGACAACATTCCTCCAGGCCTTCCTGTCCTCCACCATCCCCGGAGTCCACCTAAGCTCACGCCGACCGCCCCAGTGACTCCATCCAGCCGCCTCATCCTCTGCCGCCCCCTTCTTCTTTTGCCATCTATTGTGCCCAGCATCAGACTCTTCTCCAGGGAGTCCTTCCTTCTCATTAGGTGGCCAAAGTATTTGAGTTTCATCTTCAGCATTTGGCCTTCTCAAGAGCAGTCAGGGTTGATCGCCTTGCGGTCCAAGGGACTCGCAGGAGTCTCCTCCAGCACCACAATTCAAAGGCCTCAATCCTTCGGCGCTCAACCTTCCTTATGGTCCAGCTTTCACAGCCATACATTGCAACTGGGAAAACCATAGCCTTGACTATACACATTTTTATTGGCAGGGTGATGCCTCTGCTTTTTAGTGTGCTGTCTAGATTTGCCATAGCTTTCCTCCCCAGGAGCAAGCGCCTTTTAATTTCTTGGCTGCAGTCCCCATCTGCGGTGATCTTGGAGCCCAGGAAAATAAAATCTGTCACTACCTCCATTTCTTCCCCATCTATTTGCCAGGAAGTGAGAGGACCAGATGCCATGATCTTAGTTTCTTAATGTTGAGTTTCAAGCCAACTTTTGTGCTCTCCTCCTTCACCCACATCAAGAGGCTCTTTAGTTCCTCTTCACTTTCTGCCATTAGAGTGACATCATCTGCATATCTGAGGATGGCCTTTAATCGTGTTTAATCCTTTCCTTTTGGATCCTGTTGTCATGATTCATGGAGTGTCTTCAATATTCAGGAAGGGAGACTGATCACTTTCTTGCATCTCCATCCAGCTTTTCAGAAAAGGATATTTATTTCATTTATTTATCAGATTTATATCCCGCCATTTTCTTTTTAAAGAACTCAACGTGGCTTACATCATGCTCCTCCTCTTGCTCTCAGTCTTATCCCTGCCACACAAACATGAGGTAGGTTGGGCTGAGTGTCTGCGACTGGGCCCAGATTTGGTTCCAAGGCTGAGTGGGGACCAGAACCGGTGTCTCCCGAGCCCCAGACCCACGCTCTTAACCACTGCACCACACTGCTTGTCTGTCAAGGATGGTCTCCCACAATGGCTTGAATCAGTAAAAATGACAGATGGGCCTTGCCATGAGACGTGGAGACTAAAGTCACAAGAGACCCACAAGAGAACAGGATGGGAAGTCCAACAAAAAGGAAGGGGAGAGGGTTGTTGTTCAAGGCTGGAACAAAGTGATGGACAATGACTGGACACTACAACATTCTGATCTTCCCTTCCACTGGCTTGAGTGCTGCTCTTGTTCCTCCTGTCCCAGGACAACTGTCAGCTGGAGAAGCTGGGTGTTGCTTTTCCCCCTGGCTGAGATGGGGAAGCAAGCATCTCACAACTTCTCCTTCTCTGGCTCTGAATGAACCAGATCACTCTCCTCCTTGGGCTGATGTATTTCCTAGGAAGCAGCAGATGTGGTCTCCCAGCCACCCTGGGTACACCGGTTGCCGGGAAGCTGCTTCTCGGTTACCTGGAGCTTCTGGTTAGCCACTGTGGACTAGATGAATCCGACAGGGCTCTTGTTATCTTCTTGGCTGATGGAAAAACTGACCACGGTGCCTTCCCTTCTGCTCTCCAATCCCAGGGTGGCCAATTAGGGCCGACTGTGCATTTTCCTGAATATATTTTTTTAACTCATGGAAAAGCAAGGCTCTCTGTGCTTTATTAGGACTGACGCATTTTTAACCAACTTTTAATGCTCTGATTTTGCATCTTGGTTCAGATTTTACTGCTGTTAGCTACCTTGATCACAGTTGATTTTATAAAGGTGGAAGGAAATATAATAAATTATTTTAAAAATCTATGTTTTGATGGATGGGACCAATTTGAGCTGTACTTGCTCTTGAAGAGGCTCCAAAGATGGCTTATGAAATGCTGCAATTGTGATAAACCAAATCAAGAAGAAAACACTAAAAGAAGAAATTTAAAGCACCATGAAAAAATAAGTAAAATTACAAGCAGTGTGCAAAGGATTAAAAAGGATGGGAAAGTAATTTAAAAAAAGACTTTACCTAGTTCTGAAAGGACATTGGGGTTGCCCCCAGGAAGGTAACCATGGGGAGAGCATTCCAAAATGTTCTTCCAAAATGTATACCCCTTTTCTCCTTCTTTGAATGAATTCAGGAGGGGCCTCCTTTGGTTTTATCCTCATGACAACCTTGTGTAGTAGGCCCCAAAGTCATCCAGGGGGCTTTATGGTTGAGTGTGGACTAGAACCTTGTGTCCCAGTCAGCTCTCTACATACCACACCACATTAATTCCCACAGTGGCTCTCAATATTATTACGAATAATAGCAATAATGATAAGGAGAAAGCAGCAGGTTTGGACAGACAGGTTCCTGGGGGAAACTGAGGTCAGTGTGTTAAGAAAAGAGGAAGAAAAAAATGTCTAGGACAAGCTATAGGAAATTTATAAAAATGAGACAGAGAGATATGGGGTTTGGACAGGTAGGAGGAAGTACCTATCCTTGTGTAACGCATTCAGATGCGTGTCTCCCCTATCAGGTTCCACTAGCCAGGTATGTGTGGATCGCAGGGAAGCTGGGAGAGACGTGAGACCCTGACATTCCCATCATCCTTCACTGTTGCCCATGCTGGCAAGGGCTGATAGGAGTTGCTGTCCGCCCACGTTCCCCATCTCGGGTACACGAGATCGCGGCCTTAACTGAAGGGAAAAGCGGCAACCGCGATGCCGAGGGCGGGCGACGGTGATGGCAGCCCGATCATCCCTCGCGCACCACGAGGGAAGGGGGCGAGCGCTGTGCGAGCCTTTGCTGCAGAACACGGGAAGCCGGCTGGGGAGGCCTGGCGAATTGCCCCCCCCGGCCCCTCTCAC
>NW_025336157.1:4174048-4219173 GCF_004798865.1 Varanus komodoensis | reverse complement strand
GGCCGCCGACCTGGCGGCCGCCGCCGCGGCCACCGCGGGCCCCGACGACCCCGGGGGCACCTTCGTGCAGCGGCAGCTGGGCGCCATCCTGCAGCCGGCCGTGAACAAGTTCTCCCTGCGGATGTTCGGCAGCCACAAGGCGGTGGAGATCGAGCAGCAGCGGGTCAAGTCGGCGGGGTTCTGGATCATCCACCCCTACAGCGATTTCAGGTACCCGGCCGGGGGGCGGGGGGGCGACCGGCCGCGCCCGGCAGGCCCCGTCTCGCCCCCCGAGAAAGCCCAGGCCCGCCGCCCGCCCCGCGCGGGGCTCGCCCCACCGCGCCCTCCGGGCCGTGCCCGAGCGCCGGCGCCGTCCAGCGTGCTGAAAGCGGCCCGCCGGGGCTCCGGGGCCGCCTCGCGCGCGCCGCGGCCCTCAGACTACAAGTTCCATCGTGCCCCCGCAGGGGAAGATGGGAGCTGCCGCCCAATGTATCCGGGGGGCCGAGGGAAGCTGCCTTCGCAGGAGGAACCGCCCTCTCCCCCCATCCCCAGCCCGTCTGCGTGGGCCTCGTTTTCCTCCTCCTGCCCACGACCCTTAACTCGGACCCTGGGGGGGTGTGCCTGTCGCTGTTTTGGGCTGCCCTTGGGGCAGGGACCGTGCTGTAAAGCACCGTGGCATGCGGCTAGCGTGTGCTTCGTCCCGGGCGGTGGCACTGGTCATTTGGGCAGGTCCTGCTAGGTACAAAGCGTGGAAGGGAAGCTCCAAGTGCCGAGGCAGGGCTGGAGGGTAGGAAACGGGGGGGGGGGTCCCCTGTTTGAGCGACATTTCATCTCCTCTCATCATCCTGCTCATTTTCTGCCCTTTAATTTGACAGCAAAACGGGGGGGGGGGACATGTTCTGATGGAAACTCCCCTCTCCTGTCTGACCCCCATGCGCACAGAAAGCATCCCCCTCCTATCGAACTCAGCACGGGAAGGAGGCGGCCCAAGCATCCCCCCACCTGGTCAGGTGCCCGCAGGAAACAGTGCTTGCAATCCCACCCTCGAGACAAGCCCAGGTGCCATCCGGGTCAAAGGAAAGCCTTCCCACAAATCCTGCCCCCGCCCCTGCTAACCAGGGAAGAAATGACCGTCCCTTTGATACAAACCACATAAAAAATAGATCCAGGGGCGGAAAAACCCCTCAGGGTTGCTCAGTTCGGCTCATGCCCTTTCCCTGAGCCAAAGTGGATAACAATTCCCATCATCCCCAGACAGCACTGGGCATGCCTTCTTGCAGACAGAGGGGAGTTGTAGACTAGCACCTCTGAAAGGGGCCAGGATGAGAAAGGCCGGACCTTTGCTCTCATCATTCAGGGAACCAACAGTTTTGCTTGGAATAGCTTCCTATCAGACCAGCCCTTTTGCAGAATCATGAGGACTGGAACCTTAGTTCATTTTCATGGATTTTGGATTGGTAACAGAGCACCTACTTTGACTGTACAAGGTCCCAGTTTTGATCCATGAGCTTTCCAGGTGTTGTTGTTAGTTTCAAAGTGGTGCCCAACCCATCGCGACCCCATGGACAACATTCCTCCAGGCCTTCCTGTCCTCCACCATCCCCGGGAGTCCACTTAAGCTCATGCCAACTGCTTCAGTGACTCCATCCAGCCACCTCATCCTCTGCCGTCCCCTTCTTCTTTTGCCATCTATTGTTCCCAGCATCAGGCTCTTCTCTGGTGAGTCCTTCCTTCTCGTTAGGTGGCCAAAGTATCTGAGCTTCATCTTCAGCATCTGGCCTTCTCAAGGGCAGTCAGGGTTGATCTCCTCTAGGACTGACCGGTTGGATCGCCTTGTGGTCCAAGGTACTCGCAGGCGTCTCCTCCAGCACCACAATTCAAAGGCCTCAGTCCTTCGGCGCTCAGCCTTCCTTCTGGCCCAGCTTTCACAGCCATACATGGCAAACTGGGAAACATCCTGTCTGGTTCTTGGACAGCTGGCACCTGTTAGTCTTGGCAATGCTGTGCTGGATGGAACCTGTATAAGATTGTTTTCTGGGTTCCTAGGGATATTGGGCCTTCCAAAGTGGGTCAGGGAGGCAGAGAAAGAGCTGCTGGGTCCTGTAGTCTGCTGTAGCAGGGCCTAGACTGAGGGAAAAAAGGGAGCCAGTAACCAGGACGATGATATTCAGGTGTGGAGGGACAGGTGGGTAAACTTCTCCCTGGCCTTCCTTTTCCATTGCTGCACATTTCCTACAGCAGAAGTCTAAGTATAGCTACTAGTCCTGGGACTAAATTCTGCCTCGTGTGTCAGAGACAGTTTGCCTGTGTGGACGTCCTGCTGGGGAACATGGGTGGGAGGGTGCTGTTCGCTGCTTGTTCTGCTTGTGAGATCCTGAGGGCACCTGGTTGGCCACCTGGTGAACTGAACGCTGGATGAGACGGACTCTCAGCCTGAACCAGCAGGTTGCTTCTTACGTTCTTAAAAATCCTATTTCCTTTTGCCCTGTTCTGGTAACATCAGAATACCAGTGCGACATGGTGGTTATGAAACCAGATTAAGACCCAGGATCATGTTGGATTCAATTCCCCGCTGAGCCTGGTGTCTTTGGACCAGGCATGATCTCACAGCATGGCCTACCTCACAGGGTTGTTGTGCGGATAAAAATGGAACTGTTTGCTTCCTGAGCTCATTGGAGGATTTAAAGCAGCTTTCTCTAACTCAGTGCCTTCCAGACATTTTGGCTCTCAACCTAATAATCATCATAAGAGATTATATTGGTAAGCAGGGCCTAATCTTGATGGTACACAGCAAACTAATCGTCCGGGCTAGCAGAAGACATATTTTGTATGCATAGTGTTGCTTCTTCAAGCCTTAACTTCTCCAGTTTGAGAAAGGATTTAGGATGCCAGTGAGTAAAAATGCCCAGGGAGCCATTGTGGAGACTGCCCTGGGCAAGATGGACAAACGGACTAAGCAGGTATAAAGGGACAGTGGAAGCTGCTATATACCAAATCGGGCCTTTGGTTCATTCAGACACTGACTCGTAACATTTCTCCAAAATTTCAGGCAGGAGCTTTCGCTAGCTCTACCTGGAGATGCTGGGGATTGAATGTGGGACCTTGTGCATATAAAGCAGGTACTCTGCCATTGAGTTACAGCCCTACTCTTAAAACGCAATAAGATTCTAGTCCTCGTGGTTATAAATACAGAGTTCATTTAAGCAGGCTACTAATAGATGAGAGTGTTAGAGAGTCTCAGCCTGGCTTCCTTCAAGAGGCCTCAGCTCCCCTCTCTCTTTTGGCCTGCAACATCTTAGGAGCAGACTGCCCCTAATTATGGAGGTTCCATTTAGATAGCATAAAGAAGAGTCCTGCCGGACTAGACCAAAGATGCGTCTAACACAGGGCACTCTCAGACCAATTTGGAATTTCTGGGCTGAGGAGGAGGAGGCTGGGGCAATGGAGGAAGCAGAAAGGTTTCCTTTTTCCTGAGTAGAAGCCAAAATTATCAGGATGCCAAATTTTGTGCCAGAATGATTACCCATCTTGTGTTTGCATAACAAATCTGTGGCCATGTACGAACACACATGGCCCACTTCTCTTTGCCTTGTTGCTGCTCTCTCTAACTCAGATAGCGGAGGGTTTTCATATCTGTCACTTCCTCGGTGGCAGATATGCTTGTAGCTTAGCTAGGACCGAGATCCAAGTTGTACACAACGATTCCTCAGAAGCAAGGATCAACCCACATTGCATGGCCTTGCAAATGGTCTTCAGCAGACCTCCAGGGTGCGACTTACAGTAGCAACCAAACTCCAGACTCAATTAAAATGCAGGCTTGCATCAAAACAAAGCCACAGGCCCATCTTTGCTCAGAAGTGAGTTTATAAATTCTCTTTCTGCCAGTTGTCAATTGCTTTGTGTTTCCTGGATTTTCGCTCCACACTCTTTTCTTATTGAAAAACCCTCCCTAACGCATTTGTTACTAGAAGTAAGAAATTTTAGTTAAAATATGCTGCAGTTTGTCCCCACCTCCTTTTGCCTTCACCCACATCCACAATTGCTCATGCCCCTGAGCGGTTCTCCAAATTGAATTCCTCCTTGGACTGAATGAGGTCCAACACAACTGCAATACATTCCATATTTAGTCACAGACTGGGGTCACACGTTCACCATGGGTCAATTGTGGGTTGCCGTTAAACTGTGGTGGGTTGTTGAAATATGGATTATCACAAATCATGGTGAATAACTCACTGTTCACAGCCAAACAAGAAACCATAGTTTCTCTTCATGGTTTGTTTGTGGTTAACAAGTCCTGGCTTGTTAGCTCAGCTGGTTTAGACATTGCAATAACCTACAATTCAATGATATCCCACACGCAGCACTCTTGAATGCTGGGTTATTGAGTTCTCTGAATCTGAGATAAACCATGGTGAACAACCAGTAGTTTACAACCCTACAACAAGCCACAGGTTCTCTTCATGGGTTGTTCACGGTTAACAAGCTATGGTTTGTTAGTGCTGTTGAGCTCAAGGAACGGAACAGCCCATGTTTCAACAGCAATCTATACTCAACTCGCATGTTGGGCATGGAGTATCTTGTGGTCTGATCCAGCCACAATCTTAACATGGCACCTAGGAGGAGATAAGGGGCTGAATTGGGTTTAGCTGGTGTTAAACATTGTACTGGTTTCATGCTTATCCGGGATGGCTGGGACTGATAAATGAGCACTGGTGGGTTCCCCCCAGTGTTTGAAAATATAAAATGTAACAGGTACCTGGAGTTTTGCTTGGCACCAAGCAAAGGACACACCAGATCCTTCTTCGGCAGAGAACTGAAGTAGACCAACATAGCCATTTACAAACTAGCCAGGCAAGCGATCAATTCTTGGTGATGTACCAGGCTATAAAAAAAGAGAAAGAAAAGTCAGTCGAAGTCAAAATGTGAAGTGCAGCAGTGGGCAGATTTCAGGCTTGCTGGATTTTCCCTGATTTTTATTGTTAGAGCCACTAACACGTCTGGTGCAAAAGATGTATGCTTAGGATTAAAGACGTCTGAGCCCAGGAATTGTTTCCTGGAGCAAACCTGAATGTGTCTGCAGAAAAATCCCTGCTTCCTTTTTTTGACTGGTGAATTTAGAGCAGGAAGGTGGAACCTTCTATCCCTGCAACTGTTAAGCAATTGCAACATGGAAATCCTTGCCGTTATATGGCAAATCACACCGAGGTCTCTCAGGAGAGCTGACCCTTCCTTTTGCCTATGCTGACCTCAACGATCCTAAACCCAGCACATGGAGGAAGAGGAAGGACAGTGACAATAGCATCCCCTTTTTAAGTATTTATGGGACTGGCATCCAAAATACTGAAGAAAGACATTTTCCACTCTTTTTTGTGAGTGTTACATTACCCTCTAGGTCAGCAGAGAGGTCATACATCTCCCTTTTCCACCATGAGGACTAGGAGATTGCTTTGTGTCCTGCTTTGTATCCTGCCCTGAGACACTGTGAAGGGCAGGCTACCGGAACTTTAAATCAATCAATCAATTGTTTTGAAGAAAGTACACTAAGATTCCAAGGATGCCACTGGCAGATTCTATCTCAGAATACAGGAAGTTGTGTCAGAAATCTGCATGAAAAGTAATTCTGGCCTATTTCTTACCGAGCATGAGAACAGAAAGAGAGATCTACCCTCTTGGTCCAGTTGCTGCCAAAAGGCAGTCAGGAGTTTTACTGGCGTGAAGGAAATGCCATGGCGACAGTCTTGGTCTGCCAGCTTGAAGTGATCCCGAAACTGCAAAGGGAAAACAAAGTCAATCAGCTGAAAAATCTTAGAACCGATGAAAATTAGCAAAACGGATAGGAAAGGACAAAGCTTGTGTGTGTGTTCATGAAAGGAAGGATAATGCGTGTGAAATGCGGAACTCTGTCTTCTCTTGCTTTCGGCATGGGACCACCCACGGCAGATGAGGCCTTCGGCAGATTACTGGAGAAAAATACAGCCCTCCAAGCGGGTGGGAGGTTTCCCTACTTTTGACATATTTTAAAGTCACCCCATCCTAAAGAAGAAAGAGAGGAGAAGAAAATGCTTGCCCTGACTCCCAGAATCCTTTGCTGGGTGTACATCTGAATTTTGCCTCGAGGACTTGGGGCATTGATCTCTGACAGATGGCAAATTACAGGGTGATGGCTTTTGACCTTCTCTTTGGGATCAAACTTGAAATACGATTAAGCACTGTTGATCGCATAATGATCTTTAGTCAATAAACACATGGCTTCTCCGTGCATTAATACTTTCAGCCCTCAAACAAGAACAACCAGCAAGCTGGCAGATGGAGCAGCGTAATTCACAACGGAGGCTGTGTCTAATAAATCATGGGACGGAGACTTTGTTTTTATTTCCATAGCGTTAGGTTTCTTTCGCTGAAGAGGAATCAGGGTGCAGGGATTTCCTGCCATCTTAGTATATATGGATTTTCTTGCCTGGTCCAAACTGTGTGACTCAAAAAACATATTTAATAATGGGAATGGAGACTAATGATATTAATATTATTTTTTATCCCATCTTTTTTCCTGCAAGGAGCTCAAGGCCGTTTACATAACCCTCCTTTTCTCCATTTTATCCTCATTTTATCTCACCTTTCTTCCTCTTGCAAGCGATCCCAAGTGGCTACAACAAATACCTTGTTAAGTAGGCTAGACCGAGGGACAGTGGTGGACACAAGCCATCCCATGAGCACCAATAAGTGGAGACGACTAGAACCTGAATCTCCCAATTTGCAAGATAAAATGGAGAGGAGGAAAACTTTCGAAGCCATCTTGGGTTCCTTGCAAAAGAAAGACAGGTGGGGTATAACAGCAATATAATAACAGTGATTAAAGGAGTCACCCACATTCCAAACCTCATCATGCGTCTTGATATAATTTGAGATCTAAATCTAGCAGAAGCAAAATAAATTCTCTTGATGTACCCACCTTCTCTGAGTTGTCTTACTGTACCATGAGGTAATTAGTTTGGCTCCTAATTTTTTTACCAGAGTGTTTAGTCAGGTTGGCTTGCATTGTATTTTCATCCTTCTGGTTTTTGTTTTTATTTCATGAGTATGATTGTGTGCTGCTTGTCTCCTGTGGAACCTGCTTTTTAGGGATTCTACAAATACAGAAAATAAATAAGCCAACCCACAATCATTCGTGTGAGGAAGCATGTACATTTTTAAAACAAGCACAAACACACACCAGTGGCTGAAAGCTCCAACATCAGTGAGGAGGTGTATCCACTCTAGGTTTCAGTCTGAACTTTAGCGGAGACATCCATGGAGCTGAACCTGCTTTGAGGACATTATTGAGCTCCTCAAAAGTGCAGGCTGGATCCCAGCACTGCATTGGCACTGGAGTCACCAACCTCCATGGCAGACAAACCCAACTAGAAAGACACCATACGCTCTCTTGCCTAAAGGAAGAGGAATGCTATAATCCAAGCTGCAAAACCTCATGGTTTTGGGGGCAAATATACTCCTAATTTGGGGTTTTTAATCCAGTCCTCCAAGTTCTCTGGATGACCATTTCTCCATCATCCTCTGGCCCCACACCCCGTCTCTGTCAACGGCCAATTGCTTGGTGGTTTCCTGGCTTTTGTGCAGATATTTTTTCCCAAGGGTTTTGACATGCACATGGTAGGCATGCCGTGAGTGGAGCCTGCTGGAGCTGGGGGTCAGACTAGATGGCCCGGGAGACCCCTTCTGACTCGCTCTGTTTCTATGTTTCTCCTAAGGCTTCGTTTGCATCAGGAGGAGTGTGAAGCTAAAATACACAGATATTTTGCCCTTGCCCTTTGCTTTTGACCCTCTCCATGACTGGAATGTGGTCCTTGAAAGCTTTTCCCAAATGCCCTCAGGCTAAGAAAGGCTTGGTACTCCGCACAATCTTGTGCCAGGATCAGGCACTGTCGGGGAGTCCATAATCATATATTTTACCCCAGTCCACAAACAAAGAGCTCCCATTGGCCCAGGTCACCCACATGGCCTATGACGTGTTGAGCACATGGCACAGGGCTTTACTCCCATTGGAGCAGTGGTTCTGCTTTTTCTCCGGGCTAAGCTGAAGAGCCCTTTCTCTTCTCTTGCAGGTTCTACTGGGATTTGATTATGCTCCTGCTCATGGTGGGAAACCTTATCATCCTCCCGGTGGGCATCACATTCTTCAAAGACGAGAACACGCCACCCTGGATTGTCTTCAATGTCCTTTCAGACACCTTCTTCCTGGCCGACCTGGTCCTGAACTTCCGGACAGGCATTGTGGTAGAAGACAACACAGAGATCATCCTGGATCCGTATACTATCAAGATGAAATACCTCAAGAGCTGGTTCCTGGTTGACTTCATCTCCTCCATCCCAGTTGACTACATCTTCCTCATCGTAGACCTGGAGACCCAGGTGGATTCCGACGTCTACAAAACAGCCCGGGCGCTCCGCATCGTCCGTTTCACCAAGATCCTCAGTTTGCTACGCCTCCTCCGGCTCTCCCGGCTCATCCGCTACATCCACCAGTGGGAGGAGGTGGGTCTGCCTCAGGGCCGCCATGATGCACAAGTCCATGTGGCGCTCAGGGAGCTAGCCGTGTTTATGACAGGAGGTTCATAAGCCACTGGCGGAAGCCTATTTGTGTCTTGCTCACCCTACTTCAGGCCAAGATTAGGGATGATTCTTCCCCTTCCAAGTTGCCTGACCATGTTTCCAAGCTGGAACTGAGGCCTTGTGCTCTCTCTCCAGCCATAGGAAAGCAAGTCCATCAGAATTTCAGGACGCGACTGTTCTTAGAGAGGGTCAGTCTACAGCCCATGAATGGGCTTTGAATTTAGAAAGTTAGGAGACAAAGAGAATTCTGCTGTATAACACGTATATATTGGTAACAGGGGAGTTGGAGAAATCTGCAATGGATCCAAATTCATCTAGATTTTCGTGGAACCAGTCTGTTGGTACTATGGATGGCCATGCTTTTCCCTGATCACATGGACTCCACAGAGTTTTGCACTGGGTTTTCACTTTGGGGCGGGGGCTGGGTATTGGGGCTAATTTACATTATTGCTTATGCAGATTAGCACAAGAGGAATAACATTCTGGCTAAAATGGATCTGATTCATCCATGAATAAAAAAATTGGAATTAAACATAGCCTGGCAAAACATAGCCAGAATGGATTTAATGAAATTCAAAAATCCCTATTGTGGGGATTTATGTAGGGACCAATGCCAATGATGGGAGTTGTAGTCCAACACCAGGTTGGGGAATGAGAACTACAATAACTGAGCTCTTTGAAATGTATGTTGTACCAATCTGATTTTAAGTTTGTTTAACTCAGAAGCAAGTCCCGCTGGCTAAAGATGCAGCAGAAAAAGCATTCCAAAGTCCAGGAATAGCATTCCAAGGAGGTGTTGACGGACTTACTGTTGAAGCTTCTGGGCAGTAGATTCAGAAGAGACATGTAGTTAGGGAATCAAAATAGTTTCTGTACCATGGTGCACCACGGATAGCTCTTACAAAGCTCAGAATAAAAGCTGCAGTGGATAAGGAGCCCCACAGGCAGAGGTCATGTGGGATGAGAGAACAGAGGCATTTAATCTCTTTCAGCCTGAGGGTTGGCATTTGATGTTGGAAAAGCTCCCCAGGGGCCAGAAGCAAAAGGGGCAGGGCCAGAATGCCAAAGATACCAGAAAATAACAGCTTGAAATGCCTCCAGCTGGTAATCAAGCATTACTTCATTCTTTTTAGAATACGTGGAAAATAGTACAAAAGCCAGGAGAACACCAAGCGTTGGGTGGTTATGTGGGGAAAGAGGATTATTATTATTATTATTATTATTATTATTATTATTATTATTATAACATTTCGATGCTGCCAGGATGCAGCCAGGGAAAACAGGGAGCGTCTGTACAGGGAGCTTTGGATCAGGACCGCAGCTGTATTGCCTGAAGAGTGATGGGAGCTGTAGTCCAACACTTCCGAAGGGCACTGGGGGTTGGGGGCAGGCTGCATTACAAGGTGCTACAAACCACAGAGTCTGAGTGCTTGAAAATACCATATGAAGGTTCTCTATACGAGGTTTCAGTTAGAAGGTCATTCAGAACCACAATAGTTTAAAAAAAGCTGCCTGGAAAAAGGACAAAGGTGGGGTAGATGCCCTTCCGAGGGGGCCTCTCCGCCTCCTAACTGCCCCCTCCACATCCCTTTGGTCCAGATCTTCCACATGACCTACGACCTGGCGAGCGCCGTGGTGCGCATCTTCAACCTCATCGGGATGATGCTTCTTCTGTGCCACTGGGATGGGTGCTTGCAGTTCCTGGTGCCCATGCTGCAGGATTTCCCAGAGGACTGCTGGGTCTCCATCAACCACATGGTGGTGAGTCGCCCCCCCAGGTCGTCCCTTCAGACGGGCAGGGTCAGGTCAAGTTGGGAAGAAGTGCGGAGTTGGAAGAGCCGCAACGATGCCGAGGGGAGAGAAAGCCTCTCTCAAGCTGATGTCACCCAGAAGTTTTGGACGACATCTCCCAGCATCCTGATGACTGGTAGCCATGCTGGCTGGGGCTGATGGGAGCAGAAATCCAAAACATCTGGAGGGTGCCAGGTGGAGGGAAGGCTGGCAGAGTGTCCCCAAAGGACTTGGACTAAGTAGGATGTGCTCAGAAGAGGCTGACTGGGATGGTGGGCCACCTACGAGGAACTGATGAATGAACGCACAATGATTTCACTGTTGCTTTCAAGGTTTGCATGAATGCCCCTTTTGAACTTGCGAATGTCGGACAAACGAATGCCGCTGGAAATATCTGCAAATTGTCCAACGTAGGCTCGTGTTTGTTTTGCTCCTGATTCCCAGTTCAATTTGCACACGTTTCCTCCGTAAACTGAACTGGCTTTACTTCAATCCCTGGATTCGGTTTTGCAAAAATTTGCACACCCCTCATTCAATCGCTCACAAGTTTCCCGCTCACACAGAAGTGAGCAGAGATCACGAACCTGAAATAGAATTTGACACTATAGCCTCTTAATAATAGAAGTTACTAGCTCAGAAGAAGTCTTCCTAGACTGTCTAGGAAGATGTGTGTAGCCTGAAATTCCTATGCATAGAATTATAGAGTTGGAAGGGGCCCTGAAGGCCATCAAGTCCACCCCCTGCTGTTGCAGGACCCCAGTTTGCAGCATCTCACTCAGATGGCCATCCAGGTCCTTTCTGAGTGTCTCCAGTGTGGGAGAGCCACCCCCTCTCCAGGCAGCTGGTCCCACTGTTGTATTGCTCTGACATAACGTGGCCAGAAATGCAGGAAGGTCAAAAACCAATTCTGTTCAAAGGGGGTGCTCTTTATTCCAGTGCCTGTTTCAAGCTTTAGCAGATGCATGGAAAACACCTCCCTTCTCACCGACTCGTCTCCACATTCCAGTTGCTGGTTTATGCTAAAGCTTCCTTCTTTCTCCGCCCTGCAGAACGACTCTTGGGGGAAACAGTATTCCCACGCCCTGTTCAAGGCGATGAGCCACATGCTGTGCATCGGTTATGGCCAGCAGGCGCCCGAAGGCATGACCGACGTTTGGCTGACGATGCTGAGCATGATTGTGGGGGCCACGTGCTACGCCATGTTCATCGGCCACGCCACAGCACTCATCCAGTCCCTGGACTCCTCCCGGCGCCAGTACCAGGAAAAGGTGCGAGAGGCCACCCGCCAGGGCCTTGCAGGGTGGTGCGGGTCGGGGCGCAGGCTCAGTTCTTGCAAGACATCCCTCATAGGCCGATTTTAAAGCCTGTGATGAGAATTCTGGCAATGGCTATTTGTCAAGACAAAGCAGCTTCACCAACCAATTGGGACGCCACCATGACCAATCCCCTCTCCTCTCTGACTGTAGTTACAATCCATGGGTAGAGTTTGGGGAGGAAATTGATTTTGTTTCAGTTACAGTAGGATGCTGTGAGCTACCTCTGTCCCAAAACAATACTGGGACTCGCTAACTTGGCAAAAATATTATTAATTGCTGCTCAGAACTTCATCAAATCAGTGGAAGTCACACACATATAAACAATCCTATATGAAGTACATCAGTAGTTTTCTGCCAGATTTGAAGGAAATCTGCTATGACATGCTGCAGATAGAAGTAACAAGCTGAAATGTGTCAGTTTTCCAGCATTATACCTTTTAACTATTTTCATCGAATGAGTATGAAGTTTTTCATGACTGGTGAATCCATCAAGTAGGTACCAGGAAATCAGGTTATCAGCATTTCATTTTTACGATGGAAGATTCAGGCTTAAAAAAAAAAAAAACACCTTAATTAAGAAGCTTCCTGTGTTCCTGTAAGAGATAAAAATGAACCAATCGAAAAGTCTGAACTCTCTTTGGGGTGTGGCTACGGGTCTCCCCTATTTCCATACTGACAGCTGCACAACTGGGCAAGCCGTACCTTCACCTCTTCCTCTGTCTCTTTCTAGTACAAACAAGTGGAACAGTACATGTCCTTCCATAAATTGCCTGGAGACACACGACAACGGATCCATGAGTACTACGAGCACCGTTACCAGGGCAAGATGTTTGATGAGGAGAACATCTTGGGAGAACTGAGCGAACCTCTCAAAGAGGTAATGTGCGTTGTTGCAGCAGGAGGAAGATAAGTAGAGAGCTTGATCAGCCCCAGAACCAGCAAAGTAATCGATCAGGAAGTAGCTGTGAGTTGGTCCAAAGTATTGGCAGCTCCCCGGTGGGAGGTTTGGTGAGGATCTGGAGAAGACGGACGTGGATGGAGTGGCCAAAGTGCATCATGACTTGCCCATGGTGGACTTGGGAGCTTTACAGCAGGCAGTGGCATCAGACTGGCTCCATAGTTCAGCCCTGTTCCCACAGGCAGGGGGATTCTGGGTTGTGGTGGTCACGGCCCAGCTTGAACAGCCAGGTTCTAACACCCTGGTGGCGCAGGGAGAGGACCTCGGACCTCAGAAAGCCTGCGGCTCCATCCCCCTGGTCCCGTCTACCAACGACCGTCTCTTTTCTGATCCCTGTTCATTGTTCATTTGGGGGATGCCTTCTTGAAAATGCTGTTAGTGTGAGTTATTAGCTGGAACACACTTTGGGGTTCAGCTCTTCCCTATGGAGGGCTTGAGAAGAGACATTTAAGGACCAGGGAGAGGGTGGTTGGTCTGTCACCTGCAAATGTGGCAAGACACTTTGTGGTGCTGTTTGTGCACACATATGCACTGTTAGCGCTCTGCCAAGAAACCATCTTGCCCTTGGCGATGGCTCAGGCCAGGGGGCTTGGTGTGTTCAAGATGGCTGCGTCACATCGGCAACCGGGGTTACGTTTCAGGACCCTGGTCAGCAATTCTGTAGCTCCAGAGCTAACCAGCTTCTCTAGCAAAGTCCAGGAGCAACTGGAAAGCTTTTATAGTCTGGCCGGGAGAGATTTCCTGGAAATACCAACCCAGGAGCATCTGGTTACGAAAGGGCCAGCCGCCTTTTCCTGCAGACACTGACTTCTCCTTAGGTTGGAGAAGAGAAGGCGATCCAGCCGAGAACTGCTTTTCCAGATAACCCTTTTCACTAGTGGGGTCTGGAATCTGCTTCTCAGAGTCAGAAGGTAGTGTCATCTCTTAGCGGGGGTTGTATGGACAAGATATGGAGTCCAAAGCAGTGACCCTATTTCAGAAAGTCCAGGAGGTCTTGGTGGGGGGGGGGGGGGGTTTGGGGGGGGTGAATATATCTCTCTTTTTCACACACAGAGCAGCCATGGGGGTATTTTTAAAACTGAGTTGAATTTTTGGTGGAAAGGCAGGGTATAAATCAAGCTAAACAATTCCCTCATGCATAATACACTGTATGACAATATAGGCTTCCTGGAGCCCACCCATATCTTTAATGCAGGCATATAGAACCTCATACTTGTAGGTAAGATTGCGCCTGCTAGTAAAAGATTTAAAGTAAATTATGCAGGCATATTTTGGTCCTTGGGGCTCCGTGTCTGTTGCCTGAAGACCACCTGGGCAGGTCGTTCCACAGAATGGTTGCAGCCCTCATAAGCAGCGTAATCAGCCATGTCCCTGAAGGCAGAGGGACTCTTGGAAGAGATGCTGCCCTTGCCAAGACGGATTCAACCTCCAACCTTCCGCTTCCCTCTGTGGTGCAGGAAATAATCAACTTCAACTGCCGCAACCTGGTGGCCAACATGCCTCTTTTCGCGAACGCCGACCCGAACTTTGTGACCGCCATGCTGACCAAGCTGCGCTTCGAGGTCTTCCAGCCAGGCGACTTTATAATCCGAGAGGGCACCGTCGGCAAGAAGATGTACTTCATCCAGCACGGAGTTGTCAGCATCCTGACTCGCGGCTCCAAGGAAATGAAACTTTCCGACGGCTCCTACTTTGGGGGTAGGTGGTAGAGCAGAAGCGGCACTGTGCCCTGGAGGTGGAATGTGACTCTGTCCATTGCACAGGCCCCAAAGGGCCAACCTAAACTCTGCTCCAGTCTTTGCTTGGTGAATTTCAAGGGGAGTTAGAAATAATCCCAAAATGGCACAGTCCATAAACTAGAGAGAAACATCCATAAGGTCACAGGAATCACGCAGTTTGCAGAAGTACGAGAGAGACAGAGAGAGACAGAGACAGACAGACAGACAGAGCCCTGAAGAAGGGGGGCAACCTAATGAAAACCAAGGGTACTCTGTAGCCAAGGAAAGCAGACCTCCTACTGTGGTGGTGTTGGGAAGGAATGGAAATGAAGGGGAAGGGCAGTCTAGAACCCTGAACTGAAGCATTCCATACTGCAGCATTTGTTGTAGTTCTCGCTTGTCCCCTTGTATTCCTGAATCACCAGGCTCGGTTTGATGATTCTATATTACGGCAGAGAAGCATACAGTGCGAGCCCTTTTGTTACGTGACTAAACACTGGCCAATATCGGTTTTTGAGAAACGTTGCTTCCCCACACCAACCTCTGCTTTAACATTCCAAGAACCATTTCTAGCTCCAGTATTTTTCTCTGGGAGGTTTACTGGGCCAAGAGAAAGGTCAGAAAGTTCATTGAGGCAAGGGATGACATTCTAGGTCTTTGCAATTAAAGGGGCATAGGAAAGGTTAATTCAGAGATGAGCATCTCTGTAGGGTTAATTCAGAGAAGAGCATCTTCCCCTGATGGAGACAGTCAACTGGGTTTATTTATTTATTGATTTGATTTGACTTGTATGCTGCTCCATTAGCCATAGACCCTCTGGGCAGCTCACAATGTAGGAAGTACAGGGCCTTCTCTGCTGTGGTGCCCAGACTCTGGAATGCGCTCCCCAGAGAGGTACGCCTGGCGCCAAGTTTATACTCTTTTCGGCGCCTGGCCAAAACCTTTTTCTTTAAACAGTATTTTAAACTCTAATAGTTTTTAAGTTTAGTTGCTCTGTTTGGTTTATTGTTTTGTTCTGTTTTATTATTAAAATTGTTGTTTTACTTGTCCTTTTAAATATTGTAAGCCGTTCTGAGATCTTGTATAATAGGACAGCATACAAAAGTTTTTAATAAAATAAAATAATAAATAAATAAGTATATTGTATATTATGAAAACTGAGGGCTGACAAGAATGGACTCCTGGGTTTTGGGGTCATTTTGATCAGCAAAGCCATCGGAGGTGGGCAGAGAACAACAGTTTCCAAGGCTGGTGCCAACGCTTGGCTGGCTCCCTGATGTTGACATTCCCTGTGCCAGAGGCACTCTTGTGTGACAGGGCTTTTGCTGAGAGTGTCCCTGTGGCGCTGTGGGGAATTTTAGAAAGGGTCTTACCGTCTCCCACCAGAGCTCTGCCCACAGCCACCAAGGAGCATGGGAGATGTTTTTCCTCTCAAAGCCAGAGCTGTCCCTGGGAAACACCCTGCGCAGAAGGGCCTGCCCACTCCAGGGAATGATTCCTTCCTCCCAGAGCAAAGGGGTTTGAGATGGTGATTTCCGCAAAGCGAGACATACTGACGGTCGAATGTAATTCCGAGGTTGTCCTCAGATCCAGCTGTCTCCATTTCTCCTCCAGAAATCTGCCTCCTGACCCGGGGTCGACGTACAGCCAGCGTGCGTGCCGATACCTACTGCCGTCTTTATTCGCTCTCGGTGGACAACTTCAACGAGGTCTTGGAGGAATACCCCATGATGCGTCGGGCCTTTGAAACTGTAGCCATGGACCGGCTGGACCGCATAGGTGATAGAGGGAATAGAGGGAACCTATGAATGCGTTTGCTGGGGCTAAGACATAGGCAATGCCATTGGGAGCATGGGAGCCGCGTTTCTTCTGCCACCCACCTGGCTCTCCATTCTGTCCATTCTGACACCAAACAAAATAGGTTACCTCCTATGTGCATAACTGTCCATTCTTAGTCATCTAAGAAAACAAAATCAAAGAAGAACATTTTCTAAAGTTTCCCAGCCTAAGCACCTACAGTTAATGTCTGCTCGCTCTAGGTGACCAAACAAGTCACAACATGCAAACCTGACGCAGTCCTGGCAACTATTTGAAAATGCAAAAGTAATTTCTGTACTAAAAACCAGAAGTGAGTGAACAATGACCCGATGGCTCGGTTCAGACAACACAACAGTCCATACTCCGGGGTTTTCATGAAACCATGGGTTGTAATGGAAATGAGGGTCTGAAATGCTGTCTGAACGCAATATAACAAGCCATGGCAAACAACCCACAGTTCACAACCCAACAAAAAACTGAGCTCCCTTCATGGGCTGTTCATAGTTAACCAATCACGCCTGTGGTTAATCAGCCATGATCAGTTGGCATAGGTGGGTTCAAACAAGGTAATAACCCAAGTTTACCAAGCAACAACCAGCAATCAGCCCAGTCATCTTTCCTATGTGTGGTTTCACCTTCTGATGCAGCAGAGCTTTCTAGCTCTTCTGCACCAAGATGACCTTTTACCCTCTCCTTCCCTTTCCTCGCCAGGGAAGAAGAACTCGATCCTGCTGCGCAAGCGAGCAGAGCACAGCTCCAACACCGTCAACAACGAGATCATCCAACAGATCGTCAAACACGACCAGGACGTGGTGCACAACATCAAGGACGTGCAGCCGGTGACGGCCGGGCGGGAGCTGAGCGGCAAGCCTGTGATCTGGGAGCCGCTGGTCCACGCCCCGCTGCAGACGGCGGCCGCCACCACCAACGTGGCCATCGCACTGACCCACCAGCAAAGCCTTGCGGCTCACATCTTCCTGCCCCCGTCCTCCGTGTCCAGTCCTCTCTCCCCCGACGCCGTCCTGGTCCCCCGCCACCCTCGGCGCTCCCAGCCCAGCCTGGGCGGCTCGCGCCCCTCCTCGGTCAGCTCTCCGGCATCGGGGGCACAGTCCCACCTGCAGACCCCCGCTGCCGGCTCTCTGTCCTCTCCCATGGTGCAGTGCACATCGCCCCTGGAAAGCGCTGGGCCCAGAGGCGCCCCCGCGGGGCCCCCCATCCCTCGGCCAGCGCAGAGGGGAGAACCTGCCCCGGGAGCAAGCCAGCCGCAGCTCTCCAAGTCCCGCGGCACGTCGGTCTCCACCTCGCTCCTGCAGCAGCCCGCGAGCACCTCCGCCGCCCTGCCCGGCCGGACTCTCCATTACAGCCTCTCCCGGGCCACGGGGTCCCACATCTCCCTGTTCCTGCAGCCTCAGCAGCTGGTGAAGCACCGGAGCACGCAAGGCCTGTCGGTGGGCCGCCTCACCCAGGAGGTCAGGCCGCTGTCGGCCTCCCAGCCCTCCTTGCCGAACCGGCTCACCCAGCAGGCGGACGTGGGCCCCTCCTCGCAGGCCCGGAAGTCGGCTGGGAATCTGACGCACCGGTCCTCCCCCTCGGTCCCGGGGCTCCTGGCCAAACCGGCCCCCAGGGCGGGCGGCCAACCTGCTCCTCCGCAGCAGGTGCCCCTGGGGGCAAGCCGCTCCACGAGTGGGACGGGCACCCTGCAGTCCCCCGCCTCTGCCCCCCGCCCTGCCGCCACACCGCCCCGGAAGGGCTCCGTGGCATTTAGCCCCGACGTGGACACCGGGAAACCGAAGCTCCCCTCCAACATGTGAGGCCGCGACAGCACAGGGCTGCGTCTTCTGACAAAAGGAGGGGGAAACACCCACCTGCCAGAAAAGCGGGGATGATTCGGTGGGGGTGCGGGGCAGGAGGGAGCGCTTGGAGCATTTGCCACTGGGAGGGGCAAGCCATCAGTCCCCCCACAAAAAAAGCCTGATCGGGGAAACAGCCATTCCCTCAGATAAGGTTCTGTGCCATCCCAGCACCCCACTGCAGCAAGACCCCCACCCGAGGCCAAGCTGAACCTCTCCTGGCCCCCACAGTTGGGGGGAAGCTGGGCTGTGGCCCCCTGTTGGCCTTCGCAGGGGGAGCTGCCCCTGTGTGGGTGTCCCCCCCCTTGTCTCAGCCTTCCAGATGCGGCTCCACATGCCTTTTCTGGGCCTGCCCTTGCCGACATCTGTGTGCCTGACCCCTCTGGGGCCTTGTGCTTGGCGGAGGCAGGGGGAGGCAGCTCAGAGGGCAGGGGCCACATCTGGGCAAGCGAAGCCAGGCCTACAGCCGCTCGGGGGCCCCTTTCCCTCAGCGTGGCCTGGGCTTCGAAGGCGGGGGAAGGAGCTAAAACCACGTGGCCGAAGAAACTGGCCCGAAGGACACACTGGCTGAACCAAGGGATGTTTCTTCAGCCACATACACAAAATTGCTCCAGCCCACCAGCTCCTGCTCTGGGCAAGTAACATTTGGGGCCACTCCGTGGGAAGTGTCCCCCTCGCCACTGCCGTCTCTTTCCCTGTCTTTAGGAGTATTTTTTAATGCGGAGATATTTTATCTAGCAATGTTTCTCTCTTCTCCTCCCCAGCTGGCCCCTGATTTGGGCAATACGCATCTCACGATGTCTTGTGCAAGTTCTTGTTAGCTATAGAAGCCCTGGTTCCATGGGAGAGGGAAGGAAGCACCTGCTGTGTTGTCCCCGTCCGCCTGGGTCTCTCCCACCCCAGAGACAATGGCTTGGTAAACCAAGCCCGATATCGCTATTACTGCCATAAGCTCAGCTGTGGAGCTGGGTGGGGGTCCCACATGCGCACACCCCCCTTTCTAACCCTGGCTCAAATAGCTCCTCACTTGGAGGTGCAGAACTGCCGAGCCGGCAAGTCCGGTCTGCCAGGTGGCCTCAGGGTTGAACGTTTGGTCTAAGCCCAGCTGAAAGGTGAAAAACCTGAACTACGTGGCTTTGGATTTTTTGGGGGGGTGGGGGGGAATCTGCTATCTCTAGCCCCAGTTACTGTGGTTTTGGTCCCCAGTTAAAGGAATTGTAGCTATGAGATCTAAGAAGTGTGTTAATGAGTTGATTAACTCTGCATATATGTTTCATTCCCTCGGTGGTTTCAGTTTCAGTGGTTTCAGACCTCCAGTTGCTTCTCCAGGCATGTTGGACTGCAGTGTCCATCATCCCCAGACACCATGACCCACTGGGGAGGGACTGCAACACATGGGAAGGAACCAGATTGGGGAAAGTTGGCCAAAGGCAAATAATCAGCTGAGAATCGCAGCTTGAAGTTTATCGGCAATTTTTGAAAGCAGATTCAGAGGTCCAAAAACAGCACATAATGCAGCCCTCCCCTAAATGTGTTGGTCTACAACTTCCATCATCCTGCAGCACAACAGGCAGGGCAATGATGGGAGTTGTAGTCCAAGCTGTTTCTCCTTTAACTCCAGTTCTGCTTAGTGAAATGAATGTTCCATAGCTTTTCACATCCAGAAGATGGATATTTTAGCATCTTCTTTAAATGGGAAGTAGAGTAACTGTGGTTCGTGGGTACAGAAACCTGGTTCAAGTGTGTTAAGGGTCATCTGTTCTAAGCAGTGTCTAACTGACCCTCACCTGCACCTTCAGGTTTTCTCCTCAAGATCAGTGGTGTAGTGATAAACTGTTGAAATTCAGGCATTTGTCATAACAAAAATCAATTCGGATAACCCAACACTCTACACTCAAGGGTTGAGTATGGTTTGAATGTGGCTTGTTGAAATGTGGGTTGTTGTGCTGGCCGAACCATGAACAACCCATGCTTGGTTGCTGGGCTGTCAACTGCAGGTTGTTCACCATGGTTTGTCATCTCGGCTGAGTTCCGCCAACATAGTGGAACGACAACCCACACTCGTGTTGTTGGAACCAGTCCATATCACACGCAGCAGCAAAGAGCACCAACCTGCACACCACTCAGCAGGTTAGGGTACAGTTGCAATCTTGTGGAGAGTTACTGGGAATTAAGTTCCACTGAACTGCCTGCGTTTGCATGATCATGGTGGGAGAATCACAGCGCTTGCTCTTCCACGCACACCGACACATTTACCAGTCCTGTGCTGGGGGAATTTGCAGTTACCCAAAACAGGCCAGGAGGTAGCAGAACATAATCTAATAAATACATAAGTAAGATGCCACCCCCAGCTTGCTCTCTGCTCATCGAGTCAGCAAGTGGGACCCATGAGGAGGAGCCAGAGGGGCAGCTGGTGGCAACGGTGAGGAGAGAGTAGAACCCTCCAACAGCCCACAGGTTCTGGGTGACTTGTTACCCATGCCAACAAGCCACACATGTCGGGGTCAGAGGACAGGACAAGCTATGCTGCCAAGGATTATTATGCAAATTCCACCTGGGCTAGATAACAATATATTGCCCCCCTCTGCAGTCCACACACAGGAAAGCTCCTTTATCTCCACCTTGTTCACTTGCTAGACTAAGGAAAGTCCCAACCAGGATGGCAGCTTCTGGCCAAAAGGTATCACCACTGTTGCTTTGAAAAGAGCACCAGAGATGCGCCCCCATGGATTTCTCTCCACTACACCACTATTCAAGACCATCAAAATGCATATTACTAACCCCTTAGCACACTTCAAAACAATGCTATGTACATAAAGGGAAAGAACGAAGGAGCAAACTCTGCTCCGACTTTGGTGTATGTTTATGGGCATTGTGCAATTCTAAGGCACGCATTGATTGTGAATGTGGAAGCAAAAAGTGGCAATTGCTAAAATGAATAAGAGAGCATCGTATTCGATATGTCCTTCTGGCTGCTTTGCATCTGATAACGGTCCCCACCCTGGAGACCATCCTTCCTGGGTGAAGTGAGGTGGGACTGCACCCTGGACCAGTTCTGGGGCTCTGTTTCTCCCTACTGCCCTCTGTGCATCCAACTTCTTGTTGAGAGCACTTTTCAAGAAGTGAGACTTCCACTCTGTCCCGCTCTCTGGGTGGCACGCCATTGGAGAACGAGAAGGGAGAAATATCTCTGAATTTAGTCTTTGCCCTTACTGCCTCCCTACCCACACTGTGGGTAGTTTCCAGGATGTCCATCACCAGCAAAGAAATCACAACAGGGTAGCAGAGTGCCCATGATCCAGCCCACTCCTTGTGCCTCAACACTGCTGGAGCGGGTTGGCGGTTCTTACTGGGCCCAAGGCATCCCTCCTTCTGGAAAAGCCCGTTCCCCACTGCACACATGGGCTCCCTCCTCTGCCAGGAGCACTGAGGCACCTATCCGAGCCCCGCTCGTCTTCTCCAGGAACCAGTAGTTTGCAATGTGCATTCAGTGTGGCTCTGTCAAGCGGCCAAATTTTGCGTGAAAAGGTGTTGCTTTCAGATTCGGCCCTGCTCCCGATTCTGGGTAGAGTAGCTGCTCGGAGTCTTTTAGAGTTCTCTGTTCAGATACCCTCCAGTAGAACTGCTCTCCTGCACGACCAGATCTACTCTGCTGTAAAACGCTTTTCTCTCCACTCCTAGAGTCTGGTGCTGGGGGGGATGAGGCGGGAGAGAAGCAAGGCCTCCAAGTGTCATCCGACAATCTTCTCCAAAAGACGGAGGGGCTCTCGGGCACAATCTGCAAAAGGAGCAACGCCCTCCCTCTCTTCTAGGTTGCTGCTCAACCAGAAATTCCTGCCGTGCCCCTTAGAAGCACTAGGCACGAGGGCAAGACACCTTTTCCATTTTGTCCAGAGTTGTCTTCCCTGTCAGGTGGGCCACCAAACAGCTTTGGCCCACCCAGCAGGACAATCCCTGTGGAGTTGCGTTGCAGATAGAGCAACCGGAACTGCCTTCTTGTCATCCCCACAGTCCAATCCTTGGCCCACCCCTCCCTCCATCTTCTTGACTCCTCTGGCAGGAGCTCCCAGGTCATTTGTGTAGGTTCGAAACATTCCAAGAACTGTTTACACTCAACCTGTAGCTGCTGTTCCCATCGACATGCAGTTGGGAAGGAGTAAGCGCACCCGTGGGATGCTTTGAGCAGGCCCTGGGGTTGTGCCTGCTCTGGAACGTCTCTCCTGTCACTGCTAGCCCCCTCAAGGGCTGGAAGGGTCCGAGCGGGAGCCACATCTAGCGCTCAAAATCCATGAAAGACCTTCCTCTCCCCAGCACCCTCTCCGTGGGGTTTCCTCACCTCATTCGTGCTGGTGTGTGGGAGACGCACACAGAGCAAAGATGACCAGGTCTGCCTGCAAAGAGCAAGGAGATTCAGATGCAGGTATTTCCACACGCGGCAAAAGCTTGGATGAGTGCGGCTGCTCACGTGTGTGCGTCTCCGTAGTGTGAGCGTGTGTGTGAGCACACGGGTGTATGTGCGATCTAGTGTGATCTAGTGACCAAAGACCATGGATTCATCACCTTTGCCACTGGCACTGCTCGGTGTACAGAGCTTGTAGGTTTCATATCACAAGAAAGTTTTAAAGCTGTTCTCTTTTCTTTCCTTTTTTAAATATATATTATATATATATATAATTTTGCTTTATTTTGGTCGTTGTACCTAACAGATTTCAATAATAAAGGGAGACTCGGAGCTGCTTCTGTCGATTTGTAAATAAATACTGGTAATGAGGTTGCTGCCATCATGGATCTGATGCCAGGAGGCTACAAAGCAAGGCTCTGGAAGGTGGCAAAAGCAAGAGACCAGAGAGGAGGAGGGTGGATCATGAATAGCCAGGCTGGTAGCTGGAAATGCCCAAAGGTCAGGACCTAAACACTCTGGTTTTGCAAAGCAGAGAGAGGTGGCTGCCAGGCCTCATGGGCCCCAAGTACATAAGGATGAAATAGCAAGCCAGCTGTTGGACTGGGAGGTCAAGCATCAACATCACACAAGATCAGAAGTTGGCCCAAGTGAGGTGTGAATGCTGAAGCTGTGGGGCCTTTATAGGGCCTGGTTTGATGCGGCCTCCAAGCCCAGCGAATCAGCAGACATTCCTAGGGATGCAGCTCAATCAACTCTGGTAAATATTTTGGTGGAGTACACTGAATGCCATTCTGATCCTGCCACTATTCGTGGAAGTTCTCCCAAATTTAGGAGGAGCAAAATGCTGTAAAGAACGAAGTCATGGCACACGGATGGGATGACACTGAGGGAGAAATAGGATCGATCCCAAATTAAGAGAAAGCTGAGACAAAGCAAAAATGCACCCCTTTGGAAAGCGAACACGCCACGCTGCTTTTTCCCTGCTCATTCCCTTCTGTTGGTCAAACATGCAAGCTGGGCCTTTTCTCCTTTTCCGGCCTGGATTATAATTTAATCCATATTGTTCCCCTTCTCTTTTTAATCGGAGGGCTGATAGTGGCAGTGATGGAGATCTTTCCTGATTGAGATCTGGACTTCCAGCATTAAGTAGATTAAATCAAGGTCAGGCAATGAACTAAGTGCACAGAAGCCTGGCTCTTCCCGGGTAGGTGAAAGGCCAATCAACCTCACATGGGCCGTTTCCACACAAGCACTATCAACGGCCTCAGGGGTGAGCTTTGATGGGCATCTCTGCAGAGCTGCAACCCAACGGGGCACCCGCTGCTAAGCCCCAAACTCTTGCAGCTGCCGTCTTTTTCTTAGCAGCGCTGCTGACTGAGCTCCAGGAGGAGAAGGCAGGCAGGCAGGCAGGCAGGCACAGAGGTGAGCTTTTGTCCTGCCTGGCCCCTCAAAGTCCCTGCATGTAAGACTTGGGTGAGTAGGAAGGAGGAGCAGAACCCACGTGAATGTGCCAATAAAACGAGTCAACAGCCATTGTCTCCAGAATGTCTGGCAGAGTGTAGATCCTTCAAGTTATTATTTTCACACATCTGCCCAAATCCCCTTTCTTTGAAAGGACTGGGCAGCCCCTCCTGGCCTTTTCCTCACAGGCGCCTCCGAATTCAAGCTTCGCTCGTTAATTTTTGAGAGTGATGAGGACGTGGAACCCCGGAATGGTCTTCCCCAACTTAAAGTGCTTTGGACTACACACCCCGCTATCCTCAGCCAATATGGCCAACAGGGTAATGGGACTTATAGGCCAACATATCCGGAAGCATTCAGGTTGGGGGAGGCTGATGTCCAGTTCTAAGACTGGAGATCAGACACTTTCCCTTCCAAGAATAGGTGACAAAGGGGCTGGTGTAAGATACTGAGAAGATGCCAGATTCGGGTCCACGTGACCCCCCCCCCACAAGTGCAAACTTTCGTATGCCAATTTGCATATCCTTTTAAGTTCTGTACACACGTGTCTTTAAAGACTCCTGTTTCTTAAGGGCACTCCTGTTTGTTAAGAAGGAATGTAACAAGGGGAGAGAACCGCATTTAGTTTCGGTGAAATACCCAGGCCAAAACAAGCAAGGGGAGGGCACCACGTGGGCCAAAAGCCGGCTCATCCAGGGTATCGGATACAGCGGGCACCATCAGCAGCCCTGTAGCTTTATTTCAGCAAATGCTCCTGGACAGCAGGATAAGCAGGCAGGTGGTCTCCTGGGATTTCAGGCTCCAAAGGAAAGGCTGGGCCTGCAGCCAAAGTGGCTTGGGCTCTAACACAGTCGTCGGACTACAGTTCCCATCAGTGGCACTGGCTAAATCCAGCGGAAGCCTCCACCCACCGACAAGTTGCCAGCTCACCCTTGAACCACGGCCTCTTGCCTTGCATGAGATTATATAAATGGGATTTGATTAATCATAAGCATATTACTGGGAATGCGATTCTCTGGGCATGAAGCCACACAAAACGCAGCTTCACCCCAGGAATCCTGCATGACTCTTATTTTTCTGCCAACCTAGATACTTCATTCCAAGGAGGTATCATTCTGCTGGCACCAGGCCGGTGTTGAAGGGCTCATGTTTAGTTGTGCGGAGATCAACCATGATTAATGGGTCTTGCTTTGATTTGATTAGCTCAGATTAACCAAGGAGGCGAGATGTTTACAGAGCTGAGAGGTAGAGCAGGGATGGGCTGCGTTCAGTCTGAATGGCCTCCAAAGCTTTCTCCCTCCCTCTCTAGTTGTCCTCTTCCAAAGTAAGACGTCTATCAAAAGGAAGGGGGTGGTGTTGTAGGGCATAGCAAAAGGAGGAGGAGCAGGGACAGCTGGTGCCCATTGGGAGGAGGAGGTAATTAGTAAGACAAAAGGTTTATGAAGGGTGTCTAGTCTGAGGACTCTCTGAACCGCAAAGCCCACACTGAACAGATCTATAACTCAAATGTTTGGAAGCAGCCCAGGGCTTCCGACCCCCGAGTCTTGGATGATTAGCTCTGATGAAAAAGAAATATCTGGGTTTTCCACAATTATCAGTGCCTTTTCATGACCCTTCCCTAAACTTTTCTGCTCATATGTCTCAGTTCTTACAGCAATCCCAATCCAGGCCAAAAACTTTAAGTGCCTGCCACAAGTTTTAAAACGTTGCTTTGTTTTTGTTTTGAAAGTTTTGTTTCTGCAAATTGTGCAGCCCGAAGAGGAGCAAACCTGCCTTTGATTTTCTTCATTCTTTGCTTCGAACACAATGATGGAACTCAGTTTTCCAAAATGAAGGAAGTACCTCTGGACCAGCTAACCCTTGGCAGAAAGTAGCTCATTCCTTATTATGCTATTTCATCCCATATTGTGGCAATATGTTGCCCAGCTGCGAGCCCACTTCTGGTAGAGTGGTACCTACTGGTATGGGTCGCCACTGCTGAGAGCAAATCATTCCCAGTAGGCCGAGTCCCCAGAGACTCTCAGGGTTATCTGACCAAGGATCCTAATGGGGACCTTGGTGCTGGGCTTCTTGGAAGCCCTTGTGTGCCTTTACGGGAGTGTTGCTCCAGAGATCGCGGGCTTTGCTTAGCGCATTGCATGACCAAGAACACAGCACATCCTTCATAAGCCTCCCTCCCTCCACCCCCAAAATACACAGCCTGGGTTTTGCTGCACACAGCAAAAGAACAAGAAGAGCCAGACAAGAGCTACAGAATGGAACAAGAGCCAGTTTCAAAGCACAAAATCATACATGGGCTTAAGGTTGCAGTTTGGTGGTGAATGGCAAGGAAACAGAAAATCTCAGATGAGCTGAATGCTCCTCTGCCTACCTGGTTCTGTGGAGACAAACATCTTCTCATCCTGGTCTGAAGGAAGAGATCTAGAACTTAGTCTCACAGCAGGGTATCTCTGTTTTGGCCCCTTCCTTCTTCCTCGGTGGAGAATCCAAAAACCCCTTCTCCTTCAGTCTGGCCGATTCTCTCCCTTAGTATCCATCTCCTACTAAGAGATGGGTTCTTGGAGATTCCTCATGTTGGTGTTCCTAAAAAAATGACCCATCAGTAGGCTTTGGAAAGCTCTCAAGAGACATCGGGAGCGCTCTTTCTTCTGCGTCTCAAGCTGAGGTGTTTGGCGCTGTGAGACTCAACCAGGACACAGTGTCTGCAGCAACAGCTTGCAAAATTGAGGTCTCTTCATCTTGGACCTGGGAAAAAAGAAGCCAGTACGGTCTGGCTGAATGAGCCGCTCCCATATCATCTCTGACATGCAGATCTAATTCCTCGCTAGTCAGATAAGATGCCTTGAAAGCAGCACTCAGAGTGTTCTCGGTAGCCACTGTTTTTTTCTGCCTGGTCAAGGCTAGTTCCAGGCCCCTGGACATACTCATGGATCCAAGTTCTACTAAGCCTAACTCTTAAGCCGAAGATAACCATAGCACTACCTGCGGGTTGATCTAGCTACATGCAGATAACACAACCAAAGGAAGCACTCAGGTATTCTTGCTAGCTCTAATATTTTTTCTACCCTACTGAGACTAGTTCCAGGCCCGATGTGCACATTTTATTAACTCTGATACTTCTTCATGGTCCTACCACATCGGGGTATGTCTTATGCATTCAGATATTCCAGTGAGAGGGGACTCTTAGGGCTGCAGTACGGGCCACTGATTTTTTCTGCTTAATCAAGGATAGTTCCAGGTCCCTAAACCTACACACAGATCCAGGTCTTTCTACCCCTGTGTTTCCTAACCTGGAACTCATCCCTAATTCTAACACACAAATATCCTCCACGTACACTCAGACAACACAGCTAAAAGGAGCTCTCGGGGTGTTTGTGTCACCCACTCAGTTTTTCTGTCCACCCAAGGCTGGCTGTGAGCCCATGATGAAATGAATGATGAGTTTTGTGATTACCAGAATGTGGCCTTTCTGGTAATCACCATCCAATGAAGCTGGGCCACTGGCTACCCAAGAGAAGGTTGTAGCCCCGTTAATGGAATGCCCTTCCCCAGGATGCTTCCTCGGAGCCTAATGACAATATGCAATAACGTTATATCTGTAGACTGCAGCTAACAGTGAAACCGAAGAAAGGTAGAGCGCACACCTGAGCAACTATGGCCAACAGCTGTTATTCATGAAACCTGGGACCTACGACCAAACACTGTGGCATATAGCCCTCCTTGTCAAGTTCCCTGCCAGGTCCTCTTCCAGGATAACCCCACCTATTTTTCAGATCGCTCTCCCACAGACTCGCAGGAGGCATCATTGGCACTTTTGGGGGATTACATCCCCTAAGGCTTCGACCGCTCACCCACAACTATGGAATGCGCTCCCTAGAGAGGTCCGCCTGGCACTGTCATCATATGCTTTTCGGCGCCAGGTCAAGTCCTTTTTATTTCATCAGTATTTTAACATCAATCAATTCTAATTGTATATGATTTATTTATTTTAAAAATGTCAGTTTTATGCTCAGTTCATGGAATAGCTAATTCATTTTGTTTAGAATTTAGAATATTCTGTAAGCCGTCCAGCGACGACAGTGATGGACGGCGTATAAATTTCCCAATTAATAAATAAACTAGAAAATGTCCTTGTACTTCTGCAAGCCTTGGGGTGCCTATTCTGTGTGCACTTGTTTCTCTCTGGCCCCATTTGGTCTACAGTCCTGCCATCGTTCAACCGAGTTTGCTATTAGGAGAAGCTTCCCAGGAAACAGGAAAGTTGGACACTCCGGCAAAATTCAATTTTTTCATGCACTTCCCTGTGACTTAAGAGTTTGAGTCCAACACTGCCCCCTTTTCTGATCATAGTCCGCCTCTTCTGCCCCCTCTTCAAAGCCCTTGCGCTGCTGCCCAACTCCAGCCAAAAGCTGGAAGGCCTTTGCGAGTTGCAGATTAATGGCTGCACTTCTGGGATGGATTAAAGAAGATTTAGATGGGATCAGGGTATCATAGCAGATCTGGGACAGATTTGCAGTCATCAGAAGAAAGTGGGGAAGCACGAGCAAGAGTGTGTGCCTGTTGTGGATGGGTGTCAGAAACTGCATCTCCCAAAAGAGGAAACATTTGGAGGTGGGGAGAACTCAATCATGGAGGCAGAAAGAGCAACTGTGCATCCCAATTATGGCTGTCCTGGAGCCCACTGTTATTTTCATAACTCAGGAAGCACACTCCTAGCATACAGGACCCCAGAATCCCATCCACAACCATGAGGACTAGAATCTTGCCCTGCCTTTAGGAGAAGGAAAATAGCTCAAAGAGGGAGTACCTGCTTTGCATGCTGAAGGTCCCGTTCACTCCTCTGACCTCTACAGGCTGAGAAAGGCTGCCAGCAGAAATTCCAGAGTCTCACCACTGGTCAGCATGGACAATACTGAGATGTTTGGATAAGGTAGCTTTCTACTCTGCTAGCACACGAATCACCACTATGCAGTAGTCTTTCCATGCCTCCCAAGTAGCAACAAGGCTCAGCTCTACCCTGGAGGCTGAAAAAGATGCCACCCTGGAGGGTCTCCATTCTGGATGGACAGCAGGAAAAGGTAAAACCAGTGCTTTTTTTGTGTTAAAAAAAAAAAAGCGCCAGAACTCACATCTTGGGGTCATACTTTTACACAATGGTCGCCGCCGGCAGTAAGCACTCAGCACGCGACCACATGACCGATCCCAAGCCGAGCAGCATCCCAAGCTGAGCAGCGCCCTCACAATCAGCGCCAACACACAAGCAGCCCGCAGGCACCATTTTAATGATTTTTGCTGCCGATCTGCTACTCCCAACAGGGCGATTCACAATCACTTGGAAAAATCCGTCAAAAAAAGGTGTCGCAATGCCGTTCCGGTGTGTTCTATGACAAAAAAAGCCCTGGGTAAAACTAAATTTGAATGAAGTATCATGTTTTTATAGATCTGTGACCTTATAGATCTGTGAAGTTTCCAATTATAGATCTGTGAAGTTTCCAATTTCATACTTGTTTTCTGATTTGGTTTCCAGCATTGCATTTTCCTCTAAACCAGAATGCAGAATATTTTTTCTTGACTTTGGAGACAGCATTTGTGGCATACATGTTAGACTGGTCAACTGAGGGGGAAGATCTGGGTTCCAGTTCCCGCTTGGCCAGGAAGCTCAGTGGAAGACTTTGAGGCAGCCACTGATTCTCAACCTATCCTACCTCACAGGGTTGGCATGTGGAAAGGAGGAAGAAAAGGTAGAACATACATGTAGGAAATGAATATATATACAACACAAATGCCAAATGTTTCTCTCTCTCTCTCTCCGGGTTGTGGCTAACATTGTGCACCGGTCACCTTACGAAAGCAGCAGGGTGTACAGAAACAGAAAAAGATGGGAAAGCTAATGTGTGGGGTTTTTTAAAGGTTAAGGAAGCAAGATACCTGGGGCAGGATATGACAGAGCTGTAGGAAAGGGCACGTGGGGTTTGGAGAAGGTGGACATAGTGAGAAGCCAATGAAAAGTGAGGGACAGTCGACACTCAACAAGCCAAACAAAGTCCGTTGTTTACTTGTGTTGTTCTCCCTGGCCCAAGGTGTTGGTTGTGGCTTGAAGGGGTATGAAGCAAATTCTTACCTGCAAAGAGGGGCCTCTAACTGGATCGAGGCAACTGGGTTGTCGCTGACTGGGCCCGTAAGGTCTGAACCTGGCCAAACACTCTCTGGCGCACGTACCAAAGAAGGGGTGGACAATTTGTGCTGCAGCTCCCATCATCCACAAGTTGTCCAGCCCTGTATGAAAGGAATGGCCCAAGTCGTTTCTCTCCCATTCCACATGCAGTGAACTGGGACCCTTTACTGGACTACCTGCAGCGAGAAAGTATCTCACCTATTATTTTAGAGAAAAGTCGCTAAAGGGAGCCATGCTGCCTGGAAAAATAATTCCAGAATCCCTACTGGTGTGAAATATCTTTATTAGGTCAACCGAAAGATGAGAAGAATGTGAAAGCTTGCACAATCTTGACTACTATTTTGCTTGAGCTGGTAAAATGGTTAAATGACAAAATTGTACTCTTTCCTTATTTCTCTCCCATGGGTTGTGTGTGTGCAGAGGTGTATGCTAGTTTCTACACTATGGTAAGGCAACCTGGCATCTTCCAGGTATTTTAGATGGCAACTCCCATCATTTCTGGCCACTGGCCATGCTGGCTGGGGCTAATGGGAGTCAGAGTCCCAAGTATAAGTTGGTTGCCTATCTCTGCTAGGCATGAACTCTTTTCAAGCGGATGGATGGCACACACACCTATCTCTGAGATGCCCCTGCGGACAGTCAGCTGCTTTGAATTATGCTTTTCAAAGGTCTCTTTAAAAAAGTTGAAACACTTGGGGAAAAAAAACCAGGTGGAGGACGCAGCAGGGGTGGAGCAAACCGTTACAACAAAAGGCAAGCAGAACGCAGCGATTGTGGGCAGGATGCAGCCCCCTCTCTTCACGGGTTGCGTGTCTTCGGCTGTCCTCACGGAACCTGTTGTACTCTCATGATGTTGGTGTAGCCGGCTCCAGGCCTCCAGCCAGTCACCACAATGACCACATCACCGGACCGCAGGAAGCCACGCACTCGGCCTGTGGCGTTGGCACAAAGCGGGAGAGGGGAGGGGGAGGAGGAGGAAGTGGGAAACGGAGCTTCAGAAGGTGCTGTTCGCAAATATTCATTCTAAACCCAGTAAGTGCTGAGGGAATTCTTAATGCAGGAGGTTCCCCTCCTTTTGCCTCAGGGAGCTTATCTGAAATTTCTTGCAAAATTGCTGCAGTGAGGAAAGGGGGGGGGGTCTTGACCACTTGAAAAATTGGCTTTGAAAAATTTATTTGACCAAGTGACCACTTGAAAAATTTATTTATTTATTTAAAGTTTTTGTGTGCCTTTCCCTTGCTCTATAGCCTCGGGACGGCTCACAGAAATAAATATAATACAATATGATTAAAACCCGGACACACCCTGGCTGTGCAGTTAAAACCTATAAATATTAAACATTGTTAAAATATTTTTTGAATAAAAAGGTCTTGGCCTGGCGCCGAAAAACAAATAACGACAGCACCAGGTGGACCTCTCTGGGGAGCGCATTCCACAGATGGGGCGCCACCACAGAGAAAGCCCTCCTCTGGGTGACTTCACAGAAGTCAAACTGGGGGGATGGAAAGAAGCGAAACTTTCCCCAAACCCCAAGCACAAGGGAAAGGTTGGATTCTGGGCTCTGCAGTGTGAAGCTATTCTCTGAACACAAACACCGACGCTACAAGATAAAAGGACTTTACTTTGCCAGTCTCCAGGTTTTCAGAACAAGGAGGGTTATAAAGCTTTTATTCCTAAAAAGTCACAAGAAATTAAAAAAAAATCAGGAGGGAAAGGAACCTAGGGGGCCCCAGGAGAGGCATCTGTCAGGGGCACTGGGGTCCCTGGGCACCATGTTAGAAACTCCAGCCTTCAGGAGCTGACTGGTCTTGGCTAAAACAAGGGGTGAATTAGGGCCAATATTTTTCTGGCTGGCTTCTAAATGCCTTTAGCTGCTGCTTGAGATGCAGTAATTTGGCAGGTATCTTCTGGCAAGGAGATGCAGTGATGGAAGGCTGCACCTGTGGGATACCTGCCTGTCAGAGAGTGAAAAAGGGCACCAGAGCCCTGTTGGGGGGACCATTAACAGTTCTGGGGCAGGGTTTGGGTGGCACCTGGAGCTCTGCAAACCTCACCGATCTCGGTGCCAAATTGCACGCGGTGGTCCACGTCCTCAGCCCACACCTCCTGCTTGCCGCCACGCCACAGGACTGGGAAGACACCGCGGCAGAGGTGAACCTGTTGCGCCACCTGCTCGCTGCGGGTCACGGCGATGATGAGGGCCCGGGGCCGGTAGCGAGAGAGCAGCTGTGCGGACCTGAGTGGGGAGAAACACAGAGATATCGTGGGGGTGTTTGCTGGGGAACTGAAGCACTAGGGGTGGGTTTGATCCAGAATGTGTCTGGAAAGGATAACTGATGTATGAGCACTCTAGAGCCAAGATTCTTCATCTTACACACCAGAGTTCTCCACCTCAGTGATCTGGGACAAGCGAAGGCATAATTTGAACCCGGCACCGCCCACATCTCATGTCTCACACACTTAATGCCAGTAGGAGGCGGCTGAGATGGAGGGGCCACAATGAGACTTCACTACAGCACCCACCAGGCCTGGTCAGCATAGCCGATAGCTCTTAGGGATAATGGGAGTTGTTGTCCAGCGTGATCTGAAGGGCCTCATCCCAGTCTTAGCAACGTCACAGCACCTGGTCTTCACCAGTAAGGGCTGGGTGGGCAAACGTCAGGGCTAGCAGAACATACTTTCTAATTGTGTGAGACATACTTGGAAGAAAGGCATTCGAAACTAGAAATGGTTCTGAGCACCGGAACAGAATGCAAGATGCTCTTGGCCCTTCGGCACAAAAATCTTTCTCTCCTTTCCTTCATATCTGCCATATAATTCTGCTGAAATGCTTTAAATAAATAAATGACAGGGGTGGTAGGAAGACTCATTTTCCTGGTGTTATTGCCAGAAAATGAGAACCAGAAACCCTTGTGCATTTACTACCATTCCCACAGATCCAGTAGACTCCAGTAGATTCCAAATTCTTTTTTGCTCCTTCCTGCCTCTGGATTAAGGTACACGGGGCCAGTTCGTAAGATGGGTGCTTTATAGCTGTCTTCCCCCAACCTGACACCCTGCAGGTAGGTTAGACTGAACTTGCATCGACTTGAGCCATGGCAGGGGGATGATGGGAATTGTAGCTCAGCTTCACCTTCATCACGGGCCAGCTGCTGGGTGCAGAGACTGGTCAGCCCCAATACCTCTTTGCCATGGCCCTTACCTGCCGGAGGTTGTAAGGACGATAATTGCGGCAGCGCAGCATTTGAACGAGGCCTCCACGGCGCCGATGGCCGTCACCTCGGTGGGGTCCTGGCTCAGCGGGGTCAGGCGGCGCAGCTCCTGGAAGAGTTGCTGGTGGAACATGGCCGCTTCGGCTTCCCGGGCAATCTGTGGGCAGTGGTGGGGTGGCGGTCAGCGCGGAAGGACAGGTTCTCGCCATGACTGTCCGTAGCCCCAAGGAGAGTCCCAAATTTGCAGACACCTCCATCAGTCACTGGCAAAAAAGCACGCCTAGCCGTTTCCATCCCCACACACGGTTCTCAGATTCGGTCGTTCAAGGAGAGCCCTTCCCAGCATCCTTTGCATTATATCCCAAGATGCAATGAGGGCCACCAAGTTACAGAAGCGGGGTGGACACATCCGCGGAAGAGGAGAAGGCTATCCATGGTTACTAGTCCTGGTTGTTATAAGCCTCCATAAGACAGTATGTTCAGGTATGCCCATTGCTGGGGAACATGGGTGCTGTTGTGCTGGGCAGCCATGGGGCAGAGAATATTTGCTGGAAAGAGAAATGGAACGCTGACAGCCGGGATGGAATGGAGTATGCTCGAGGAGGGCATGGCGGGCTGGAGAGCACCCTAACCAGGAGCAGTCTGCCTGACAACATTCTTTTGCGGCTCCCACTTTAAAAATAACGATGGCCAACAATCATCAAAGAGATGTGTTATTTCCCTGCCCAGTGTTTCCACTGCAACCTGTCATTCTATTCGGTCGCTTTCAGTTCAGCGCCGGAAACGTACCGCGTGTTGCATCCGCACGGCTTCCACGGGGTAGATGCCCTTGGCGGTCTCCCCGGACAGCATGATGCAGTCGGCTCCGTCCAGCACTGCGTTGGCCACGTCGCTGCTCTCCGCTCTGGTGGGACGGGGCTTCTTGATCATGCTCTCCAGCATCTGTCAGGGACAGAAGCGGGAACAAGACTTCAAACTCCTCAGAGCAGATGTTCTTCTGCGGACCCTTGATGGCTCTGATGCAGAGGCGCCAGACTTCTCAGAGCCCTCGGAAGGCTGCCTGGGGCCCCAGAGTAGCCCACCGGGGCATCCCAAAGGGCCACGCCTCTTCCGCAGGCCGGGCCCCTTCAGACCCAGGAAGTTTTCTCCTTCTGGTACAAGACTGACTTGTACCAGACTTGTACACTCACTTAGGAGTGAGTTGGTGGAATGCTGTTAAGCGAAAACAAGATGGGTTTGGGCCCCTCCTCTCCTGCTTTAAGCCGCACCCACCTCTGGAATGAAGCCCCAAAGGGGGTTCTGCATCCTTGCTCTCAATGAATAATCAGTAAGAGGGGGCTCCTTTATGCTAGCCGAGATGGCCGTGCTACCAAGCCTCCTGCTTCCAGATTCTATTTCTATGTTTCTATTCTTTGCGGGATTAAGAGGAGTCCCTTTGCCAAGGGGCTTTTCCTCTGCCTTTCTGTGTGTGCCAAGATGTGATCACGAGGTGGCAAAGTGGTAGAGCAGATTTGCAACGATACAGAATCTCCTCATTCAGTTAATTCCACCATTTCCAGATCCTAAAAAATCCCACAGAAACGGTTGCAAAGCATGGGAGAAGCCCCAGAGGATGCCAACTTTGTGCAAAGCACCCGTAAACAATTATTTCTCTATTTATTTGTTACTCTCGTCTCTGAGTGAAGAATCACAAGGACATAATAAATGCCTTGTGGAGAGAAGCTCTTGACCTGTTAACAAAAATCCGGGGATCAGCTTCCGAGTGCAAAATGGGGAGCAATCAAATTTAGGCTGCCCCCTTTCCCTTCTTGTGGGCCTTTCACATGCAGCCTGAGCAGTCTGGGGTCGGTGGGCATTCCCTGGCTCTCCATAGCTCACCTGGGTGGCACAAATAACAGGTTTCCCGGCACGGTTGCAACGGCCGATCATCATCTTCTGAGCCAGGAAGACCTTCTCCGCAGGGATTTCGATGCCCAAGTCTCCACGTGCCACCATGATGCCGTCACTGGCCTCCAGGATCTCGTCAAACCTGCCCAGAAGGGACAGAGGTTGCCCCAGGGCCGAACTCAAGGTCTTTACAAGCGAAGAGTTTCCCAGACAGAGAGATCGGGCTTCTCACATGGTGGCACCCCAGCTTGATTAAAAGATATTCAGGGGTGACTGGGGACACTTAAGTTTCTCACTCCAAATATCTGGAGAGCATCAGCTTGGGAAAGGATGGTCTATAGCAGCGATGGCGAAAATTTTAGAGACCGAGTGCCCAAATTGCAACCCAAAACCCACTTATTTATCGCAAAGTGCCAACACTGCCATCAAACCTGAAAACTGAGGTTTTAGTTTAGGAAAAACGACTCACAGCCAGTCCAAGCAAATATGCCCAAGCAAATATAGATACTGTATATAGATATATCTATATATCTTTACCTACACATCTACATCTATCCTTGGCAGCGCACTGACCGGCCATGCGAAAGCTCGGACGAGTTGAGGCTAATGAGTTGCGGCTTGTGACCTCATCGCCTGGCGCCGCTACTCCTTTCCGAGCACGCGCACGGCCCCTGTGTGCGCTGTTATCCGGTGCTTGGCTGCTGGGGTGGCTTGGCTTACATGCCGACAGGGAGGACTCTGTGTGCCCGCGCGTGCCGTAGGTTCGCCACCACTGGTCTATGGGAATTAAGGGCTGTGCAGAATATCCACAGAGGCTGCTTCCCCAAGTGTTAGGTAACAGCCGTGGAGATAAGGAAGATCCGAGGGGAGAAACTGGGGGCCTCCTGCCTGAACACCACACATCCAGGCCTCTGGATCAGAGCCGGGGTCCGGCGAGCATGCAAAGCAAAGCAAAGCAGAGAAAGCCTTACCTTTTGACCCCCTCGTGGTTTTCAATCTTGCTGATGATCTTGATGGCACGGCCTCGCTCTCCCAGCACCTGCCGGATGGCCGCCACATCGCTGGCCTTGCGGATGAAGGAGGCGAAGACGATGTCGACACCCTGCTCCACTCCAAACTGCAGGTCCTGGATGTCCCGCTTGGACACCGCCGGCAGGTCGACCTCGGCCCCGGGCAAGTTGACCCCTTTGCGGCTGCATAGCATCCCGCCGTTCTCCACTTCCACCACGCAGCTGTTGGCACCTGTCGGTTTGGGAGGAAAGCCATTTGTTTGTTTGTTTGGAGTTTTTGTATGCCGTCCCATTCACATAAGCCTCGGGACAGCTTCCAACATAATAAACAAACAATCATATAAATAATACATATAAAATCTGGATTCACCCTGGCTATAGAAATTAAAACCAATAAATAATATTAACAGTTATTAAAATATTGTTTAAATAAAAAGGTCTCGGCCTGGCGCCGAAAAACAAATAATGATGGTGCCAGGCGGACCTCTCTGGGAAGCACATTTCATAAGTATTGCATCAGCTGTAGCTGGGAAAAGGGGTGTTTGGGGGGGGGGGATGCTTAAAGGGCCATATAAATTTTGAGTGCTTTTTTTCTGGCTTCAAAATTTTAATTTAAAATTTCAAGCAAACTTTGAGAACCAGTGGGGTGTAGTGGTTCAAGTACAGGACTGAGGCTCAGGAGACCTGGGTTCTAGCCACCACTTGGGCCATGAAACTCTCTGGGTGACTCTGGGCTAGTCTTAGACTCTCAGCCTAATCTACCTCACAGAGTTATGAGGATAAAATGGAAAGGAGGAGGTGGGTGATGCAAACTGCCTTAGATACTTTGCAAGGAATATAACAAATAAAGCCATAGAAAGAAAAAAGAGGTGCGAATACATATGACTACATCAATTACATCTGAAGATATTATCTCCCCCCCCCCCCCCCCCCCCCCACACACACATAGATGAGGCTCTGTGTATTCCCACATCCACTCCTCCTCCTCTTTTCCACTCATGGATGTCATCTGACTCATTCAAATCGGGGAGTCAAAAGTCCACAACAGTTCTGGTAGCCCTTTGATACTGCCCTGAGTTCATTGCAAGAGGAGAAAATGACCAGATAGAAACCCAATAAAAGCAAGTCTCTTGATAAAATGAGGCAGGAGAAAGGATGACTCAAAGAAGTAAGGAAGGAGGGAACACTAAAATAGGAGATGCCCTTCCAAGAGAGCTGGAAAGACCTTCATAACTTCAGCTGCCATTTCCAAGAACAAGTCCCATGTCCAGTAGATGGAATTGGCTTTGTAACCCTTTTGTGCTGTCCGGGGTGGTGAGAGCTACATGGGGCACCAGCTTTATACTATTTATATCCTCTTTCTTCTCTTGCAAGGAATTCAAGATAGCTGGCATAGTCTTCTTCATTTTATACTTACAACAACCCTGTGAGGTAGGTCAGTAACTGGCTCCAAGGCAGCCAAGCTGAGCATCGATTAGAACCCGGTTCTTCGGAGTCCCAGTGCAACCACTACAGCACACTAGGAAGCAAGGTGGAGGAGGGTACCCCATATGGAGGGCAGGTGGGCAAAGGGGCCTTCCCAGGGGAAGAAAGAGGCTACGTACGGATTTCCTTGACCAATAGGGAGATGAGGCCGTCGTCGATGAAGATCCGGCCGCCAACTTTGACCACTTTGGGCAAATTGGCATAATCCACCCAGATGCTGTGCTGGTCGCAACTCTCCTTGAAGGCGGGGTCCGTGGTGACGATCAGCTGCGCTCCTTTCACCAGCTCTACCTCTTTGTCCTCACCCTGTAGGAGGCAGAGCCAGGCCACAGAAGGGTGTTGCATTACAAGGGGGAAGCTTGCCGCTTATCAGTTGCTGAGGCAAATCAAACAAAAACCTTCTGATTGCCCCCTGCTTAACTGGATGGTGCACTTCTTTTAAAAAAGAAAAAATGCCGAGCGCTTATAAATCACACGTGGCGCCAACCACCAGGGCCTACACAAAAAGGTGCTTCAGCTGAGCCGGTCCGGTCATCCTTCAGCACGATCCCCAGGGTCTCCAGCCAGGGGTCTGTCCCAGGCCTTGAACCCAAGCCTCGTGCATGCAAAAGCAGCACCCTGATGCCGTGCCGTTCCCATTCTCCAGCGTGGCTTCCTCACGTGCTTTAGGAAGATGCCTCCCCAGGCGCGGTGCCCTCCAGGACAGGTGCACCTACTCCTTGCAGCAGCAGTGGGAGATCAGCCACTTTCCAGATGTCGCGGGACTATAGCTCCCATCATCACTGACCACTGGCTGCTCTGTCTGGGGTTGATGGGAGATGGGGGGCAAGGGACGCATGAGTATGTGTGTCGAGAGCAGCTGTCCCTTGCAAAATTAGTCCTGGAGTTGTACACAAAAGCTCCAGCCTTTCCAATGTATGGAACTACAACTCCCATAACCCCAAGGTTGCAGATGGGCGGGGGGGCAGGTCTTTCTCAGACTTAACTGGGATGCCAGGGATCAAAATGGTGACCTTCGGCATGCCAAGCAGGGGCGTTACTGCTAAGCGACAGCTCTTACCCCAGGAATGATTCCCATCTATTATGGCAGCTCACACTGAGCACAACTGGAGAGCACAAGCTCCATAAAACTAGGAAGATCTAGTTAAAAATGATGTGCTAGATAAAGATTGCTTTGATCCGATGGCAGTTCTAAAGTTGTCTCAATCTTACCCCCTTGACCAGGCCGGTGCGAATCTCGGGGCCCTTGGTGTCCAGCGCAATGGCCACAGGACGATAGAAGAGAGGGTTGGAGGCAAAGCTTTGGGTGGCTTCCCGGATATTCACAATGGATCCTGCGTGGTACTGAAAGCGAGGAGAAAAGAAACCAGGGTGTGAAAGATGAGATTTGATTCTGCCCAGGAAATAGTGATTTTAAACAACCCAGGAAAAGAAAACAAAGCAGCTGCAGGCACAGCTAGATAACTCCAATCTGGTCTTGTGAGTCCCTTGGACTGCAAGGCGATCCAACCGGTCAGTCCTAGAGGAGATCAACCCTGACTGCTCTTGAGAAGGCCAGATGCTGAAGATGAAGCTCAAATACTTTGGCCACCTAATGAGAAGGAAGGACTCCCTGGAGAAGAGCCTGATGCTGGGAACAGTAGATGGCAAAAGAAGAAGGGGACGACAGAGGATGAGGTGGCTGGACGGAGTCACTGAAGCAGTTGGTGTGAGCTTAGGTGGACTCCCGGGGATGGTGGAGGACAGGAAGGCCTGGAGGAATGTTGTCCATGGGGTCATGATGGGTCGGACACGACTTCATGACTAACAACAACAGCAACAATCTGGTCCAGGTATCAGTCCCTCCTGTGGACCCCTCTCTTAGAAAGGCTTTTAGGAGTTCATCCACTCCCCCTAAACTACCCACCCCCTGTAGTCCTGTCTGACATATTCTAACATTTTTTCCCCAATTTATATCCTGCCTTTTTCCTACAAAGGGCTCAAGGCAGCCGACATCATCTCTCTGCTTCCATCTTATCCCCACAACAACAACCCTGTGAGGTAGGTTGGGCTGAGAGGCTGTGACTGGCCCAGAGTCACCCAATTGGCTCCATGGCCAAGTGGGGACTCGAACCCGGATCGCCTGAGTCCCAGTCCCAGGCTCTTCACCACTACGCCACACTGGCTCTTTCCCTCTTTGTTCTACTGAACTAATGGGTTACCCATTGTTAGCATCTGTGGAGTGCTCCACAATTGTTTGAGAGCAACACTGAGGTCGCTGGGAGAACATCACAGCACTGCTCCCTGAACCGCTTCAGCTGGTGTTCAATCTTAGCACAAGGACATCCCTGATTTCTGCTAGACTTTAATGCAAAACTCTTCATATTGTTTGACATTCAGTCCTCCCATGTGACCCCAGAGAAGACCCCGTGTCCCTTTTGGAAGGAGATGCTCCCCAGATACCTTGTGAGAACCATGAGAAAAGTTCAAGCGTGCGATGTTCATCCCGGCCTTAATCATCTCGCGCAGCATCTCCACTGAACGGGAAGCGGGACCTGGAAGCAGGAAGGAGCATTAATTCTTCAGGGCAGAGTGGAGAGCCAAGCTGACCCTCCCCTGTGGGGTTTCCTGTTGTGTGCCTTAAAAAGTCCAAGCCCTGAGGGGGTGCTCTCTGAGGAGACCTGCTGTATCTCTGTTAAGATGATAAACATAGAAATAGAGCAAGTCAGAAGGGATCTCCTGGGTCATCTAGTCTGGCCCCCGGCTCCAGCCGGCTCTGCTCATGACATCCCCACCATAAAGAATACATTTGAAGTGCACCCCCGCCTACAAATGAGCATTGCACAGATGGATGTTTCCTTGTTGATGCTGCATTGGTATGAATCCTAACAAGCGCACAGACCTGTCCCTCTAAGCTGAGCACACAATGCTCTGCTTTCCTGAAATTTCCCATAAAGGGGGCAGAAAGGTCCAGAGATCAAGCTGGTCTGTGTGTGTGTCCTTAAAGGATGCTGTATTTTGTAAAAAGGGAGTTATGACAGGGCAGGAGAGAACATCTGGTTTTGAGGTGGAAAAAAAAGAAGAAAGATTCAGGGATGGGGTGGGGGGGGGGCAACAGGAGGAGGAAGCAGATGTGGGCCAAAAGTGATCTAATTCAGGACCCAAAGGAGAAGAGATTGAAGGGGTCTGGACCTTTATTCCAGCAAGTGCCCCTGAATGGCAAGTTGGCTTCCTGGAGATTCAGGGCTCCAGAGGAAGAAGTGAGACTCACGCCCTAGAACTGCCTTTGGCAAGAGACCAGCTTATATCACAAAGGCTTCCCAGGTTATTTCCCTGATGAAGGACAGGCAACAGAAAGGGGGCAACCAACCTCCCTCAGCCATGAATTCCCAAGCCTACCGATGGTGCAGACGATGCCGGTGCTGCGTGCGGCAATCGGCTCCGAATCAATGTCCAGAAGGCACATGTGCTCCAGAAAGGTGTCGGCCATGGAGGCCGGCAGCTGCTGCCTCTGGAAGAAAGCGGTGCCCAGCTCCTGGGTGAGGGTGGCCATGTCGTCTGGCAGAATCGAGGTGATCCCTGCAGGGAAACCCAAGAAATCTAGGCTGAGGCTGGGAACTGGGAATCCACAACGCACCTGGGAACCACTGCACTGCCTCTCAGCCAAGACCGTTCTCTGCCCTCTCCACACCGCCAGAGCGCTCCGATGCCACCCCATCCCTGCTCCCCTGGGGTCCTTGCCCCAACACCCACACACCCTCCATCTTGCTCTTCCCTGCTCCCAGATCCCGTCCACCAGTTGTCCCTCTGGGTCCACGCAGACTCAGCCCGGGCTGCCTCCAGACCTCCCCCTCACCCAGGTTAAAAAGTTACCAGCTGGAGACTAAGTCCACAGTATCTGGGAGGCGGCTAGCGGGCAAGGTATCTCACTCACGCTTTTTATCATCCTCATTGCTCCCTCAAGATACACAGCGAGGGCTTTTTGCGAGTTATTAAATGGATTAGCGTACAAATCCAGAGGGGAAGATATGCAACGTACGCAACAGATCTTTGCAGAGACAGAAATGTCAGCAACAGATCAGAGCATGCACTGTGTCTGAGGCCACCTCGGGACAACATCCCTGCAGAGGTGACTGCCCTCCATGGGGAAACCCAGCATCAGAGCAGGGCAAAAAGAAAAGGATTAGAAATACCCACCCGCCTGCTGGCGTTTCCTTCTTTGCTTTCTGATCTGGCCTGCACAGAGCCGAAGGAAACGCGGAAGAGGCAGCGGCAGTGCTACAACTCTGGGCCAGCCCCTTTCAAGCAGCAATTTCCAGCCCAGCAGCGACTCTCGCAGCCGCCACACCCTGCGCTGTGGCTTGTTTCTGAGTCAGGCCTTGCATTCCTCATAGAAGGGGAAAAAGGGGGGGGCCTTTATGACTGGCTCGTGAAAATTTGCCGCCCTAGGAAAGCAGCCATTATATCTTCCCCAGAGCATGGAAGAAGAGAACAGCCTCATCCCCAGAATATCTCCCTCGAAAGCATGTGTGATTATTCCCCTTTTCCTGTCTTTTCCCAACAGCCTCCAAGTTACGAGAGCGTATTGGCAGCCTTCCTTTCCTACGATGTGGGGTTGCCACATTTCCCTGGGGTGTTTCATTTACAGAAACGAAAGCAGATCGGGGAATCCTACTGGTTTTCTTGTCCCCAGTTGGATCATCTAATCTTGCTGGTTTTTTCATGTCACAGACAACACTGTGTGCTGGTGAATTACGCCTATGGATTTAATATCCCTTGAAGCGGAGAGTTGGAGCTGCCGATTTCTTGAATCATCTACAGGGAGAGAGAAAATAACCTCATCCGCTTTCTTCAAAACTTTTACAACAGCGGTGGGACTGGGAAATCTTTATTTTCGGTGATGAACCTCATTTCCCTGGACCAGGGCTGCATTTCTGCCAGCTACTGGTGGGGCTGATGCCAGCCGTGGGCCAAGCCAGAGGCGAAAGCAAGCAGTCCACCGCATTTTCTCACCTCCTTCTCCCTCCCTCCCCTCTCTGCCATATCCTACTCACAACTCCTTCCCCTCCAGCCTCTCCATCTCTCACTTCTCATCCTGGCTACCTGAACGAGCGCTTACGTCCGTATATGCCCGACCACCCCTTGAGATCTGCGGGAGAGGCCCTTCTCCAGGAACCCTCCATGAAAGAAATTAGGAGAGTAAGTACTCGGAGGAGGGCTTTCTCTGCGGTGGCGCCCAACCTATGGAATTCACTCTCCAAAGAGGTCCGCCTGGCACCGTCGTTACTGGTTTTTCGGCGCCAGGTAAAGACCTTTTTATTTAAACATCATTTTAATTGTTAAAATATATGATCTGGCCAGGGCAACTTTTTTCTTCCTTCTCTTTTCTCCTCCTATATTATTTATTTACTTATTTTATACTGATGATTTTAATTTTATATTATTATGTTTGTAACTCAGTATATTTTTTGTATTTTTGTATTTAATGGTAATTTATTATGTTCTATTGTATTTCAATGTATTTTATTGTGTTGTAAGCCGCCCCGAGGCTTAGGCAAGGGGCGGCATAGAAATGTAATAATAATAATAATAGTAATAATAATAATAATAATCCAGCTTTCAGCTAAAGAGGGACAGATCATTCTAGCTTGAAGTCTGATAATCTGCAAATTTAAATATTAGGAAAGTCTTACTTTAGGAAATATTAGGAAAGTTCTATCGCATCCCCCTTTAGCCATTGCCTGTTCTAACCTAAAAAGCTCCAAACTTTTTGGCATTCCAAAAAGGATCCTTTAGGTAGTTTCAGCTGCTTTTTTCTGGGCACACATGAAGCAGAAGGGAACTAAGATCTGAGCAGCTCAACACCAACTCCCATGGGAAAAAGATTTAGGGTGCTAGATGTGTTAGCCTGGAGAAGAAAGACTAAGAGAAGACATGAGAGAAGCCGTCAATGTCTGAAGGGAGAGGACTTGTTTTCTGTTGCTCTAGAGAACAGGGCTAGCACCAACAGGTGGAAACAAAAGAGAAGCTATTTCTGCTGAACATGATTAGGTAGTGCTGGAAGAAGCTGTTCAGCAATGGACCAAATCGGATTTCCTTGGGTGGAAGTATTTAAGCAGAGATGCCGTTGCTGCGAGATTCCTGCACTGGGACTCCATGACTTCCAGAGCCCCTTCTAGTTCTATAGCTGTGTAATCCTAGTCCTTTACACTTGCGGTGTGTGAGTTGTGAGGATCTTTAGCAGCATGCGAAACAGAAAGAGAAATTATGCATCTCTCCGATTAAGGGTTTCCAACAGAGCGGGGATGAACTACATTGCTGTCTAGATCAGGGCGCAGCAACAAATCAGCCCTCACCACTGACTGGGGCTGATGGGAGCTGCTGGCTGAGGCCCTTGCAATCAAGTGCTTTATGGGATGTGGCCACAAGAGGGCACTCACACGCAGGAGTTGCAATTGGATGTGTGAAGAAACAAGATGGATGAGACATGGATTTTAGTTTAGTTTTGGTCAGGATTTACCCCATTCGCATCTCCTAATCCAAGCACAAGCAGTCACCACCATCTGCAGTTGCAGTCCCTAAATTTCTGAGCTCGCAGTGTGATTCCTGAGCCAAAAGAACAGCATTCGATGGCATTTGTGCATTTTAAAAGGTGCATTGAAATGCACACTTATGGAAAAATGCTTTTGCACATATTCTTGAATCAATGGAGAAAAATGCATACCTTTCAAAGATCTGCAGGATTATAGCACAAATTCAAAAAAAATCACATGAATATACGCACAGATTTTCCTGAGAAAAAAACAAGGCAAAGCTCAAAATGGAACAAACTTTGCGACAGAAGAACGTCAGTGGGCTTGGATTTTGCTGATTTGCAGATCTCCAGCCTAGAATGGGAAATGATATTAATATGACTTGAACTGAGCCTCAAGATCCAAGATAAGCATCCACTTTTTGTTGACCTTGGTTTTTGCACCCATAACAAGCACAGGAGCTCCAGTTGTCCGGGACGCTGCCTTCGCAATATTTACTCCTTACTGACTCTCCTCACTGATATTTTTAACTCTCTAGAATCAACCTCCTTGGCAGGTGTGAGTCACCGAATGCTTTCTTTGTAGGTTTTCAGGAAGGCTCCGAAAACAGACACCCTGTTTTCGTGGACTTTCCCAGAGTATCCAGGTCTGCTGGCTTTAATACTAGTTGCTGTTTTCATTGAGTGGTATTGCAGCTCCCACCAGCCCCAGCCGGCATGTCAAGGACCGTACAAGCTGCAATGAGATCATATCTGGAAGGCCTCAGGTTTCCTTCCCAGAATAGAAGATTGTGCAAAACTTAAATCTAAGAGCAGAGAATGGTTGCATCTTGGTCGCAGCACCCGTGAAGGTAAGTGCGGAAGTATGAACTTCACACGTGCCCTGCCATTCAGACTGCCCCCCCCCCGCCCATTTCTGTACTCCAGGGCTGCAAACAATTACAG
>NW_025336157.1:3870438-4173948 GCF_004798865.1 Varanus komodoensis | reverse complement strand
GGGGAAGGAATGTTTCAGTTACGCTCAAAATGACGGCAGTACTACCCCTGCACAGAAGTGAAGCCCTGTGAACTTTTCAAATGTTTCCTGTTTATTAGAGCACAGGGCGTCAAGCGTGTCAAAACACACAGTACAGACACAGGGACAGAAAAGGTGACTCAGAGAGCAGTTTGTTTCTTGCCCAGCTTCTCTCTCTCTCTCTTTCAGCTCAAGGAAGGCACAGGCTCTATGAGTAATCAGTGGTCTGCTGGAGTCACTAAGATAAGCAACAGATAGTGCTCCCGGCCTCTTCTTGACTCATACAGAGCACACGGGGTCTGGGAATAAGCATGCCCCTGTAGGACAAAGCGACTGAAAAATTCAGCAAGTTCTAATAGGGATCCCTGACCATTTGGGGCAGAGAATAGCAGAGCAATATTGTCCCAACCTTCAGGCTTACAAGAAATGAAACACACATGGGGGGGGGGGGATGAGCACACGTAATCACAAAAACGTCGTGTTACGAAACTGCAATTGCCCCTAAAGAGACAGTTTCTATTCTAGGACCTGACGGTACCTCCTACACATAAACACATCACAGAAACGCATCAACACACCAGGTCTTCTTTCGCCTCAGTGTGGTTCCCCTGTTGTGAGAGAACCACAAATGCCGTGCCACCAGCTCAGAGATGGACACCACAAACACTTCTGTCATGAGCCTCCCAGCCCTTTGCGCAGAAATGTTCCTTTTCCAGCCTCCAGAAAATGCACCATAAGCTGTAAGTGCAGCACCATCAGAGGAAGTGGCGGGGGGGGGGGGAGCAGGGAGTGTGAATTTGGGCTTCTCTGCTTTGTTCTATGCAAATGCGAATATCTGTGTTTTCACAGAAGTTGGCATGAAGTTCTGCAGGAGGATAAAGGTGTTACCTTTCTCTCTGTGAAAGAGGTGTTACTTGGCTCTCTGGTTCGAGGTGGTGAAGGGACCTGCCACCAAAGCAAGCTCAGATTAGGGGGTCAGATGAATGCATGAGGAGGACTTCCAGGGAAGCTGGTTCAAGGTTTGGAGGGGCTTCCAGCCAAGACACCTTCAAGTAGGCTCCCTCCCTTAATAAGCTGAACCCGTTAGCACCATGGGCACTTGATGCCTTGGCCGTTCTTTTCCTTGCCATGGCTCCCACTTGCTCGTCTAACAGGCAGAAAGCCGGGAAACCTGGAGGGCATGGCATGATCCACTCCTCACCACCACCACTGTTCCCTGGGACAGGTAAGAGGCAGGTGGAACAGCAAGTAGCAGAGGGGAAGGAGAGCAGCAACTCCAGGGGACTTTTGTGGTCGGTGCCTGCTAGGCGGTGGACCCTCGAAAACGCAGGCATTTGGGGAAAGATGAGAGAGTACGTTCAAATCCACAGCAAGCACACTGCATAAGGTTTCATTTAGATGCCAGGAAGCACTTCCTGACAGTGAGGACCCCTCAGGTATGGAACGGGCTTCCACGGGAGGTGGGTGAGGCCCCACCGGTGAGGGTGTTCAAGGACAGGCTGGACATGCACATGGGAGGCATGTTGTGAGCGGAGGCGGCTGGAGCCGGGGGTCAGACTAGATGGCCCGGGAGGCCCCTTCTGACTCGCTCTGTTTCTATATTTCTATGTAATTCAATTCACCACTCATTCAGAGAGCTTTCTTTCAGGCTCCAAAAGACATCTCCAGAACGGCTGCATGTCTTCATATCCTCTCTGGAAAGATAGGACTCTGACTCCAACTTCCATATGAGCAACCTTCTCATACTTGCCTGCTGCTTTTGTCAATTCCCCGCCCCTCTTCTTACCAGGAAAAAAGAAATTCATTAAAGAAAAAGAGATGAGACATATTCGTTTATTATTTATAGCACGCACATCCTTCCAGGAGCCCAAAGCAACATACACAATTCTCCCCTGCATTTTACTCTCACAACGACCCTACGAGGTAGGACAGGCTGAGAGACTGTAACCGGCACAAAGTTAGCAAGCGTGGACTTGAGCCAGGGACTCTGACCCCTCAGATCAGAGTCCAAAAACTGGCTGCCCCTTCCAGAGCACTGGCTTGTCTTAGGGTGCTTCCAAATCTTTCGATGTCTCTCTCTCAGCACTCACCTTCTCTCATTCTTTGAAGAAAAATCCAGCTGTATATAGCAAGGTTCTTCCTGTTTCGCAGAGGGAGAAACCCTGTTACTTGGAGCAGAAGGCATTTCTTTTGACCGGATCAGCTCCAGCTTGTCTAGTCCTGCAGGTTCCAGCATGGCACCCAACAGTCGCTAGCTCCTCTACTGGACTAACCACTAGGCCTGAGTTTCATTTGGTTTCTGCAGAACTTTTGAAACTTGGAGTAGTGGTGACTGGCCTATTGCAAAGATCTGTGCTGTGCTCCAGTACTTCCTTAGCAGAGCTCAAACAGTGTTTGTTTCGTTTTACAGCTTGACCACAAGTGTGGGTTTATTAACAGGTAAATTATTCTTCTTTTAAATCCTGCCAGCTTTGGTTTTGGGGAAAGGCTGTTTCTGTGATTGGCCATGGCCACTCTGGTGGGCATTTTATGAATGGTTAAGCCTGGACCCCATGAGAATTTGCACAATTATCTCTTGACATTTCAAATGTGCCCACCAGCCCAAAAGGGGCTGTGAAGGGCATTTGATATCAGATTTTCAGAATAAGGGTGCCATTAATTGCAACTTGAGACCTTCTGCCTACAAAGCAGGTGACCTGCCACTGAGTTGTGTGGTCTTTCCCCTACAAGGAAAGTAAGATTCTAGTCCTCATGGTTCGGAATGAAATCAAACCATGATTTCAGTAGGCGCCTAGGAAGCTGCCACCTGCAAAATTGGTCTATCTAGCTCAGCATTGTCAGTACTGACCTAGCGCCTGCTCTCCAGGGCTTTGGGCAGGGAACTTTCCCAGCTATTCCTGGAAAGACCAGAAATCCACGTGGAAGCATCTCCATGCACAGCACCAAATATTACTGCTCCTTGTTGCTCATTTAGCTTTTCAGCCTGCCCTATCCCAGAGATGCGGTGTGAGCAGCGACAGAGATGCAGACCAAGCAGATCAGAATCAGGTCTAAAGCTAAGAGTTATATAACAACATGGCCTGCATCTCGAATGGGTTCGACTCTGACCACAGGTGGTTTCCTTGTAAGTCTATTCTTCCTTGAAATGGTAAATATGAGCTCCTTTCACTTTATCCCCACAATGACTCCTCTGAGGCAGGTTAGGTCAAAAGAGAAATTAAAAGGCCAACCCTGCATCGCGCATCCGACAGTTGCTCTTCGTTCATAGCAGAGCACAAAGGGAACAGAGCTGGCTGGCTGCTCGTTCTTTGAGCAACCCGTCTTTAGAGGTACCTCCATGTTCAGGGGCAGTGTACCTCTAAAGACCGGTTGCTCAAAGAACTAGCAGCCAAGGGACACCGGTGGGCCTGTCGCTTGATGCTTTACTCTGTTCACTACTGGGGGTGTGCAGATTTTATTACACCATCTCCATCTTTATTTCTCTGATTGTCAGACTTGCTTCATACCATCACCTGCTATTTGAAGGAATTAGATTCAAAACAACCACAGCCCCTTCACACAAACCCATTTCATGCTAATATCGCCTCCAAAACCTTGTTAAATTATCTCCCCTCCTCACTGTCTTCCACTGCATTCCTGCACAGATAAACCATTTGCACATGCTCCCAAACCATGGACAAGAATTGCTATTTTGAGTGAGAGTTGCACATATGTTCTTAAAAGCTAGAGACATTCTTTACCCTCCACTTCCAGCCTGAAAAGAGCAGTACCTGTGGCATCTCCGAAGATGGAGGCCCAGAGAACCAAGTCCAGAATCCTCGAAAAGCTGGAAGAAAGCAAAGAGATCATTACATATAAACAAATACAGTCCACTTTTTCTGCCTTTCAAATTATACACAAGGTAGTCTTTTCTACCAGCCAAAGCACTTCTAAGTTGTGATAACTGATTTTACAAGTTAAAACAGGAGTTGTGCAGAGAAAAAAAACACAGCTATTCTCTTTTCTATATCTCCCAAAAGTCTAAGCTGTCTGGGCAGGTTAGAACAGTTCCTAAACCAGAAATAAAATGCAATAGAACCACACATTCTCCAAAACACAGAATTTAAAAGCAGTTCAGCCCCCCCTCCACCTCTCCCCCCACACATCCAAAACAATTCAGCTAAAACTGTATTTTTAATGCACGATGAATCCGTTAGAAGCATCTGACAGGGGTGTCCTTCAGGGCCTTAACACACAGGGGCAGTCTTAACGTGCTCTCGAAAGGATGGCAGACTAGACATTGGGCAGGTGTCCAAGGGAATTTACTCCACAGGTCCCAAGTTGGTGTCTTCCAGTTGTGTTTGGCCTGGGGCAGGCAGGCAGCTGTGGTCCAAAGCATCCAGGGTTGGGGAAGGCTTGTTTCAGGCACCCTCTGTTGCCCCCAGTCCTTAAGAACATGATGCTTTGCTGGATAATATCAAGGCTTGTGCAATCATTGACCACCGTCAGTCCTGGCAAGCACCTGTTTCACAGGAGGTTGCTAGAAATGGGTCAGTGGGCAGCTGTGGACCATGCACGCTCCAACTTTGGAGAGCCTTTGGAGCCCATCAGCCCTCGTTGAGTCTACCTTCTCAAAAGCTCCTCCTCTTCCTCCTCATGGCTTCTGCTTGCTCAACAAGCAGAGGGCCAGCAAGTTCTGGCTTCTCCCCTCTCACCCAAAGATGTGGCAACTGGCCCACAGACTGAACTCAGAAGGACTGGGCTTAGGAAGCATCCTTTTCCCTGTACGCAACAAGACAACCTTCTCTTCTGGTTGATAAAAGCACAGTGAGGAGCCAGTCCAAGGGGTTCCTGTCACTCAGCCCCTGCCAAGGAGGGACCCTCAGTTGCTGCCCAACCATGCCTGCTTTTGGCACCAGGCCCTTCCAAGGGATTTTTCCCTGAAAGTGTGGGGCTTTCCTCCTACGGAGGGTGCTGGTTCATAGGACAAGACTTGCTGACATTACCTGGCCTGGAAGGGCCCAGTCGAATCCACAGAAAGCTGACAAGAAGCATTAGCCATGCCAGCACACTCAGGACGGCCAGGGGTACCAAGTAGTTTAGGCAGTTGGCACTGACTCCTGTGGAGGATGCTTTAAAAGGAAGGAACAGAGCACAGCAATGACTGCCCAGCTTACGAAACAATGCATGGAGATGCAGAGAATGAAGACAGAATGGACCATGTTTCCTTTTGTACTTCATTCCCCTCCTGTAAGACTGGAAGGCGAGGTGGCACAGGGAAACAGAAACAAGCACAAGCCCTCTGGCAGCATAAAGCTGCCTTCTGTAAGCTGGTGCCTTCCAGATGCTTGGACTACAGCCCCCATCACACACAGCCAGCATCGTGGCCCATGGAGGATGCTTGGAGGAGCTGCTACCCATCCCAAGAGCACCAGAGGTTGTGACACAGCTCCCCCTGGTGATGTGATGGGGAAGAGCAGCACCTTTCTCTCAACGAGGGCTTGTAGGAGTGGGATCAGACCCGGACTCCAGCCTGTTCAAACCTCAATGCCAGTGGACTATAATCCCTTGAGAAGGTGCACAAAGTGCTCTTCTATGATACAGACACACCAATATCTTATACATACACACATCCTTTGACTGGGTTCAGTCTTCACAATAAGCGATCCCCAAAGGTGGAGCATGGGTTATTTATTTATTTAAAATATTTGTATGCCACCCAATTATGCCACAGCACCTCTGGGCAGCTCACAACAGAAGATAAAAACACAATAAAACATAACAGAATCCCTAACATATTATATATTAAAAACAGCAATAAAATACAGTAAAACATATCATTGAATTATAAGTGCTTGAGGTTAAATTGTGGGTAATTGTGTTGTCTGAACCCAGTCAAGACAACCATCTGTGGTTCCCAGGCCCACACACAAATATGGGTTTTTCTCCTCATGGGTTGTTCATGGTTAACCAGACATGGCTTGTTAGCATAGTTGTGTTCGGACAACCCGATAACCCACATTTCAACAACCACTCACAGTTAAAAGACTGTCCACACTCAACTGATACTCCAGCCTTGAGTGTGGATTGTTTTGTCTGAAACTGGTAAGAGGAGTAGGATGGGAATAGATTTTCCTGGCAACAATAGAATTGCCGTGAGCTATTCTTACTGTAATATGAATATTTTGGAGTGATTCAAATATTTTGGAGTGATTCTCCAATGGGCAGTTCAGCCACATTTGCTTCACAGAAGACCTGAGATGAAAATTGCCAGACACAGTTGCTTGATATGAATCAATTCAACGGGCGGCAATTTTAGAGTGTCCTAGGAGACATGGTTATGGAGACCAACCTGATCAGCACTCGAACTTCCCAATTTATCACTGCTGGGAATACCCTAGAACTTATCCTCAGAGAAGGAGAAAAGAAACAGAGCATTTTGAGATGGGAGGGTTGAATGACTGCTGAACTTGGACAGCTTTTCTAACTGACTTGCGTTCATGTTACAAGCACAATAGATTGTTTAAACACCTCCTTGAGCCTGAACAAGGACGGCTAAGTTACTCACCTGCAGGGAATGTGCCTTTCACCTTGACCCCAGTGTGGGATGAATTGAATTTGACTTTGCATATGATGTCCTTCAGAGTCCTGTGTGAGCCCCCAGGGATGTGAAGGACACTGAGGAAAGTCAGGAAGCCACTGCTGTTCTTCACCAGATGTGTCTCTTGCTCCAGAGGTCCAGCAGAGTCCCAGGACACTTGGACGAAGTTAGAAACTCCATGGACCACACAAGCCACTCGGTTGTTTTGAGGAGCACGGAGCTGCAAAAACACCACGGAGCTGCTTGGAGTATAACTATCTGCAGAGTGGGAACATGAAAAAGACCAGCTAGGAAATATTGGAGTTGCAGCCATTTTTAATGCCTAAATTTGCCTTTGGCTATGGGCATAGCTCATATGGGTCCCTACGATTCCACAGGAAGGTTCTAAGTTTAATTCTCTGATTCTGAGCAAGGAGACAGAAGCATTGGTGTGAGGAAAGATCGAGTTAGAGAAGGGAAGGAGGTGTTGGAGCAATGATGCTGAACTTTTTCTCCCGGGACTGGATTTTCTAGTCAGTACCCCAGCGAGGGACAAGACAAGATCTAGGCAGAATGGGGCAGGGCCAAGGCAAAGCGGGTGAGGCAAAATACCAGCTTATTTTAGCTTAAAGTTCTTACTAACAGCCAACAAAGCTCTAGGAGAAGTAATTTCCACCTTGTAAAATGAAAATAAATGGTACAAAATCCAGGAAACTACTAAATCATTGGGATTGCGACAGAGGAAGGGGGGGCAGAGAAAGGATACGGCATTCTGGGGACCCTCGTGGGATGGATTGGGACATAGAACACCAATGGGTTAAAAGGCATCGACTGCCTTTATGTATTTATTTCGTCTGAATTCCACCCCACAACCCAAGGGTTCTCTTGGCAGCTCACAAGGAACAAAATCATTCAAACCTCTATTCCCATCCTTTCATATATTCAGCAACTCCTTACCTCCAACTATCAGCAAAGTAGACACATTGCTGAATTTAAATGTGAGGTCTGTCTTTGCACACAAATACAGGCCAGAATCATCTGTTTGGGCACGGGAGATTTCCAAGACGGTCTTTTGTCCTTCAGTTTTGCAGGCAAATCTGCTCACAGTGTTCTTCTCCAAGCAGCTCTTAACAAGACAAAGCGTCTCATTCTCTCTTCTTTTGTACCAACCGAATGATAATCCATCGTCTTCTACCTTGTCTTCCAAAATGCATGGGACTCGTGCCACGCTCTCCTTGTCCACAAATTGGAACTCCTGCGCCCGATACAGTGAAAATAAATGGAGTTCTAATACTGAGGAAAGAAACAGAATGGATGTTGCTGCAGTGGTTTAACACAAATATTTTTAACTTCCCCACCTCCCAAAGAGCCCGGCTTATTTAGAAACAACAGCAGAATATATTTATTTGAAAGCGTGAGGGTTAATATTGTCTACCCTTGGCTGCCAGCAGCTTTCCAGGGCTTTGGATGGGACATGTTCCTCAGCAATACTTAGATATATCAGGATTTCGAACGGTGACTTCAGCATATACTGCAGCCCGACACTACTGAGGTATCGCATTTCTCCATAATTTACTGTGACAAGTGCTAGTAATTGCTGACATCTACACACACTTGCAAGTAACACTCTGATTCAACACATGTGCCGGGAGAAGGTCTTATTCAGGGGAATGAAGAGCATTACACTCACTGATGTATGAGCTGTGTTATGCAGTAGTTTCCTCGTGGAAAGGCAGGCTAAGTACTTAAAAATATAAGCTCTGTAGAAAACAAAGACTTTCAGGTTATCAGCAGAGCTTCCAGCCTAGACGCAAAGCATGTAAGATTCCAGGTAAAAGCAAAAGAAGTGTTTACCTGCTGAGGTCAAAATGAGGCAGTTAGTCAACAGCATTGCCTGCAGCAGCGTTCAAAGCCAGCATCTGTGCTGAAGCTTTGAGTGAAGGAGAGGACAGGACTCTTGTTTCCTTTGTTGGTGGAGCCTAATTCACTCTGTGTGGGTGTTGCCGGTGGTGCAGGGTGCCACTGAAAACAGTCAGTGGGCTGTTAATTGCTGAGAGGGGATCAACCACGATTCGAGAAAGCGATGCCCCCAGCAGACTACAGCTCCAGGTTTGATTCTTCTATCAACTTCTTGTCAGACTAAATTTGTACATTTCCTATCTGAAGAGAGTTTTTGGCAGGGCTGGCCAGGGCAGCTTATTTTATTTTATTTATTTATTTATTTATTTATTTATTTATTTATTTATTTATATATTCATTCATTCATTCATTCATTCATTCTAATGTATATATTTTAATTTTTATTTATGTGGATCTAATTTATTGTTGTAAGCCGCCCCGAGGCTTCGGCAAATGGGGCGGCATAAAAATGTTTTAATAAAATAAATAAATAAATAAATAAATTCAAGGCAACCTGGAAACTTAGACCAGAGCAGAATATAGAGTGGAGGGCGGGGGGCTACTGGGGGGTGATGCAGCCTGGTGAGGCCGGGAAGTCCCTCAGCTGGAATCTCTCCAGGCTTCACAGCATTACCTCTCTTCTCAAGGGTAAACGGGGTGCTGCATTCAAAGCGCAGAAACACAGTGGCTAACTTTTTGTTTGACTTCTGTGTAAAAAGCTCCCAGTCTGGATCAGGAAGTACCACATGCAGCTTGGAGGAGATAATTCCCCCCCCCCCCCAGTAAATTCATCTGCCCTCTGCTCGAGGGCTTAAGAAAAGAGGAAATTTCATGGGCAGCCTCCCACAAAAACCTCTTTTATAACACAAGTCTTTGTTAAAGAAAAACTCCAGCCTCCCACTATGATGTTGGCTTGCCTTATGAGGCTACATGATAAGGAAGCACTCTGGGAATGCATCAGAAGAGTTCTACAAATGTTAAATATTATGAATAGCCTCTTGGAACATATATCAACAGTTATGCTTTAGCAGAATTTAACGGGGACAGTTTGAAAAGATTTGGACACCTGTCTGACTGATTGCTACAAGATGGATCTGAAACTGGTCAAGCTGTAAATTTAGTGCGAATTAAAACTGCAAATTTAGATTGCAATCCTATGCGTATTTAAACAGAAGAATGTCCTGCAACAGCACCCGACTCTGCAAGGGATGATTTAGCTGGGCTCTGCTTTACTCATATGCTGCTTCTAGCAGGCTACTGTGAGAACCAGTTGCTGGACTAGTTAGGCTTTTGGTCTTATCTAGCACAGGTTTTTTTGGATATTAAGCATTTTACATAGATCTAGAATTATTGTGCAAGGTCTGTGTCTCGTTCACAGAGGTCCAAATGCTGCCATTTCCCACTTCCCGGTCGCCTGTGTTTCCCACCATGAGTTCTAGTTTTGCTTTATTTTCTTAGCCTGGATAATCCATAAAGAGGGGAAAGACAGAACAGCTACATGGTACTTGGACTAGGAATATTAGGAATTGTCCTGTTGGTTGGCGGATCGGGCTTCGGAGAGGGTGGAGTGACCCTTGCCCTGAACGGGGTTGCACTCCCTCCTAGGGACAAGGTCCGCAGCTTGGGAGTGCTCCTTGACCTGGAGCTCTCACTGGAAGCTCAGGTAACAGCAGTGGCGAGGAGCGCTTTCCTCCAGCTTCGGCTGATTCATCAGCTGCGCCCCTACCTGGAGAACGACTGCCTGGCGACAGTGACACATGCACTGGTGACTTCCCGTCTTGACTTCTGTAACGCGCTCTACGTGGGGCTACCCTTGAAGACGGTCCGGATACTTCAGTTGGTTCAAAATAGAGCTGCCAGGCTGTTGACGGGGACTGGGCGTTATGGTCACATGACTCCAGTCCTCCGTCAGCTTCACTGGCTTCCCATTGAAGTCCGGGCCCAATTCAAGGTGTTGGTAATGACCTATAAAGCCCTAAACGGCTTGGGTCCTGGTTACCTGAAGGAGCGCTTACGTCCATATATGCCCAGCCGCCCCTTGAGATCAGTGGGAGAGGCCCTTCTCCGGGAACCCTCCGGGAAGGAAATTAGGAGGGTGGCTACTCGGAGGAGGGCTTTCTCTGCGGTGGCGCCCAACTTATGGAACATGCTCCCCAGAGAGGTCCGCCTGGCGCCGTCGTTATTTGCTTTTCGGCGTCAGGCGAAAACCTTTTTATTTAAGCGGTATTTTAACTGTTAGTATTAACTGATTTTATCTGGCCAGGGCGGCTTATTTTATATTGTATTTTTTGGATTTTTAATGTTTATATTAATTTATTGTTGCAAGCCGCCCCGAGGCTTCGGCAAATGGGGCGGCATAAAAATGTTTTAATAAATAAATAAATAAATAAATTGTCTGTCTGGAAGTACTTTTGTCCTACTAGTCACTTCTGTCTCTCTCTCTCTTTTTTTACAGGGGGTAAGTGGAGGGGTCAAAAAGCATGCCATAAAACTTTGAAACTGAATCCAGCAAGCACAACCTTATGGAGAGGAGAACCGAGCACGAGAGCTGGTGTGCTTAGAGTGAAGGGCTGGAGACCTTCGAGAGCCGGGTTCTAGTCCCCATTTGGACTAGATGTGGGGGTGGCTTGGGGTGGCTTTGGACAGTCCCCCCTTCGCAGCCCAGCTGGCTGCCCCAGACGGCTGTTCTGAAGACAGAATGGAGCTACGGAAGCGGCCTCGAATTCCTCTCACAGGCTATCAGTAGCCACGTTGGCCATGTGCTTGTACCCGTCCTGCTTGAGGGATCCTGTGGGCAGCCGGTTTGCCACCGTGTGTACGAAGAGCTAGACTAGATGACCTTTGGGTCTGGCTCAGCATGGCTTTTCTTAATAATATAGCAGCAGTCAACTGATGTGGGATGATTGTTATGTCCTAATTTGTGGAGGACCGTCTGTTTGGTCCAAGTTGGGGTTAAGATGACAGACTCTAAAAAGGGCGAATGGATGGGTCCGGAAGTTTCTCATCCAGCATTTCCATCTGGACGGCAGGCCAAGCAAAGGCTGGACACTGCCCACTTCTGTGCACTGGTTAGATGCATTCTAGTTCTGTATAAAGTATAGCCATTGTTACTCATCTATGCACAAAAGAAATTCAGCGTGTGCATTTTTCATGCTAACCTGTGTCTGATGTAGTCACTCTAGCGACATGGATGTAAATGTTTCCAGGACTGGAGAAGCTTTGCTAGCATGCATATGTAGGTTTGCCATTAACCATTTAAAAACAAATTTCTTCACTTGCTTGCTTTAAAAGAATAGCTACCAAATGGTTTTTCAAATCTCCCAATTGTGAGCCTTTTTTGAAGATAGGAGATCTTATCTCTGTTTTCTCTCTAGCCACAGATGCTAGCAGGAAACATAGCATCTGTGCAGCTCACAGGACCACCGAGTGAGACACCAACCAGAAGATCTTCACTATTCAGTCAAGGAAGGAAGATATGATGCTTCTCCGCTTGGCTGGGTTGATTCTACTTTCGTTGCTTTGTAAGTGTTTCCAGACCCCAAATATCATTCCTTTTTGTGGTGTGACTCTTCAGCAGAACCTTGAAAAATATGAAAGCATGTTGGGTTAGAGCCAGGCTTAGCTAAAGTAGACTAATTGAATTTATTTATTTGCTTGTTTATTTTAAGTACTTTTATCTTCTCAACCAAAAAGAGTCCCACACCATCTTGCATGTAAACTGTACACCAAGCCGGGTTTTTATGCAAAGGTTTATAATCTAAAAAGACAAGGGAAAGGAGTAGGCAGATAGAAGAAATAAGTTAAGTCATGGCCAGCTTAAATTCTATTTATTTCAGTGGGTGTAGCTTTGGTATGACTTCGTCCGGATTCAATATATTATTTTCAGAATGGCAAAACCCTCAAAAAACTCAGGGAGAATTCCCTATGAGCGGGCATGTATAGGATTGTACTCTTAAGGTTTGCTATAAAAAAATCCAGAATGCCTTGGCCCTTGACAAGCTTTGGCACCTTTGTGAGTTTGTTCCAGTTTCAACTTCCTTTTGTGTGCGGTGCCTTCTTTCTTTACTTTATTGGGCATATACTCCTAAATACACTTTTCTGGGAGTAAAGTCCCATTTATTTTCATGTTTTCCTCCTCTCTATCGCTCCCCTACTACTACCAACTTTTGATTATGAACTATCTTGTTTCATAGTGCTCTTAAAATGAACTATGATTTCATATACTATTTTACTTCAGGTGATTCCTTAACTACATAACTGCAAATGAGCTGACCAAAGAAACCTCTGTACCTTCATCTATTCATCGATAATATGTATAAAACCTATAAACCAAATGGGCCTTAAAATTAAATAAGGCAGTTCTGAATCCTGAGTTCTCATACCAATATAAAATACTTGCGTTCGCCTAAAACAATCATTTACTGACAGTCTTTTCCCTGATCCTTATATTAATTTCAACACAACACTCACATCATATTCCCTTACACAAATTTTAAATTATAGGGGTTCTACTCTCATCTATATACACCCTATATTCTGGAGTGCTGATGATGCAAAAGGCGAACAGCCAAGAGAGCAGCATGTTTTACCGCTGTAACAGCCTTGGCAGGAAAAGCTAGGCCCATTCTGCATATTATCCAACAAGCAGCTCCAGGCTGAACTTTAAAGGAGATGTCCATGGTGCTGAATCTGTTCGGAGGGTAGAGTGTAGCACCATGCAGCGTTCCTTAGACGTTCAGACTAAACCCCGAGTGGATACACCATTTCCGGGATACTGGAACCATAAGCCTTCTCTCTTCGGTCTAGTTCATCCGTTGAGCCTTGGTTGTAACAACCCAGTATTGTGCCAGAAACCAACAAGCAATCCTTGCCAGGTTCACACGACGCAGTGAGCTGCGTCGAGACAGATATTTCTGAAAATCTCCCAGCACACCCATGGGAGGGAAATGGACCACTGGGCTTTATCCCCTCCATGATCAAGTATTTCCCTAAGCAGCATAAAAAGACCAGCTCAAGAGAAACCAGCCGTTTCTCTTCCCAGCTCCAGGGCAAACTACTACTTGCTTTCCAAGTTAACTGTTGGTTCCAGCCGTTAATTGCTCTTAATTGTGCATTCCACACCAAGCCACCTCCAAATGTTCTGCAGGTCAGCAGGAAATCATATCACTGGGACAATCCATTTTCTCCCAGCTATTGTGAGGATTACAGCTCTCATCCAGGAAAGGGAAGGAGACCTCGCTAAGGAGAAAGTCCTAGGCTTCCACTTTGTGAGTCTTGCCTCTGCTACACCGTTGAACATAGCTTGTTTTTCCATACATATGTTTTTCCATATAGCTACCCATTCACAAAGGACTGGAATAATCCCACGGAAAACAGAGGGATCTCTGGGAGGAACTGTAACCCTAACATGTAACTTACCAGTTGGGCAGCCCTCTGGAAGAACACTGGTACATTGGTACAAAGAGAAACAAGGCAGAAGTCTGGACTGGATATTCACATGTTCGGACTTTTCAAAACCAGATGGGAAGTACTCAAATCGTCCAGATACAACCACAAGATCTTCTCTGATCATCAGTAATGTGCAAAGAAATGATTCTGGGCTATATTATTGTGTGAAATACAATTCTGAACATCCTGAATTCCTAGAAGGTATAAGGTTGATCATCACAGGTGAGTGTCCAGACACACGTTGAAAATGATTATGGAAGCAGGAGAACTTTGCCCACGTTGGTGCCCTCCAGTATTTTGGACTTATTAGCCTAGCCACCATGCCCAAGTGTTGGGAATGCTGGGAATTGTAGTCCAAAGCATCTGGAGGGCATCAGATTGAGGAAGGCTGGTTTAGTAAGATGCCAATGCTGTTTGAGGAGAAGGAAGAGTTCCTGTTGTGACTATTATTTTTATTAAACATGATAGCCACATTTTAAAAACATTTCTATATCCTCATTCAGGAAAAAAGAGCAATCCAGGCAGTTTACAAAAATGCCCAAAAGCAAATCACAACCAAAGTCATAGTCAAACCTTGAGAAATGCTTTTGAAACCATAAAAGTCATATGGAAAGCCCAATTAAAATGGAATGTCTTGGCCCGTTTCCTGAATGAAGAGAGCAGTTTTACTATTTACTAGTATTGACTTTTGCTCCTATACTATACTACCCAATTTGAATGAAAACTGAATTTTAACAACTTCCCCAGATTGGACAGCTGGGGCCTGTAACTGACAATCCCACCACCAATGCCTTTTAAAGCTGTTAAATGCCTTGGCCAGGCACTGAAAGGATAGCATAGTTAGCCTCAGTGGGGGGATTTTTCCATAATTTGAGGGCTACCACAGAGAAGGCCCTCCCCTTCTTGTTGCCAGTGACGGAGCCTCCCTTGCAAGTGGCAGTCAGAGGAAGGCACAAGATGTTAATGTCATTGTTTTGCCCCCAAGCCAAGCAGGGCTTTATAGATTAAAACCCGCAGTTTGGAAGTGCATAGGTAGCCGGCTTCAAGCAGGCCAAAACTGTGATCATATGTTCAAGCCCTGTTATCTGGCTGCCTCATTTCGCACAAGCTGCAGCCTCTGAACAGCCTTCAAGGAGAGCTTAACAGGGCAGTAACCAAAACCAAGCTATCCTTGCCCAGATAGGAGTACAGCAAGATGGCTGTCCGTCACAAGATGGCCACACACACGGATGGCTTTAAAAAAGGATCGGACAAGAATATCTATGGCTACCAGCAGAACTCCAGATGGTGAGGAATATGGGTTGCACTTGAGTCCTGCTTCTGGGTTTCCTGTGAGCAAAATGCAGGCCTGGATGAACTCATGGCCCAATCTAGCACTGAGGCCCTTCTGTTCATAAGCTTCATGGATTTAAGTAGGTCTGTTCTAATTATGGGACTGCAGGTGGTGCAGTGGGTTAATCCGCTGTGCTGCTGGGCTGGTTGATCGAAAGGTCGCCGGTTCGAATCTGCACAACGGAGTGAGTTCCCGTTGCTCCGTCCAGCTCCTGCCAACCTTGCAGTTCGAAAGCATGCAAATGCAAGGAGATAAAAGGTACCACTTTGGTGGGCAGGTAGCAGCGTTCCGTGCACTTTGGTGTTTAGTCATGCCGGCCACACGACCACGGAGACTGTCTGCGGACAAACGCTGGCTCCCTTGGCTAGGAAACTGAGAGGAGCACCACCCCCGAGAGTCAGGCATGACTGGACTTAAATGTCAAGGGGAAACCTTTACCTTTTCTTCTAATTATAGCAGCATCTGAACCCAAACCCCAGCCCACTGTTCTGATTTAACAGACACTACCTCTAGCAAAATATAGTTTGAACTGTTCTGGTACGGGCAAGGATAGTGTTTTCCTCCTGGGCAGGACCTGGCACTTGCTTTCTACTGCGGGAAGTACAGAGCCCATAAAACATTGGGTAATAACTTGCTGGAAATGAACAAAGGGGTGTTACACACTTGCCCCTGTTCTTATCTTAGGAGGGAACACCCTTTATTGAGAAACATTGATTTGCCAACCTGTACATCACAGTCATATAGCAGGTGTCTCAATGCAACCAGTGGAAGCAACTTCGCATACAATTATCGAGTCACCGCATCAGTTAAGAGCTGCACTAATTGGTTTAACAGATGTTTTAACTGGATTACTGAAGTACTTTTCACAGCTCTCTTTGCACTTGACTGTGTTGTGCGTCTATCTGCTAAGTCCTCTCCCACATGGAAATGGAACAGACTTGGTTCCTGGCTTAAGTATTTGAAAGGCATCCTCTGTTGATGTACACAGAAAGCAGTCGCCTCTGTGGGCCATAAAGGTTTTCACACTTAAGGGCAGGAAAGCTGCGGCTCACACAGGTTCTCCAACCCCTTTGCCCCAGACACCAATGATGCAGTGGCTTCTTTTGTGTAGGTTTCCTCTCCATTTTAGTAGGCAGAAATACCTCTAAGGACTCGCTATTGGAGTTTCTCTGAAATTGAATTTGACTCTCAAGGGGAAGGTGGTTTTACATCGTAAGAGACAAAGCCATGTTGTGTTGACGGACAAACTCTAGTTGCTCAAATAGCACTTTTAAAAGGAAAAAGAGAAACAAATAGATTGGTGGGGGGGATGGAGAGGGAGCTGGTTTGCTCCTTCTCTTAACACTAGTCCTCAAAGGGATTTGATTACCTTGCATGATGCTGATTGGTGGGACAGCCAGGACAGAAGAAATGGACCGATTTCCTGCACACCCCGAAACTATAGAATTTATTTCCACAAGATGTAGCAATGGCTACCAGTTGGGAAGACTTTAAGGGGGACTGGAAAAACTCATGGAGAAGGCTATCCATGGCTCCAGGATCAAGGGCAGTATGCCCCTTTATCCAGTTGCTGGGGAACACGGGCAGGAAGGCTCTGGTTGGTCCTTATGCTCCAACCCAGCACAGAAGTTCTTAAATTCTTGCATCCCACCCTGACATTGCAGTGCCAGAATTAGCACTGGGTGACTCTTGGCCCAGTCACACTTTTTCAGCCTAACCTACCTCACAGGGTTGTTGTACAGATAAAATGGGGGACATGTATGCTTCTCATGGGGGAAGTGGGATAATAAACCTAGTAACATAAACAAAAGTGATTATTGTTCTGTGTTCTTTCAGATGATTCTAGGACAGACTTTTCCTTACTGGTGTCCCCCTTCTTTGAAGAGCTCTGGCATAACCACACTCTTCCTCTGCTTTGCCTTTTCTTGGATGTGCACCCCTCTTGGAAGCCTGTATCCTGGAATACTAGTAGCAAAACATCTCAGAATCAGTTAGACATTGGTGTGACAGAGGCCCATGGAAGATTTAGCATCTGGAGCATATGGCTGGTTCTGCCAGAGGCACCGTTTCAGGGGAAAGCACTTGGCTGTGCAGCTGAAGGAAACAGAAACTTCAGTGCTATATTCCAGAAGAATAGGAAATCGAGAAGTCCAGGTAGAGTATGATTAAAAATAGCTAATTCTGGGGGCTGAATGTATAGGCTGTATATCTATAGAGTTCCCTTGGCAACTTGGTTCACTTTGCTCATTTTAAGCTTGTTTTGTTCATTTTAGGTGGTTTCACATTCTTTTTGGGCATGTTAATAAATAGCTTCAAAACAAAAAAAGCTAATTCTGTCTACCAGGAAATGTGTTATCAGTTAGGATTTTGGAGGGACCTTGGGCAAAGTAGCTTAATGGGTTCTCTCTTTCACCTAATTTTCTGTCTCACCATTGTGGTCCTCACTTGTGCAGACTCCTCATGCTCTTCCTTATCATGGCTACTGTTTGAGAGGAGGGAGTGGGTCAGCAGCAGTGTGTCCTAGTGGTTAGAGAGTTGAACTTGGACTCCGGAGACCTGAGTTCAAGTCTCCATTTGGCCCTAAAGCTCACTTCAGGCCTCCTGACCTTCCTTGCAGGGCTGTTGCAAGGATAAAAACAAAAGAGGACAAATATATAAGCAGCTTCAAGTTTCTGGCACAAAAAAAGGCAGGGTGTGGATACCGCTTCTATTCCTCCTGCCCACTGTTGCCTGGGATGGAGCAAGAACCAAGTGAACCAGCAGGTTGCAGTGGGGAAAAGCAAGGGCAAATCCCGTGAGGCTCTTCTCAGTGGGCCCCCGCTGCAGTGCAGGCCATTGGCAAGTGCTCCATCATGCCTACCCTTGGCGTCAGCCCCAGCTAAGCTCTACTCGGGGCACGTGGTCGTTTAGAGGAACTACCTTCCGAGGAGTTTTAGCCATCCAGGGTGGTACGCGAGAGGAATCTGATGTCCTAGGCAGATGTATATATCTGAAATAAGTACTGAGAAGTCAGTGTGAGCATTATGGGCTAGTAAACTAACACTACTTCTTTCTCTTCCATTCTCTCTCTCCCCATCCCCTTCTCCTTCCTTTCCTTCTACAGAAAACTGCGTCCTCAAGCTGTGTTTGGGAGGCCCCTGGATTCCAATCCTCCTCCTGATTCTGCTCTTGCTTTTTAGGAAGCGCTGTGCCAGAGGTAATGCTCCCATGAGACCAGGGTCCAATCCCTACCTATGAGTCCAGGCAGTGTGAATATAATTTCCTCTTTGTCTCCTGGCTCACAGGCAATGCTGCGCAACCCGCAAATCCCAGACTCATGGGGGAGATCCAGCAGGTAAATGACATCCTTAGAAACTGATCTATTAACAGCTTAGACGGTCAGACCACAGCCTTTATACTCTCCACATCTGGACCACTGGAAGGGATATCCATGCCACCGTTGTTAAAAGGGTTGCCAGGGCTTCTTCCGGAAAGCAAACACAATCTTCCCCCCTCCCACTGGTCCGTACGTGCCCTTTTGTTTCTCTCTCACATCTCAATCCAGCCTTCTGGGGTTACCCAGATGACTCCAACCATTTGCAGATTTATACATGCCTAGGCAGAGAAAAATCCTCTAACTTTCAGCATGCCCCAGACAGCCATGGTCAATATTTATTTATTTGGAATATTTATATGCTGTCCTTCTGCAGAGCCTCAGGACAGCTTACATCAATCAATAAAAATAGTTATAAAAACATAATACAAATAACTTCCAGATCCACCCTGGCTACAGAGTAAAACATAAATAGGTAGTATTAAAAGTTATTAAAATATTGTTGAAATAAAAAGGTCTTAGCCTGGTGCCAAAAAACAAATAATGACGGCACCCGACAGACCTCTCTGGGGAGCTCATTCCACAATGACAAAATCTGTTCTGATACGCCTACTCAAATTCAGTTGCACTTCCCCCAGGTAAGCAGGGCCTACGATTGCCTCCCCAGACATCTATATTCTGGCGATTGCTGTAACTTTCTCATTATTCTTCTTCAAGCCTGAAATGGCAGTGACGTAACCTCCAAAGCAAGATAGAGCCACCCTAGTTTTATCAGATGCAATGTCAAAACTGTTCATCCCGATTGTTATTAACGTGATAAAGTAGGGTTGGGATGGGAACCTCTTGCAATTCAAAGACTAAATTCAATTTCAAAAGTGGGGGCGGGGCCAAAATTACCAGCCTATAGTAGCTGGAAGTTCTTACTGCAATAAGTCAGACTCAGGAGAGAATTTTCAACTTCTCAGAACGGGAAAAGCTGTCTAGATTTTGGGAAACTTTCAAAGGATCTGTGATGGAAGGGGGGGTGGGGGAGACTGTGTGGCTCTCTGGGGTGGGCTCTGCACCTTGTGACAAAGAAACACAGAAGAAAAGCATTGAAAAATAGCAAGGCACAGTCTAGTAGTTTTGTTTTGCTGTTTTTTCCCCCAAAAAACCCATCCTTTTTACTTTTCCATATCTCACTGCAGACAACTTACGCAGAAGTGCATTTCAACAATCAAAACATGGCCTTCACGGATCAATCCCACTTCTCAAATCCAAGTTGATCTTGTTTCCAGAACAAGGATAAATTCAAAGAAAAAGCTGGGATTAACTCTCCTAGAAGTTAAATTTAACATGTAGCATTGATACCACAAGCCTATGCAAGCATATTCAGGAGTTTTACTTGGTTTATAGTAGCAGGATTACAGCTTCAGGTGTCTGTATTTTTTAAAAAAATAAACTTGTACATTCCTCAGTTTGGCTTCTCTTTCATTGACCTGATTTGGCTTGTTTGGGATGGGCTGCAGCCCTCAGTAACCAACAAAGCCCTTGGTTTATTTTCAGGGTTGCTGCGCATCTCAGACCAAGCAGTCTAGGTTTAGATAACATGGCAAGCTGAGCTAATGCAGGCACTTATAGAAATCTGACTAATATGCACCTGGCTATTTATTTCCTGATTTAAAAGGAGGATTTGAAGCAAACCTTAAAAATAGGATAAAAATATAGCTCCACAGATTTGGGTATCAATTATACATAAGCTTCAAAAAACACACCAAATCCCCATGTAACCAAATATCCATCTAAAGTGGGGGGGTCTATATACCACCTATTCCAATATTGAAAATGCCTTTATGTCCTTCATCTATCGCAGTATAAAGAAGGGGGCCAGCTCCAGAAAATGGCAATTTGGACTTTTGGCAGGATGGTAAGACTAGCTCCTCTAATGATGGTATTATCATTTCTACTTTGCAAAGACAACCTCAGTCAAGAGATTAGAGAGAGACCAGGAGAATTTTCAACTTGTGCTTCCTGATGAGGGTGCCATGCTCAAGGACCCCCTCCAAAAAAAATTCTGGAGACAGCATTACTGATACTCATGCATTTAGGTCGAAGTGTACAGTGAATGCTAAGGTGTCTGTTGTACAATGCGCAGCTCTATTTTTATTGATGGAACACTGATGGTTTTGAATATTCAACACCTGGAATTAATCCCTCTCTTAGATGGTCCCATTGCCTCTCTGTACTCTCAGCTTCAACTGTGCAATATGCTTGCTCTTCTAGGGACAGCCCAGAGCAACTGTTTTAAAATGATTTAATGTGCCATCAAGTCATCTCCAATTAATGAGAACCCTGCAAATGAGGGACCTGTCTTTGATGACCCTGCTCAGCACCTGTAAAGTCAAAGTTTGTGGCTTCCCTGATGGAATTGATCCATCTCATAGTTGTGTCTTTCTTCTGCCAATCACTTTCCCTGGAATTATTGATTTCTCTAGTGAGTGTTCTCATGATAGGTCCAAAGAACAACCTGGTTTGCTTCCAGGGAAAGTTCTGGCTTGACTTGCTTAATGATCCATTTGTTAATCCTTCTGTGAGTCCAGCATATTTGCCAAACTATCCTCCAGCACCATGTTTGAAACATCAATTTATTTCCTCCCATCTTTGGTCACGGTCCAGCTTTTAAATATCAAAGGGTAAAAATTTTGCCATCCCTGTGTTAGTCTGGTGCAAATCAAGATCTGTTTTCCACCTGGCGAATCCTGCTTTAGCCTATTTGTAGGACTGGTATTCAGTCTCTGGCATCTGTAGGCAGTCGCCAGCGCCACCTCCACATCCTGCCTGCCCCCGCCCTGTGCTGCTTCCTCCCGTGGAGAGTCACCCTGGACTAGGGTAGCTATATGTACAGCGCCAAACAAGGAAGAAGAGGAGGAAACACGCTCCATCAAAAAGGATTTGCATATGAATATGTGCCCATTTAGGAATAACTATAATTTATACGGAAGTGTGAGACTTCTCACCAGAGCAGAGAAGATTGCTCATTCTTCACTGGAGGTGCTAAGACTGCATGATGTGGGAAGGGGCCAAAGCCAATCAGCAGGGAAGGGAGAACCACTTCGGGCTTTTGAGACCAGAGTGACGCAGCTCCTCCCCTCTCGCCTCCAGCCCAGGTCCCCTGCCCCGCGCTTCTGCCATGCTAGGAAAGGGAACGGATGAGAGCAGCCCAGGTGCCAGCTTCATTCCGGCCCACTGCCACCCCTCTCCCCTCAGTTCTCCAGCAGGCTGTGTCCCCAGGGATATCTCAGGAGCCCTGAAGGGGGAAGAGGGACAGAACTCCCTGCTGTGCTTTATCTTACTTTCTGTGGAAGCCAATTCCAGGGGTTTGCTGCTTTGTGCAGACCCACCGCTTGACCTACAGCCTCAAGTCTCTCCTACTCACTTCTCCTTTTCAGGGCCAGCGTCAAGGGTAGGCACAGCCAGGCATTCGCTGAGGGCCCACATTCCAGTAGGGATCTTCTGACCTCTCATAAACTACATCTTGAAGTTACTTTTGGGACTGCCGATTATGCACCACACACAGAGAGGGGATAAAGGAGGGCTTAGTGCTGCATACAGGTTGTGAATATTGCTTGGCAGGTACAGAGAAAGAATGGCTATAATTTAAACAGTAATACAGCACATCTCACCAGAGGGTGACCTGGGGACGTGTGCGCCTGCCCAAGTGCTGCTACCTGTGCATAGCAGGACTCCCTCCTTGGAGTCCACAGGATCATAGAATAGCGGAGTTCAAAGGGGCCATGGGGTTCAACCCCCTGCTGTTGCAGGACACCAGTTTACACCATCCTACTCAAACGGCTGTCCGGTTTTGCCTTGAAAGTATGGGAGAGCCCATGACTTCTCTAGGCAACTAGTTCCACAGCCGTATCACTCTGACAGTGTGGAAACTTTAAAGAGGAGTTATTCATTTTTAAATAGGATATAGACTGGGGAACCCTTCAAACAGAAGACTGTTTTCTGCAAGCGAAAGCACTTGGCTACCTTGCTTTAAAACCGTTTTAACTGAACCACCTGCACTTAGATAAACCCTGTGACCTGTCTTTGCTGGATAGCAGTCAAGATGCCTTCTTGTAGGAGATCATAAATCCATCCACAGGGCAATTCTAGACATGTCTACACAGAAGTGAGTACCACTGAGTTAAGTTGGATTTACTTGCAGGTAAGAGACTGAAGCATTGCAACTCCAGCATATTACAATCAGTAGGTGTTCTTGTCTAGGTCTGGTAATTTGTCCTACGTGTTTCTGGTACAGCCAGACTTTAAAAACTCTCCTTTCTGCCAGGCGAAACAGGCAATTTCATTCAATGCTAATGAGCACGTGGGCAGCTAAAGCATTTCTAAGATGTAGGTCAGATGGTGTCTTCATCACAAAAGCAAGGGCTATGGTTAATTAGTTTTAAAGGTTGCTCTTTGTTCCTTTAGCAAAATCAGACTTTGCCAAAAGGTGTAATTGCTTATAGATTCTTGCTCATATTTAAAAAAACATTTACAAGGGAAATTTCTTTGTGTGTATTTATCAAGATGTACAGCACCTGCCCTTTGAGAGTTTGTTTCTTTTTCACTTCATTCCTCACAGGTAAGGAGGCACTTTGCAGGAAGTCAAGGAACTCGGTCCTGTGTTTTGGGATTTTAAAAATGAAAAGCTGTCCTGGCAGTGAGAGATTTTAGATATGCTTTGAATCACCCTTCTGTGAATTACTCTAGCTGGGGGAAAAAAGGCAAGTCAGGTGGCACATCACAGCAGTGTATAAAATGATGCATGGTGTGGAGAGTGCAAAAGGGGAAGACATTTTTCTCCATAAAAATCTCATCCCATAAAGCTGACTGTCAGTGGGAGATTCCAAGCACACAAAGAGAAGGGCTATAGAATTTGCTTCCATTTGCGGTACTGACAACTAACTTGGATTCCTTTAAAAGGAACATAAACCAATTCTTAGATATGGAGGGTGCAATTCTATGCACGTTTAGATAGAGGGAAATATAAAATATTTATATTAGATGTACACGCCACCTTTTCCCCCAGTATTTCCCAAGGCTGGCTGGAAATGCTTGGAACTGAAGCCTTTTTTTCCTGTTGAAACATTCACATGATTGCTACTGAAAACTAATAGTCATGGCTAAATATTTGCATTGGTCTGATCCATTCTTACGTTCGGGTATACTAGTTCCCTTGCCACATTACTACTTTTATTCCCAAAATGTAAACTGGGCCAGCCTCTTTTCTGCACTTCAAATCATGATCAGAACAGCCCACTTTTAACCGCACAATATTCCCCTAGCCGAAGAACGCTGCGAGTTCGGAAAGCTTGCAAACCTACGAAAGGAAACACTCTCCGCGCACTTGACTGCTCTATTTTAATTGCACAATATACAATTAACTTATTCAGAATTCTTCTTCCCCCTCCCTTTTCCAACCTCCTTTTTCTCCCGTTAGCCAAGCCACAGCTCTCGTGTGGCTCAAGCGCCTCCTTCCCTTCCTTCTGATTGGCTACAGGCTGCATGGCCCATCCTCATACGATGGCACCGGCCAATCTAAACGATGGCGCTGTTATGGTCCCTTTTTCGCCACGGGCTGCGCCCCTTTCGCGATGCACTCTGGGGGCTGTAGTCCCCAGGGAGCAACCCTACTCTACTCTCTGCTGGGCTCTGACAGCACGTGGACTACCAATCCTGAAATGCACCTCGGTGCACTGGGATTCAACATCTACGCAGATCACTTTGCAGATTTAGTGCCGGAGACAAGCTCGGACGGGCAGGAGCAGGTCAGGACTGCGAAGGGAGGTTGGTGGTGCGAAATCTGCGGTCGCCTATTATTGCTATTTCCCTTTACATACATTTATTTCCCTTGCGAATGCTCTACAAGCATTTTAGGGGAAAGGAAGGCAAATGCTCCCCATTTGGGGGTGTGAACGAAAGCTAGACAGGAAAGGAGGTTTGGATTCTTGGCTCCTCTCCAGAAATGCACGTGATAAGAACTGCCTTGCTAATTGTTATTTCATTGCATTTATCTCCCCTCCAGATGCAGTCCAGATAACTTACTGCTCTGCAACAATATCCATATGGTATAGGGGTTAAAAGCATGGAACTCAAAAAGTCTGGGTTCTAATCCTGATGCCGGCATGGGGAAAACCCAGACTAATTGTACTCTGCAGGGTTGTTGTAAGAATAAGAATGGAAAGGAGGACTACGTAAGCCATCTTGGATTCCTTAAAAGAGGAGGGGGAGGGGGGACGTAAATGTAAGATGACAACCAGAAGATGACAACACATGTGAATACATCTCTAACAAACCAAAGCACAAGGCTCAACACAGTCTCAAATATATATATATATGTGTGTGTGTGTGTGTGTGTGTGTGTGTGTGTGTAAAACAGGCATGGGTTAAACCACACAAGTGGCATTTACTCCATATTTCAGCAATATTGACTTTTCCAGAATGATAGATACTGAGGAGAAGGGTGTAGCTCTAGCTTGTTCAATTCATAAGTGTAACCTAAGAAAGCTAAGCAGAGTAAAAATTTCTGTGTAGCCAGTCTCATCATCAAATAAATCATGTGCAAGTTCATGCATTAGAGGGCAGTTCAGCTGTACCAACGTTAAGCAGAAATGCTGATGGTTGGTATTCTACTGTATCCGTTTCCTGCTGCCATGTGCCACAAACCAAGATGACAATAGGCACTTTCTCAGACTAATTCTGATCATAACAAAATGTTTCAATGGCTCCAGAGGCTGCTGTGACAGGATAAACCAGTTTTGGGCTACAGCTCCCATCAGCCTCAGCCACCATGGTTGTTCAGAGGGTCTGGAGGGCACCACTTTGGTGAACTTTTCTGGAGGGTCCCCGGACTTTCATCAAGCTGGCGTTCCCTGAGTCGTTTTTAATGGGTTTTGGTATGTTAACTCCAGGTGGATAACTCCATTATTTAAGCTCTCTCTCATGTTCCAGGGGGAAGAATGAGTGAGAATGGAATGCAGAAGGTGGCAGCCACGGACAAGGAGCAATTCGTGGGGTTCTTTCCACAGGTCGTCAAGGACCTGATGGAGGATGAACTCCATCAGGCAGAAGTAGCGGATGCTGTGGCCAGGCTGAAGAAGGTGAGGCCCAGAGCCAAGCGAGAGCTCTGAGGTGGGGTGGCCGTGCTGGATTGTGGATGAGGAGACCACATTCTTGTCCCTGATTAGCCAGGAAGCTCATTGGGTGATGTTGGGCTAGCCAAGGACCCTCACAGCCTAAGCTACCTCACAAGGTGAAAATAAGACAGAGAGAAGGATTTTCTCGAGGCCTCCTTGAAGGAATGTTGGGATGGATGAGCTGAAGTTGCCTCCATCCAGGCCCCTTTAATCTCTTTCAGCCAAAGGGCCAAATTCTACATTGGAGAAGCTCTAATAGCATTGGCAAAAGGGATGGGCCCAAAACACCCCCAAATTCTACCAGAGTGGAGCATAACACCCTGACTGCCAACTAAGGAGCATTACAGCCTTTTATATGAGTGGAGAGGCACAAAAGCCAGAAAACCACCAAATGGGCAGAAGCGAAACAGCAGGACTGTGGTTGTCGAGGTGGGCTGCCCACAGCTGCTGTAATCCGCAGCAAAGGAGGCCTTTCTTTATGGGCAGCCTGAAATACAATGGTTTGGTTGTTTTTTTTTCCCCCCCACACACAGGTGCTAGAATACAATGCCGTTGGTGGGAAATATAATCGGGGGCTGACTTTGCTTTCTGCCTTCCGGGAGCTGGCCAAGCCAGACCAGCAGGATCCGAAGAATATCGCCTGTGCTCTAGCTGTCGGCTGGTGCATTGAACTGGTGAGAGTTTCTCTGCTGTTTTCTGCCATGCAGTCAATAGGAAAGCCATTGTGGCCTTTAAGTATGGGTATGTCCAAATTCTATAATTCGTGTCCTCTGTTGGGCTTCTGCTGGCCAGAGGGAGCACCAAAACCCACGCAAAGCATTTTACCCCAGCTGCATTTTTAAAAATCCTTTTTGCAAATTATCTTTACAACTGACACTACCAGCAACAACCTAGCAAAGGGAGTTGATAAGTTGGACTATTCTACCAGCCCTGCTACAAGACCTGCTTCTTTCCCTCTTTTCATCCCTTTTCTGGCCAGTAACTTCTCCAACTGCATTTAAATGTCTTTTTTCCTTGTTTAGAAGCTGATCTCCTAGTTATTGGAAGGAGCCAGGAGCCAGATAGAGGTCCATTTCCTGCAATGCTAGAAGATTTCCCTTTTGTTTCTCCCTATTCTCCTTTTTCCTTGCATGTCACATCATTTTAGATTATAAGCCTATGGCCCAGAACTGTCACAGGGCTTTCTGATTTTCTATAAACTGCTCTAGGAGCCTTTTGGACCAAAAATGAGATACCAAAAAGTCTTTAAATTAAAAAAGTCACTAGTCCTAGCCTGCTGTCCCTTACATGCCAACCCTGAGACATTTTATTCCTTGAAGGGAATCACTGCCCCCTTGCCTTGTCTGTACGGAGCAGAGCTGAAATGCTTTTTTAGAGGGGAAACTTCCTTGCTGTTTCTAATGGTCAGTGTAGTTGGAGCGCCTGGGAGGGGCTGCTCAGTGTGAGAGGCCCAGGGGTGTGGACATGGTAAAGGGTGGCTCTTGGAAAAGGGCCTGCATGTCAGATGGTTAGGCCTGCAGACTGATGGTTACCCATTATGGCAACATGATCGTATTAGTAAACAAAGGAAGCAGCGGGGAAAAATGACCGTGTCCAATTTGGTTGCAGCTTCAGGCCTTTTTCTTGGTAGCAGATGACATCATGGACTACTCAGTGACACGCCGGGGGCAGCCCTGCTGGTACAAAAAGGTAATTGGAACTGGGTTGCTCACCCCTCGGGCTGAGATGGGTCACTTTTCCCCCTTCCAGTGGTCTTGGGTCATCTCTAGAAAAAGCAGCTGCCTAATTAGACAGGTGTTTGGCTCATACAAGCATAGAAGAAGAGAAGGGGCCAACCAAGCATCTCGGGACAAAGAATCCTATGATGTTGGTGTCTCTACAGAGAAGACTGTTGCTCCTTTGACCATTGGCTGAGCCTTCACCCTACCCAGGATAACGAGGAGGGCTTCTCTCTTGCACTGCGGAATGAGAGCAGACCAGTATGGGCAGGAGCTGGAGCTCAGTGGTAGAGCCCTAATTTTGTAAGCCACTCACCAGTTCAATCCCTGGAAAAAAAACCTGTATGAAATGGTAGAGAGCCTTTGCTGCCATCAGGGTAGACAATCCTGGGCTAGATAGACCCAGAGTCTAGTTTCTTGGTGGTGGTCTTTAAAGTATGAGATGGATGTTTCCTACCCAGAGGCTCGTTGTCGAGGGACCCCCAAGGAGCAAACAGGCTCCTGAAAAAGGACAGTGCTTGCAACTGGTGCTAACAGCACAGGGCAGCAGGTCATTTGACATAAAATGTAAAATAAATGTCGTAAAGGAATGCCTGCTTCCATATTTGCCCTCCCGCCCCTTGAGATCAGTGGCAGAGGCCCTCCTCCGGGAACCCTCTGTGAAAGACATTAGGAGGCAGAGGAGGGCTTTCTCTGCGGTGGTGCCCCACCAGTGGAATGCGCTCCCCAGAAAGGTCCGCCTGGCACCGTCATTCTTTGTTTTTCAGCACCAGGCCAAGACCTTTTTATTTAAACAATATTTTAATAACTTTTATTTATTGGTTTTAATTTTACAGCCAGTGTAAATCTGGATTTTATGTGTACTATATGGTTTTGTTTGTTTATTCTATGGAAGCCGTCCTGAGGCTCATTCGAATGGGATGGCAGACAAAAACTCCAATTGAATGAATGACATAAAAATGCACTGTCATTTTTACCAGGGCAAAAAACTATGAATAGGAACTGTTCATAGTGACTAAGGCTGTGGTTCTCTATTCTCTTAGCTGGGAGCAAGCTGATATCAGTAGGATTTTGGACAACCTGAGAGCCACCCTGTTGGAGGATGCTCAGACTCATACAGCCCAGTATTTTGTCTTACGGAGCTGCATTACATCGTTCTAATGATGGGCTAGGTGAACATACCCGTCCTTTTTCACTGCACTGAGAGCGCTGGAGGGAGTGTATGTCAAACTGCCAGCAGGTAGTGGATTGCTGGTAGTGTACACCTATTCTTAGTTACAAGCCCAGAGTGTTTAAAAGTAAGTTTTGTGAGCATCTTTGGCTTGAATGAGCCGTGCTGGTCTCATTCCGCTCTCTTCTCTCCTGCAGGAAGGAATCGGCCTGGATGCTGTGAATGATGCTTTCTTGCTCGAGGCCAGCATCTATCGGCTGCTGAAGCGATACTGCCGCGGTCAGCCATATTACCTAAACCTGCTAGAACTCTTTCTGCAGGTAGGTTTCGGCCCTGTGCATGGTCCTCGCCTCAGTGCAGTCTGAGAGAGCTTCTCCTCTCCTTGATAGAACCACCCTTCTGTTGTAATGAAAATCATTTCCCCTTCTGAGGCTGGGGAGAGGAAATCTGGGGAGACCCACAAGCTCCATTGTGTCTGGAAGGCTATTTTTGACCTATAGGCAATTTGTACCCTGGAATGGAAAGTTACACCCCTTTGACTTCACATCCTTCAGCTGCAGAGAAAACCTCTCTGGTCCCTTTGGGAGGTGTGCCATGTTGCTATGCCTCATTTAGCTGATATGCCTTTCTTTACTTATTGATTGTTCACCTTCTTTATTTAATCCTATCCTTAGAAGTTGGGCTGCATGGCATGCAAGTGCTGCTCTCTGTCCCAACCTCTCTTATTTCCTCTCAATAACCCTGTCAGGGTGTTGACATCGACTGGCCCTGATGAGCTTCATGGCTGAGCAGGGATTTGAACCAAGCTCTTAATCAAAACTGGTTGTCCCATCTTTAAGGTTGGCGGGAAAAATTCCTAGAATGACTGCAAAAGCCCCAACTTTGTTGCTCTGATGCCTTCTCATATACCCCTTCCGTCCAACACCTTAACTGACCTTGAGTCTTTTCTAAAACACACCCCTTAGTCACAGAAGCCAAGTCTTTAGCCTATAATGAACAGGAATTCTATTTCTCGTGTGTGCGTGTAGGGTTCAGAAGTCATGTCCCTTTGAATAGGAAAGAAACCAGTCCTTTTTCTCTCGTTTTGGCATGCTTCTCTCTGTCCCTCGCTCCATTCATTGTCTTTTTCCTGCTTCTCTGCAGACATCATACCAAACTGAACTAGGGCAAGCCCTAGACCTTATCACTGCTCCATCATCCAAGGTGGATCTGAACCGCTTCACAGAGCAGAGGTAAGAAGCAACTGGAGATTTCGGGGGTTACAGCTCTTACCATCTCTAATTTTTAGTTGGCGTTGAGGTCGAAAACATCTAAAAAGGACCAGTTTTCTTATCCCAGAATTTTAAAGCAGAAGCATGCAGCTCCTTAAGGAACAACACTGATTTAATTAATACAACTCAATTATTGCCTTTTTTTTTTTTTTTTTGCTTTCAAGGAAATCAAGGCAGCTTACATCATTCTCTTCCTCCTTTCAATCTTTTCCTCACAACTATCCTGTGAGGTTGGTTGGGCTGAGTCTGTATCTAGTCCAAAGACACCCGGTGAATCCCATGGCTGAGTGGGGACTAGCACCCAATCCAGCGTTCCGAGTTCCAGTCTCGCACTCTTAACCACTACACCACACTGGTTGCCTAATAGGCCCTTTCTAGTGCCACTGTGCAAAGCCCTGAACAACTTAAGACTGGGGTACCTGACAGAGCCCTTTCTTCTCTACCCACCTGCCCAGTAACTGAGGTCATCTGAGGACAATCTCCTGGTGGTTCCACGTAGATTTAGGGCCTGACTGGAGTCCATCAGGAGAAAAGCCTTCAGTGCTGTGGTCACATTCCTAAGGAACTCCCTGCCTCTTTTGGACAAGCAGGGCTCCATCACCACTCCATTGTTTTCAGCACCCGCTGGAGACATCTTTGTTCCAGAAAGCCTTTCTTGCTGACCAGCCATTGTTACAACACTATTCCGTTTCAGTTCTCTCCTTAATGTTTTATCTTTTTACTGTTCACTGCTCAAGAATCTGCATAGGTGTGTAGTACACAAATGCTGCAAGTTAAATAAGTAACACAATGTTGTGGAAGGCCAAAAAGGCACTACAGGGCTGGAATGGGTTTTAAAGATTTCTTTTAAAGATTTGGTGACATCTGCAAAAGCTGTATCTCTGCAATGAAAGGGTTTTTAATGAAGGCACATTTCCCCCTGATATGTAAACATTTTGAGCCGAGTATCCTTTTTTTTGGAAAGATGTGTCCGGGCTGGCTGAAACCCTGAGATTTCTGCTCTGCGGCTTTGTTGTACATCCCTTGTGCAGAAGGCAAATGCTGATCTTTTTAGTCCCGTCCCCGCAACCTTCTCTCTTGCCACTTATCTGTCCCGAGTCCATCCCTTGTTGGCATGACAGTGTGACAGAAGCCTGGGAAGAGAACTGACTATGTATCATAGAAGTCTCAAGAAATAAAGCAAAACATTTAACATTTTTCATATCGCTGACCTGGGACCACGGCTCTGTTCTTTGACAGGTACAAAGCGATTGTAAAATACAAGACAGCCTTCTATTCTTTCTACCTCCCAGTGGCGGCTGCTATGTATATGGTGAGTAACTAATCAAGCTGTTTCAGAGGGCACCAGCAAGCATCAAAGGGGCTGTGTTGAGGCGTGTCTGGATTTATTTATTAAAAACATTTATTTATTAAAACATTGTTATGCCATTCCATTTAGATTTTTGCTGGGACTTAGTTCTGCAATCTCAGTGCCAAGACTTTCCCTCAAGCAGGGAACAGGGGGTAGGTCCCTCTTCGATAACACTAGGGGTGCAAAGGTATTTCTATAAGAGGAAACAGCTCAAGAGTACCAGCATTAACATTTATAGCCTTCACCATTCCCCTCCTTACCTGGGAATTGTAGACTCGTCCCTGTGCATCCCTGTAGTGGTAATTCTGGTCCTCGCTTGCGTATACATTTTCTCTCCCTCTCCCTTTCAGACTGGCATAGATAACGAAGAAGAACATGCTCATGCCAAGACTATCCTTATGGAGATGGGGGAGTTTTTCCAGATCCAGGTACAATTTTCTCAAGCCACTTAGGGACCATGGGGCTGAGACCTATAACATTGGATTAAGATACAGGATGTCAGAATTCAGAGGTGGGGAAGCAATGCTAGACTCTCATCCCCTATTTTTCAGATCATTTTCCCATTCTTTCCAAGCTTAGCCCCATGAGGACTAGAACCTTAGGAGTTGTTTGAAATTGGGGGTGCTAAACCTCTGAGAATCAAATTAAGTTTTACAGGTGTCCTCAGGCCAGCTGTGGTCCCATGATGGGCTAGGTCAAAATATAAAGAAATTAGGACCCAAAATTTCAGAAATATATTTTGGAATGGGGTGGGGGGAACCACATACAAAAGCTGGAAACTCACCAGCCAACTGGTGGTTGGGAGAAAGGGGGTCAAGCCCAGGAAAGGGGAAGGATGTGGCCATCTGAGAAACCCAGGAGGACCAGACAGGCTTGGAGCTCAGCACCACTGTAATGAATCAGAACTCCTTAGGTGCCATGTAGAAGACAAATCCCAATTTCACATCAAATAATTTGTGCAGCTTAGAGGTGGGTGAAGCTTCTTATTTAAGGCTATTAAACTCTAGCGGTGATTCCCTCACTAGCCTGAAGGGACAGAGAGCAGTATGTAATCTCAAACACAAAGCATGACCTTGGATTTTAATTGGAATAGCTACTCCTTTGCTTAAAAATCCTTTCTGCTTCCCCTTCTCATAAAATAAAAGCTGCATAACTGGGGAAAGGACAGGAAGAGGGTGACATGGCTGCATTTTTTATTTATTTATTTATTTATTTAAAACATTTTTATGCCGCCCCATTCGCCGAAGCCTCAGGGCAGCTTACAATATTAAAAATAATTATAGTTAAATTACAAAAAATATAAACATTAAATTAAAATACAAAAATACAATATAAAATAAGCCGGAGAACACAGTTCTCAGGAGAACACAGTTAAAAACTCAACCCAAACACATTAGTCTCCAATCCAGCATCAGGGAATTGCTTTGAAAACAATTTTTCTTTCCACACAGAAACTAGAACTGACAAAAAAATTGCTGACCAGACTCTAATTACTGTACAGAGCTGAGTCCTATGGGTTAGATCAGGAGGTCTTCCTGAAATAAGTGTTTTCAGGAAGCATCAAGGAAAAAAACCCACAATGCATTAAAAATAGGCTTAAAAAATCATGATCAGTAACCAGGAAGTGTTTCACAAAACAGAGGTAACTTCAGCAGGCACTGAAAGCAACAGTGTTCGCATTACCTTCAGATTCAGGACATTTCCAAGAAATGGAGCCACTCCCTGAAGACTCTAGGCAAAGCTGAGTTGGACCATAAATCCACCTGGAACCTCTGGGGGAATGTCCTCCAATTAAGTCAGTGACAGCAGGTTGGTAAAGGAGTAGACAGTCACTTTATTCCCAGCTCATTTAGGGATTTATATATCAGGACCAAAACCTTCAACCTGCCCCAGTAGCAAGTAGACACCTATGGAGTTCCCTCAGCAAAAGAGTTATGTACTAAATGCACCTTTTGGGATGAATCAGGTGCAACAGGTGGTACTCTGGGCTTGGAAAGCTTACAGCTAGTTTTAAATGTGTTTTTACTCTCCCTAAATAAAATCAAGCACACCATGTGGGAGGAAGTCCTGGATTCGGTGCTCACTGATTAGCCCAGCTGGTGCGCGTTTGCCAATTTGGGCTTCCCAGCTGAAGAGGATTCGTCCCTCTATTGCACTGCTGAGGACTAGGCTTGCAATGTATGTAGTGTGTATTGGGGTGCCTGCAGCTGCCGAAGTGTCGGCAAGGGCCCCATGGTTGGATTGTAAGCTGCCCATTCTGTACCAGCAGCAAAATGGTTACCAGTGTTTCTCTGATCTCAGTTTAATGTGTTGGTTTTGATCTTTAAAGCCTTAAAGTGACTAGGACCAAATTACTGCATAGGTCAACACAGACCACCACACTGAAATGGAGGCCGTTCTTTGTCCTGGGCATGCTCCATGTTTCCTGTCCACTCGGAGAGCGTGTGTGAAGGTGGTGCTGTGGGAGTTGGTGTTTTTTGATGTCCTGTGTAATGGTACGGTTCTTCCTGTGTGTAGGACGATTACCTGGACTGCTTTGGGGACCCCGAGTTGACTGGAAAGATTGGCACAGACATCCAAGACAATAAATGCAGTTGGCTGGTTGTGCAGTGCTTAAAACGAGCCTCACCAGAGCAAAGGCGCCTCCTTGAGGTAAAATGAGTGGGTGGGAGATTGGCTAAGTGTATCCCCCCTTCTCTTTATCCATGGATGGGGAGCTTGTGCCCACTCGGTTATTCTCAGGCTACAGCTCCTGCCTTTCATGAACACTGGGAGGAATGTTGATGGAGGAAGAGACGACAGGGTTTGCCCTAGTGCCCAGCAGTATAGGCAGAACGAGAAAAGGCTATGCAAGCTGAACAACAACCCTGCAAAGTAGGCGGCTGCCACCACCTGTTACATCCCCTTCAGCTTGAGCCAGGGTTGCTCAGACTTTAAAAGACACCCCTACCACTTGAGATAAAGGCGCCCTTCGTTTCAAGCTGATGCATTTGAAATGGTGCTGGAGGAGAGCTTTGCTAGACTGACTGAAAGATAAGCAAGCAGGTCCTGGATCAAATGAAGCCAGAATTTTCCTTATAAGCAAAAGTGGCAAAGTCCTGCCCTTGGGAGGCTGAGAGCTCCAGCACCATCTGGGACCAATCCTTTTTTAAATATGCAGTGGTGCCAGGAGGAGGCCTGTAGCTGCCCGAATCCTGACATTATTTCCCCTACTAGAAAAACAAAGCTAAGCCCCTTCCCCATTTAAGGTCTGAGTTTTTCAGGGTGCCCCTTGAAATACAAACAACCTGCACATACCCCAAGTCAGAGGACCTCAGCAAACTTTCAGGGTCTGGGCAGGAAAAGTCAAGGCAAAGGACCTGAGATTGAATCAGAATCATAAACCATGATAAGGCCAAAGTCGGGGGCCAGGAGTGCATATAAGAACACAGACACATTTGTAAGTGAGCCAAGAAATGAGGAGAAAATAGCACAGGGAGTAGGTACCTGATGCAGGATGACCAGGCAGGATTTGGGAGCAGCAAAAACTGGGGCAAACTAGGCAGGAACTGACAACAGCAAGCAGGGAAAAGCCTTCCTGTGGGAGAAGCTTATATAGAGTTCCCTCAGCTGGTACTGATCAGCTAACTGAGCGCTTCAGCTGGGGCCGGACCGATCCTGCAAACACTGCAGTGATTGTTCTAGTTCTGGCCACCAGATGGCGCCCTGCAGCTACCCAGTTCCTGGCAGCCCCCTCCCGATTAAGGAAAAAATAGTCATGGCCGTTTGCTATGGATTTTATAAACATCCTTTTCTTCCACCTTTGTAGCATCTGCCAGCATGCACAATCTTTCACGCAGCAAAAGCAGCTCCGAGGCCATAACCCCAGCCTTCCTTCCAGACAAGTTTGGACTGCAACACGCAGAATTCCCTGTCAGTGGCGCTACTGGATAGGAATTCTGGGAGTTGTAGTCCAAATGCCTCTGAAGGCCACGTGGTTGGGGAAGGCCGCTATGACCACAAGAAAGGGATTTTTATTTTATTTTATTTTTGACAGAGTCCAACAATGTCCAGGGAATCACAAGTTCCCCATCCATGCTTTAGACATGTGCGTATTGTGTTGTGGTGTGTGTGTGCTGGGTGACTGGGTCTTTGAACTCTTGCCTGTAAAATTTCATAAAGAGCTTGGCTGTCCATCAGGTGCCAAAGTGTTCTTTAAATTCAGAAACAGCCCAATACAAGTTGCAACAAATACTAATAAATGAACCACATTAATCCAGATTATAAAAGAGAGGGAAAAGTTACTTTCCCCCCATATGTTGTATGAAGCCAAAAGTGGAAGAAACACATACCAGAGGGTGTAATGGGATCAAGTGTTTGAATGTGATACAAACACTGGAACAGTCACATTTTAATAGTATTAAAAGATTTAACGCACTGGATTGTTGAAGCTAATCTTAATAACAAAGTAGAAAGATATCCATACGAAAAGCCCCAAGCAAATTAGATTGCTTGCCAGGAAATAATGAAGGCCTTAATGTCAACTCTTTTAAAGTTGCCACAAGATTCTGGGTGGGTTTGCACAGCCATTTTCAACACTGGGTGAAATAGAGAGCCAGGGTGGTGTAGTGGTTAGAGCGTTGACCTGGGACTCAGGAGATCTGGGTTTGAGTCCCCACTTGACCATGAAGCTCCCTGGACGACTTTGGGCCAGTCACTGACTCTCATCCTGGCCTCCCTCGCAGGGTTGCTGTGAAGATAAAATGGAGATCATGTCAGCTACCTTGGGTCCTTTGCAGGAGAGAAAAAGACAGGATAGAAATATATAAATAAGCCACTGCAGTTTGCAGCATTAGCCGCACACTTGTGGGGGCTCATTTGGTCACCAAACTCCTGCTTCTAGGCAGCCGCCTGGGTTCAAATTACTCACAAGCCATGCCACTGAGGGAAATCTAGACCCAGGCAACCAACACGCACCGTGGGGGAAATAAACTAGCCTGCCTGTATGTTCCTGCCTCGCCATTAAGATCAGCTACAGAGGTCTCCCACTAAAGAAGTAAAGGGGGCAGTAAACAGGAGAAGGGCCTTTTCAGTAGTGGCACCCCATCTTTGGAATATGCTCCCCAGAGAGGTACACCTGGCACCATCTTTGTTATCTTTTCACCACCAGACGAAAACCTTTTTATTTACTAGATATTTTCAGAACTAAAGCATGGAAAGTTTTATATACCATCCTGGGACTTTTTAGTGAAGGACAGTATATAAAAGCTTTAAATAAATAAATAAATAAATATCTACATTTTGATATTGCTTATTGTTGCTACTGTACTGGGGGCAGTAACTTTTCTACTGTTGGAGTTATTTGCTGCTCAGCATTCTTAGTGCTTGTTCGATTGTATTATTGTTTTATCTTGGACATTTTATCATTTGTATTTGTGTCATAATGTTTGTAAACCACTCAGCCTTGTGGGCTGTGGGGTGGTATATATAAATAGAATCAACAAATAAACGGACAACTGTCCTGAGGTCACTTTTCCTGAGGTAAAATTCTCCCAGCCTAGCCTAATTTGCCTGTCTTTTAATTCTACCACTTTAGGAAAGTTATGGACAAAAAGACATGGATAAAGTGGCCCGTGTGAAGCAACTCTATGAGGAGCTGGGCCTGAGAGACGTTTACCGGGACTATGAGGAGAGCAGCTACCAGCGTTTGTCGGGCCTCATTTCTCAGCACGCCGTCCACCTGCCCGCTCAAATCTTTCTTTGCCTCGCTCAGAAGCTTTACAAGAGGCAAAAGTGACAGGCTTGGCCACTAAAAAAGACGCCAGCCTGGAGTGATAATTCTTTGTTTTCCTTGCCTGGACTTTAGACGTCAGATAGTGGAACCGCTGAAGTAATTTTACCTCATGAGCTAGAGCAGAAAAGGGGCCAGGGTGAGCAATGAAGGAGAAAAATGCCTCCAAACATTTCTCAAAGCATGGCTCTGCCCCTCTGGTGTGAAGGCTGAACATTTCTAGAGGAGTTGTTTTTTTTTCCTTAAAGGGGTGTCTACATAGTAATGTGGTCACAACCAACATGAGAAACCTGTTTTGCAATTTCCCAGCCTGGCTCCTGAAGAAAAGGAGCCACAAATCAATAACCAAGACACTGGAATGTTACAATTCCCACATTTGTTTTAAGGATGGTGGGAAGAGAAACAGCAACTGTATTTAAAAGGTGTTTTCAGAAGCTGGATTTAGACGTAGGGCCAAAGGGAGCCAAATGTAATCCCCAGAGACCCCCCATCTCTCCCCAGCATGGCTTCTGGTTTTGTCAGCAGTAGCAGCCTGGCTATCTCCCTTTCCCTGTTATTCCCCATTCCTCATAAGTATGGATTCATACAACACAATGAGCTACCATGGGTTGTGAGCCACTTTTGTTCCAGGGTGGCTGGGTTGTATGAACCCAGCATCATGGATTGTCAGACCACACATAAGCCACTCAGCAACAAACATGGCTCACAATTCACCATTGTTTATGTTCTGCAAACCCAGTCCTTCCTCTCTGAGAAGCAGGAGTACTTTAAAAACAAAACAAAAGTTTAAGAAACCCTGTTACTGAGCACATGGAGGGGTGGGGAACAGTTTTGCATCTGAAGCACAACTTCTTTTACTGCAAGATAAGTTTGTTCTGTATAAGAGGAGCATCTAATCCATGGCAAGGATTTTTCCTCACACATGTTCTCACAAGTGAGGCAGTTACTTCTTGTTTTGATTTGGGAAGGGAAGGAGAATGAAGTAGGCTTTTTTTCTCCCCAATCTCCTAAAATGTCCAGCACAAATATTACTGACAGACCTTTCCATACTGTTCCCTTCTTAGACAAGGGCAAAACTAATTTGGGACTCCCGAAACAATCCCCGTTTAGGGAGGACATGGGATGACAAAAGGTTCTTCCGCTCTGGAGTAGAATCCAAGGACTGAAATTGTGGGTTTAGGATGGCAACGGTTGTGCCTGTTGTGCGCTTGTGTTAAGATCCCTCTGTCATAGTGGAATGAACGTTCAGGCTGGAGAAAAGAGGGTGTAGCAATAAATTATTTTCTGAAATGGACTGTGTGTCTGTAGTGAAAGTAGGACTCGCACTGTAGCATGCTGAGTGCTTGCATTTTGGCAGATTCATATTCTGTACCAAAAGATATCCATGCCCTTTTTTAATATATAAAAGGCCAGGAGGGATCCAGCAACATGGTTAGCACCATGACCCAGAACTTCCTTGTACTTGTGCAATGAAATTGTATCTGTAAATTAGATTGATCTGAAAAGTTGTGGACAACTGGAACCGCTTTTTATATAGACATTTCCCAGAAGCGAGCTGATCAGTGTAACTTACAGAAATAGAGGTCAAATTGTCCACAACTTTTCAGATCAATGTAACTGAAGTAGTTCAGTTGATGCTTTCTGCAGGAGATACGCACGATTTTGGAAGTTCAATCTGTTACAATTTAGAATAGGCCTTTAGTGTGGTAGGGCCCATTTCTTAGCATATTCCCATCAATACAAGTTCAGTGCTAATCGTTCTGGGCTGCCGGTTTCTACTACAAAGACATCTCCAAACAAGCATGAACAGGGACGTAAACTGTGCATTGCTTAGAACCGTTTAAGCAAGTGATTCATAAAAATTAAGTAAACTTCATAACACAAAAATGATTACAGGCCATCAGGAGGAAAGAGCTTGTTGGAGCCCACTGGCCTAAAGCAACCTTGCAAAGCCAAGTTCCCTCCAGATGTTTGGGGTTCCAATTTCCATTAGCCCCAGACAGCATGGTCAAAAGTCAGCGGTGGTGGAAACTGAAGTCCAAAATACTGGGATGGTATTTCAGGAAGGATAGACTAGCAAGCCATACCACAAAGACTCAGAAGAGGGTTGTGGGTCCTCAAAACTGGCCTTTGGGGCACAAGACTAGGGTGCCCATTCAGCAGATGGTCCCTCCTGACACAGTGGCAGGGTTGGGTCTGCCCCGCTTTGAAATCAGCCAAGCTAGTATATGATCATTGCAAAACAAGCCCTCACCAAATACCAGTGTAATTCCAGAGTCCAACATTACTTAACACACTTGCGGACAAGGAGTGTTAGGGTAGACACCAACGTTGGATTAAGAACATCAGAAAATCCCTGCCATATAAGACCTGGGGTCCATCTAGTCAAGTGTGATGTGCGCACGCTTGGAAAACCCCCCAGCAAGACATGAAGACAAGCGGAGGAAGCTGCCTCTGAAACTGGAGGGCACATGCAGCCCTCAGAATCACTGAAATCAGTTTCCGTGGGTGTGTGGGCGAGATGGAAACAGCAGGAGGTGTAGATATATTGGTGCCTTTCCAGTAAATGGTTGGAAAATGCTGGGGAGCAGATTTTGAACATTGGCAGAGCCTTCGAAACGGCATGACTTGTTCCGCAGTGAGAGAGGCTGCCTCAGGAGGTGGTGGCAGGTTGGCCACTTATGAATCATGGTGGGGGAAAAAGAAATGTTTTCCGGAGGAAAAAAGCAGTTTGTACAAAAATGTGCATATGCTAGTTCATATAGATGTACATTTAGAAAGGATTATTATAATTCAAACACAAATGCAATGCTTTTCACCATAGTGGGGACCAGTTATGTCTACCTTTTCTTTCTACTGTCCAGGAGAAACCTGGAGAAGGAATATTTCCATCACTTTCCTTCAGATGTCTGTCTACATTTAAGCTGGACTTAGATATGAGCCCTTAAACAGAGGCTCAAGCTCAAAATAAAGGACTGCTCCTGAAATAAAGGAATAGAGGATTGTCCTCTGGGTCACCTGACTTCTCTAGGTGGTGAGCTGTCTCCTTTTCTGGAGTTATTTAAGCAGAGGCCCTTCTGTCGTGCAAGATTCCTGATGAGGTTGAGCAGAAGGCTGGACTAGATGACCACTAAGCATCTCACAACTCTTAATTACTCCTTTGCATGTAACAATAACCCAGAATACGGATTGTTGTTGAATTGCAGGGTATTGTTAAAATGTGGGTTGTCATTACTTGTCTATAAAAATATTTGCATACCATTCATCACCCAACAGTTCTCTGAAACAGTTCACAATACTTTTAGAACTTAGAAAGTACCTATAAACAAAAGAAAAAAGTACATACATACCAAATAAATAATGCCAACGGTGAGTTCCATATACCCGATGCATAGACTGTGCCAATCTACATATTAAGCACATATTTAAAAAGCCTTGGGAGAGAATCCTGCACCATTGTTTAAAGGTAATTCACCATGGACCACCCAGAGATCCCAAACAAACAATGGGTTCTTTTTCTGAGCTGTTCATAGTTAACAGTCCATCATTAAACCATATTATAGCATTCACACATACTGGGCTGGCTCCCACAAAACAGCCAGGCCATCCTGCATCCTATTCAGTGAAGGGCAGGATTGTGCCAGGATGGTCCAGCCGCGGAATGGGTTGGATTTGTGCAACATGGCCCAACCACTGATTGCGGGTTGTGTATTCAGATTAGCAGCTGCACCTGCTTGTACGCAGCACAGCTTCTTCTGGGTTAAATAAGCCACCAAGATCTGTGCAAACTGGGTCAAGGACAACTTACAATTCCAAGACAGTCCACCGGGATTTGTGCCTATAAGTCTCCGAGATGTGGGTCCGGGGGTGGTACATCAAGGGTTAAGGTGGGGGCCGTGGTGGTGGCTGTGTGCGTTGGGAGGAGGGGTGGAGAGCCAATGCAATGATGGATAAAGCTCCTCCCAGCCTGGCTGGGTGAGCTCAGCCAGGGAGGATGCTCTAAGCTGCAGGAGCTGCTGGGCTGGACCAAACCCTGCAGCAGAACCTGGCAGAGAGAGAGAGAGAGAGAGAGAGAGAGAGAGAGAGAGGCAGAGAGAAAGGGGCAGCAGGTGAGCCCCCATGGCAGCTGGTGTGGGTGGTTCGGTGCCTCTGGGTGGATTTGGGAAGGGGTGTCTGAGGGAGGGACCGCATTCCCACAGACGTGTGTTTTCTTTTCATCTCCTCCGCCCGCCCCTGCCTCCCCGCCCGCCTGCCGTCTCTTAGCGCTTTCTAGAATCCTGCAATGCCCAACGTAAGATGGGCATATGCCCCCCAGGGGCCGTGTTGTGGAGACCTGGGTCTCTGGCCCCACAACTAAGCATTGCTGCAGAGGTCCCACCCTTTCGGATTGTTTAAGATGGAGGGGGGATTCGTTTCCAGCCCGGAGATTTCCTTGCTTTGCAGTCGGGGTCAAGTGGATGGGGTGGAACTCCCCCCGCCCCCAAACTGCATTGCTGAACCAACCACAGAGCCAAGTGGCCAGCAGACTCACCTCCCCTTTCCCCGCAGATCACCCCTCCCATTTTCTCCCCGTCTTGTTTACAATTCGCAGGAGGCATGGAGGTCCCCCCACCCCAGTACCAGCAGCAGTGGGATTGACATCAGTTCTGTACCTTGTCTTCTTTTCCTGGAGCCTCTGCAGTCATTTGGCTTTTTGCCTGCAGAAGGAGTGGGCTGGAGAGTAGAATAAATACAACAGGATCGCCACCCAGGTTCATGCTCACATTTTCCCGGAGAAGCCATGCAATGTGGCCTCTCTCTAGTCTAGGACTGCTTGTTTCCCAGAAGGCCGATTCAGGCTGGGTTCAAATCCTTGCTCGCATCATCACCTGGCTGATCGTCTCTTCATCTGGGCTGCTCTGCAAGGTTATTGTGAGGAATAAAAATTGGCACCAAGTGCCATGTACGGCCTTCTCTGGAGAGTTGGGGTGGATCCGGGCGAGAAAAATGGGAAAGGGAAAATTGTGGTGGTGCAGGATGTCATCTGCAGTCAGACTCAGCCTGGGGCCTGGGTGCAAACCAGGCTTAGACCTGCAACATACAAAGGAAAAACTGAAAGTAGCAGTTCCTGAGACAGTGCAGAGTGCATCTTTCTATAAGTTTAAGCAGGCAGAGATTTGATTTGCAAGGAAGGTCACTGAATGAGAGAGAAATGTTATTTCAAGGTAAACTTCAACCCATAAATTGATCACTGGGGAAGAACTGCTTTCCAGGTCTCCCTAGCCACAAATAAAAAGACAAGATCCTTTGCATAACAACTCTCTTCCTGTTAAAAGTCAGGGCTGCTTTGCTTCACCAGATGCTTGTAGACAGAATCTATCTAGTCTAGATCATAAATCCTTTTTGTGGCAGAGCTCTGGTTTAAACCTCAAACTGCCAAACCCATTTTAAACACCAGTGTTGAAGCCCATTTTCTTTTGCTACTTATTTTTTGTTACTCCCCCTGAGCCCCGGGGAAGGGACAGGCTATATAAATGGAAAACAAACCACATTTCCTCAGTTTAAATTGACCAGAAATGCAGGCCTGGAATCCATTTTCCCCTATTCTTCTCCATCTTGGATTGCATACCGTTTTTGCCACCCCGGTGTGACTTATGCACTGTTGCCCCTTCTCCCCAATTCCCCACATCCCCCGCCGCCCCCCAGTGCAACAGTTGCTCGATCATGCCTCAGTTTCCCCTCAGTGGCAGCTTGGCCAGTCTCACCTGTAGCTTATCTAGACGAGCTGGTGGTCAGCCTGGAAGCCTAGGGGCTTGCTTTCCTGCACCAACAGCGCCCCTCCCCACCCCACCCCACCCCACCCAGACATGCTTGCAAGAAGAATCTAAAAACACAGGCAAAATATTGATCTGTCCATCACTCTTCATACATTATATATGTCATCTGTAGGTCTTCTATAAAGCTAATGGGCCTTAATTGACCGTTCCAAAGGAGCTCATGCCAGAATACTTAAGAACAGCAGCACTGCCCTGCTGGGTCAGCCCCAGAGTCTGTCCCATCCAGCATCTTCCAACCAGCTGCTCACAAGAAGCCATGAACAGGACAAAAATGGAACAGCACTATCCTAACCATGTTCCCCAGCAACTGACCTACATAGGTATACAGCCTCTGATACTGGAGGAAGCATACAGCCATCAGGTCTAGCAGGCATGGTGGCCGCCTCCTCCTCCTCCTCCTCCTCCATGCTCGTTTAAAGCCCACCAAACCAGTAGTCCACACTACATCTTGTGGCTGTGAGTTCCACAGTTTAGCTATGCATTGCATTACAGCTGGCAAAACTCAGACAATATCTTTTAGAACCACACCTTTCTGGAACTGGGGAGAAGGAAGATATGAGATGAGCCAAAGCAAGAATACTTTTTCTTTTTAAAAAACTTAATCAAAGGTGGGGTATCGTCCCCTTTGAAGTCCCTTCTTTGTCTCTTCAAAGCACACGTTCTTTTGGCTTGCAAACAGTTCTGGTGTTTGAAAAGAAATAGACAGACATATTTTGCATTTCTCCTTACAACTTCAGCCAATTTGAGGTTTCTTTTCCCCTTCTTTTTGGTGGTTAATTTTTAATTGTTTTACAGGGTGGGAAGCTGTATAGGGAAGCTATGATACAGATAGCAAGGAAAAGCAACAATGGTGCAGAGGAAAAGGCGAGTGAGGGGGAAGAAACTTTATTTTCCCCCTGCCTGAATTATTGACAGGAGACAGAAACAAAACACTTTCTTTCTGCTGGACCAGCCTGTCTAGACCCCAGTTCCACATGCAGGGCAGGTCTCAGCCACGATCCACTGAGACAATCCTCCATGTTTAGAGGCAGTCTACTTCTGAATACTGTCTGCGGCTGTCAGAGAGAGGGGACTCGCTTTTCCACATCATGCCCCCCGGGATGCCGCCTCTCACATGCCTCTGCTTCTCACGCTGATGGTGTTTGCTCTCTCCTTGTCTTCCCCTTTCCTGTTCTGGCTTCCACCCCAACCCCCCCTCAGGACCCGGTGTTGGCCTCTCACAGGGAGAGGGATTCCTCCAAGCCACGCTGGCGGTTCAGATCCGCGCGCAGCAGACGGACCGGCGGGCTGCCGCCCCGTTTTTCCTCTCGCGCCCCGGAGCCATGCAGTCCCCCAAGAAAGGTCTGATCTGCAACCTGAACCACGCCCACTTGCAACATATCTCACTGGGGCTCCACCTGTCCCGCCACCCCGAGCTGCGGGAAGACACCGACGCCCTGGCGCTGCCAGGGGCACAGACGGCATGCCCAGACTGCCAGGAGCACGGCAACGGCCCCGAGCTGGTGGATGCCAACTCCAACAACCCCTCCCTGCTGTGCCGATGCTGCGACGCCCACCCGCTGCAGTCCCGGGTCAAACAGGTCCTCCAGAGCCATCCTCCCTCGCCCAACCACCCAGCCTTGAAGCATGAGGAAGAGGAGGAAGAAGAGGAGGAGGAGGAGGCCGGCTCCCCTTCGGACCCGGCCTCCTCCTCTGTGAGCAGCTGCTCGGATCTCAGCCTGGACGACTCGCCCGTCTCCGTGTACTGCAAAGCGTTCCCCGGCGAAGAGGCCCAGAGTCCTGAGAACCAGCCCAACATCGTCCCCCTGGAAGACGCGCATCACGACCTCCCCTCAGCCAGCTGCAAGGAGAGGGGTACGAATCTCAACATCCAGAGGGAACAGCGCCCTGTGTCCCAGGTGTGGGACAGCCCCGATAGCTTGTACAGCAGCAGCTCGCTGGAATCGGCATCCGAAGCGGCCTCTCCCAGCCCGCAAAGCCCAGATGAGGGCGTCCTGGCCGAGACCTGCCGAGCTCCACCGCCTGGACCACCCCCAGTCCGGCCGTGCAGGGCCCCCCCGGCCGTGCCAGTCCCCCCCGCAGGCACGGCTCTGGATTCAAACTGCAATGCCCTGGTGGCCCAGGAAGCCAGGACCGAAAGCCTATTCTCGGGACCAGTGGACATCAATTCGAACCAGGCCCCTCCACCGAGGCCCAAACGGGCAAGTGCGCCTCCCCCCGTGCCCCCCAGAACCAAGCGGGGGCTGCAAGGGCTGAGGCGGGGCGAAGCAGCGAAGCCAACCCCAGCGGCAGCCCCGCCAGAGCTGCCGTCCCGCCAGCCCGAGCTGGAAGGGAATGTCGGCCGGAAGAACATCACTTCGTTCCACGAGCTGGCACAAAAGCGCAAGAAGGTGGGCGCCGTGCCACCCCCACCGCAGGCGAGGAAGGACCAAAGTGACTGGCTGATTGTCTTCTCCCCCGACACCGAATTGCCCCCCAGCCACGAGCTCACCTGGGGGAGCACACCCTGCCCGGAGGCGGCTGGGTCCCTGCCCTCGCACCCCGAGCTGGCGAACCCCGCCGGCTGTCTCCAGAGGGGCGTCACCACGTTCAAAGAGCTGCGCTACCGCAAACAGAAGGGCCAGCCGCCCGTCCAGCCCCTTCAGCGGGCAGAGGTGGACAAGGGAGCGCCCGAGGACTTGGAAGTCCCGGCCAACGGGCACCTCTGGGCCCCAAAGGACATCCAGCCCTGGAGGAAAAAGCCCCGGCCCGGGCTGCAGCCCATTGTGGAGGGAGCCCCTGAAGAAGGAGAGGACGGAGGCTCGGAGCAGGAGCTGCCTGGCCACGGCTTACAGGGCCCGCCCAACGGGAAGAGGGACCCTTGGATGCCGGGGAGGGAAGAGACGGGAGACAGGCATTTCAAAGAGGGTAAGACCCCGGTGCTTCCCACAGAACGCAAGTGGTCCAGGCAGGTGTTGCAGCAAGCTCTGGGGGGCTCTCACCTGCAGCGTGCCCCGAGACAGGTGGGAAGCAGGGGCCTAGGACGATGCTCCAAAGCTCTACCCGGAGGCTCCACGCATGGGCACTCAAAATGTCCTTTTTGTAGCCGGGAGGGTCCTTTCTACCCCCGCTGAGGCTTTGCCCACATAAACCATTCCCCTTGGAGCCGCACGTGGAGGGTGCACCACCACTGAGCTCCCCTCACTTGCTGGAGTCTGAATTTTCCCCGTGGGGGTCGCATCTCTCCCCCACCCATCCTCCTCCGTTGTCCTTGCGCCCCGGTGTTCCACATAACCGACTTACCTTAGGGTAGGAGGAGTTGCCAGGTTTAATTTTTTGAATAGCAGCTCAGCCTACAGGAATCAGTATTTCCCTGCTAGGGACAGATTAAGGTGCATCCCTATGTAAGTTCAGACAGAAAAAAATGCCTACAATTCCCAGAATTCCTCACCTAGCACAGGGGAATGCTGGGAATGGCCAGCATTTCCCTTCTTCCTGTCTAAACGTGTACAGGATTGTGCCCTTAGTCCATACAATTCCCAGAAACTGAGCTGCTAATAAAAGCAGAGGAAGAACAGGCAAGCTTGCTTCGAAGTTGAAAACCTCATACAGTAGGTAACTGCGGCTTTCTCCCCATGCCTGCATGGTTTTTGGAAATTTGGCTTATTATGGGAATGGCTTATTTGATTATGGGATGGTGAACGGGACCTAGCAGCAGGCATGAGGTGTTCCTCTGCTACGACTGGGCCAGGCTGAGACTGGGGGAAAGACTGCCTTGCAGGCCGTCACACGGCCCTGGTTTGTATGTAACCACCCAGAATATGGGTTCTTGTTGAATTGTGGGTTGCTTTTCGGTGTGAACCTTGCACGGCAGCTTGACTTTGGGTTCTTCACCACGAGCAACGCAGCAACCAGCCGCGGCTTCTCTCCTTGCTGCTGCATTCGCCAGCCGTTCTCGCTCCTCATCCTCGTTCGCATTATCGCTACCCTCTCGCTTGCTTGCCAGCCAGACAAGGGGGAGCACGGGGGCTGTTGCAGCTCCTGGCCCTGCTGGAGGAGGACCACCTCCCATGGCGGTCCAGGCCAGAGTGAAAGGTCAGGGAGCCAGCAGGCTGCAAAAGGCGGAGAGAAGGACCAACTCTGGGGGTGTGAGCCTTTGGTCCCACCTGGCCTTGAGGAACTAGCCAAGTCCCAAGCAAGTTTTGCTCCCTGATCAGGGCTGACTTTCCACAGCCGGAGCTTCCGGGAAGATCCACCCCAGGCTGGAAAGTTTCTGCTCCCTGGACTAAGGCTTCCCTTCAGTGCTGTGACCCTTAATTAGTGAGACGTTTTCTAACTTGGGATGGACATCTTCTGCACCCCCACACCCCCCCGATGCTTAGGCCAACAATTCCCATGATCCCTTGCCATTGACTATGCTGGCCAGAGCATGCTGGGAGTTGCCAGCCAAAACATCTGGAAGGCCACAATTTGCCTGCCCTAAGGGATGGATTGATGAAACATAGCACCGTTCAGTCAAACAGGATGTGCCAGACCGCGAAGGACACCCTGCCCCAGCCCCCCCACTGCATTTCACCTCTCCTGTTTTTGCTCTTTGCATGCCATCATTTCCTGGTTTTGCTCTTGCTGCTGTTTCTGGACCAGAGCTACCCCTCGCATCCTTTGTGGTCATGCTCTCTTGTGTAAAAAAAAAGAAAAAATAATTCAGTGCTGTGAGCAGAACTCTAAGCATGGCTTGCAGTCCTGGGTTCAAATTCCATTCAGCCAAAAGGCCCAGTGGGTGAAGCTCTCTCTCTCTCTCTCTGAAATACCTCCTTCAACTGCCTCACTGGATTGTTGCTGAGTTAAATGTGGCTCAGTTCCTCAAAGAAAGTCAAGATTAAGAACAGAAGCAGGGCCTGGACACACAACATCTACATGCAACACTTCCATCACACTATCCTTGGACTGGAAGCTCCTGTTTCCTGGCAACCCTGCTACCAGTCAAGCACACAAATGCTGTATTTATTTGGCAGGTTTTCTGCAAACAAACAGGTGGAGTTTCTTGTAGGCTGTGTCTTGCATTTTTCTTTGCCTTTTAAACCACCTGTCGTTCTGAAAACAGTGTCTAGAAGCAAAACACCCATTGAAATTCTTTCTATTCCACAACTGTCGAAGGAATAGGAACCTGATTCCTTTGCATTTGGGTCACCCTAACCATGAAACAATCCTCTAAGAGAGGTGCATACAAACAGCAGTTTCCCTTTCAAAGCTCCTTCAACTCTCCAAAAAACCAAAGCAAGACAAAACAGAAAACAAGTATTGTCTGTTACCAGAGCTCCCCTGCACTCAAACAGGTCTTGCAGAGTTTTGTTTCGAGAACCTGCAGAGCCTTTTCATGCTCGAGATGATGGTGAGTCAGATGAAATGTGTGGCTACAGGAGAGTCTCCAGCTTTGTAACACTCACTGGGAAACATAACACCTGCAAAGGGAAAGAGAAACAGAGAGATTAAAAAGTGTGGTTACTCTGATTGGTTAATGTGGTTGTCAATCAGGAGTGGGGGGGGAATCCACTCTTCCTTTCCCCCATTCCCCCCCCCTCCCGAAAGGAAGCAGGAAACAAAGGACAAGTTTCTCTTTTATACTCCTATGTGTCATTTTCATTTTCTGCAAGCAAAACGGATCCTATTTCTGTCCTTCACTTTCTCAACTGGTGAGAGGTCAGGCAGGGGGTGGAATGATGTGCCAGCTTTCCTAACAGAAAAGGGAGAATCTGAGTTTTTGCCAGGGGAGGGGGAGGGGGGTTAGGGTAATGTAAACTTTGAAAATGTCAAGGCAGCCGGGCTGTCCATAATGTTGCTTTATGGGTGGCGGGGGGGGGGGGGGGGCTCCCACTTATCCTCTGAATTCCCTGCATATTCTGGCCCCGCAGCGGAACCTCATAGAGGTGCAAGGGATCTCTATCTACTGGTTATATCCAGTTTAGGAGATCTTTGGCAAAGTCTCCCAAGTTTGACAGCTCCTTTGCCCGAGTTGAAGCCGCAGCCCTGAGCTCGCTCCTTAAGGTCAGTGAGGTTTGCTGCCGAGCAAACATGCACAAGTTTGCACCGATAATCCCCTCGAGCAGGGAGGTGACAGAAAACCAATTTCCAGATGCTTGGAATCTCGACTCCCAGCATTCCTGATCAATTGGGAATTGGAAGTCCCAAACATCTGGGAATCTCCTTTCTGCCCACCCGTCCCACCACAAAGCTAGAGAACCCGTGGCACTGCAGATCTGGATGAATGGCCAATCCGTCTTCCTGCAGCAGTGGCCAAGCTGGCTGGGGATGACGGGAAATAGAATCCAGCAACCTCTATAGGCCCAAAGATTCTCTTTATGCTTGCCAGGAGATTGAATGCAGCCAGGTGGCCAAAGGAGGGAGCTGCATAGACCAAGATGTTCTAGATCCTAATTTCACCTCCATCAGGAACATACATGGTAACCTAACATGGTTACCAGCTGATTTATTTAATGAGAATATTTCTGTCTTGGTTTTTGAACCCAAAGGGTCCATGAAGGGCCTTCGCAGTGAGAGGGAGCCATAATCTATAATTAGACTGGGATAAAACCAGACCAAGCATTTAAATTAGCAATGGAGAAGCAGCTGCATTTGAAAGAATATGAGTAGCAGCAATGGGCCAGAAGCCTCTCTTGGAAAGCAAAGTCTCCTCAAGCGGAAGCAGCCAAATGGCATGAAATTTTGCAGTACAGGGAGAACAGCACCGGCCTCCTCTATAGGAGTGTGATAAGGAAGAGGCCAGTAAGCCACCATATAAATGCAGCACAAAATATTACTAACAGTGTCAGCAATTTTTCAGATAGGATGACCAGGAAAAGGGTCAGCACTGCCCCTTCCCCGCCCACTGAAAGAGCCCCTCTTTTTTGTGTTTGTTTAAAACATTTCTATGTCGCCCCTTTGCATAGCCTCAGGACGGCTCACAGCAAAAGCTCTATTTCTTCACCCCCAGCACACAGCTCTCAGCCCTGCATCAGTAAGGCTTGGCTCAACTCAAGCCAGGCTTCCCTCTCAGCTCCTGAAGTTATTTGTGCAGCGCCAAGTTCCTGTGGGGATATTTGGTGTTGCAAGGGAAGCGAACTTTTTACAAAGCAAGAGACCCTCCACGGTGCTAGTCGTGGGACGAGCGTCCCCACAATTCGCGTGTCTCATGCTCATTACGTATGTCTATTGCGTGACTTCTGGAATTAACATTCTCTTTTCATATTCTTTCCTCCCCTTCCCCTCCTGCCTTCCTTCCCCCTCCCCTACCCTCCCCCAAACCCTCCCCCTTGTTTGGCTTTCTCGCCTGGGCACCGCTCTGGCTGCCATGCTCATGCGGCTGGTCTCGCTTGGTCTGTTGCCTCTCTCGCGATGCTCCCCTTCCTTCGCCCTGGTTCTCCACCATCATGCCCGCCCATCCTCCTCTCTCTCTCTCTCGGTGCCTTCTTCCCTCGCTCTGGTATGGCTTCTCTTCTCTTCCGCCTAATTCTGCCCTGCCACCGCTTGCAGTCAGGGCCCCCCCCACGCACCCCACTCAGCCTCAGCCTTTGCCTTTCCAGCCCCTCCTGGTGCATTTCTCAGTGGTGGACGGCCAGCCCGCGGAGTTTCCCCGCCCGCCCTCTCTCTGCCCCAGCTTGGACAGCGTGGAGCTGGCCTCCCCTGGACCCACAGGCCCGGCTTTCTGCCCCCGGCTCAAGACCCTCTCCTGCGAAGAAGTCTGTCTGCTGGCCAGCCGGCAGGGGCAGGTTTTCGGCACGCTCTCGCCCGAGGAGCTCTTCCCCATCCGCCTCTCACCCATTGGGGCTCATTCTCCTCCCGCCAGGAGCGCTTTGCCCTTCCTGGACAGCCCGGACTTGGCCGTGCTCTTCTCCCCGTTCTTTCCCCGCAGCAGAACCTTCCCTGCCTTAGCTTTTCCACCTTGCCAGGTGCCCGAGCTGCCGATTGGAGCCCCAGGCCCCCTTGACAGCCAGGCTGGACCAGCGGGGCCCAGGAGTGTCTCCTGGGGGAGCATGGGAACCAAGGAATCGGGACCTCCCGAGCAACGTAAGCTGCCCCTCTCCCCGCCCTTCCCTGCCGCAGCCATCACCCCCCTGTGAGGAGCTAAACCGCCCTTCCTCCAACCTGGCGCTATTCAGAGTTTCTGGACCACAGAGCCCATCGGTCACGACATTTCTCCGGTGCTGGCTAAGACTGTGGGGAGACGGAGGCCTGAATATCTGCAGGGCAACACTGATTAGGTTACATGGAATTTACCCACTGGCCTTCAAAGGTGCAATGCCGCTGATCAGGGAAAGAACAGAAAGAGCCGAATCCCTTCCAAGGGAATCACCTGGAAGAAAGCCTTTTCACCATAGGCGAGCACTTGACTGGTTGATTTAGAGTCCTTTTGCCTGCCATTTTAATATGTGTATTAGCTTGAGGTTATGTTGGTGATCTGCGAGGGGGTTTTAAGTATAACTTCTGCCCGAGACCAAGACATACTGCAGCTCAAAATTCAAAGAAGCAAGCTTAGGAGGGTGCGAGAGAGAAACCGGTTGAACCAGAGGAGTCCCCAGAGAAGCAGGTCAGTTAACCGTATGTGACTTTCCATTCCCTTTCCAGTCCGGCATTCTCAGTCTTTTGCTGGTGTCCCGAGCACGGACCATCCGTGGAGGGCAGATACGGACCAAGTCTTCACACAGCTGAGAGAGCAAAAGAAAGGTAAGCTATCTGCACGGAAAAGAGGATTCGCCAACATAACATGTTTGACCCGTGGCACTGCTTAAACCTGCGCCTCGCACCTGTCTTTTTCTTTTCATCTTCCTCTACGGAGGGCTCCCAAGTGCTTCATGTGATGGAGAAGCTCGGTTGAACTTTTCTGGGTGATACACTAGATTTCTGCATGTAGGGAAGGTGGTTTGTTGGCAATTTCTTTTTTGGTGGTCAGGCATTCAAACTTTAAACCTGAAAGTCCAGGAAAAGAAAAACAAGTTTATTTATTTATTATTTATTTAGGAAGCTTCTATGCTGCCCCATTTGCTGAAACCTCGGGGCAGCTCACAACAATAAATAAATATTTATTACTTAATACTTAATTAGTTATTACTTCAGAATTTATAAACTGGGGCTTGCTTGTGCCTTTTCCAGTTGGCCTTCTGGATATGTGCATGAGACGGAGCTGTTAATTCTGGCTACTTTGAGACGAGAGGGAGTTATACATGGAGAGGAACAAGCTGGGTGGAGGACAAGGAAATTCCCCCATCCTCCCAAACTTCTTCCATATCTGGGAACCTTTCCCAACTCCCATCTGTGCCTTGTTCTTTCCATGGCAACTGCTGGTTTGCTTTTCCCCTTTCATTCTTTACAACCTGAAGGACAGCCAGAGAGATAGGCGTTTCCATGGAAACACCTTTGCATTGACAGTGCCATGGAGTTCCTTGATCTGCCTGTTATTTCATAATGAGCAGCCTTCCACAGCTGTTTATTTGCACCCTGCCATCTGTCCTCCAAGACTGGAGGGGCCTCCCCCCACCTTCCCCACCATTTTAAATTTTACTGTAAGACTTTTAAGGTATGTTAGTTCAAAGAGCTTTTCAGTATACACAGAAGAAAAGCACGGCCTTCTTCGCAGTGGCACCTCCACCGTGAAGCCTGTTTCCCAAGAATCCCTCCTGGGCTTTGCTGAGGAGAGCTGCAGTCCAAAACACTGGGAGAGCACCACGCTGGGGAAGGGCGGATCTCTTAACTCTTTGTCAGCTTGGTTCTCTCCCTGCAGTGGAAAAGGCCTGTCAGCTTTTTCCCATCTGTAAGGGAAAACCAACCCTTCGCCTTGCCCCAGATGGCACACAAGAATACTTATCTCTCCCTCTTTGCTCGTTCCCAGCATTGCTTGTGGCGATCAGCGCCTCCGTGGACAAGATCGTGGCCCATTTCAGCACAGCTAGAAACCTCGTCCAGAAGGTTTGTTGATGGGGTTCGCGTGCGTTACATCACCCCCACATTCAAAGGAGCCCGAGACAGAGGGGCCTGCAAACCAAGCCCTGAAGAGGCTGAAAGAAGCAGGCATCTTTCGCCTGGAGAAGAGAAGACCGAGGGGAGATAGGCTAGCGCTCTCCCAATACTTGAAGGGCTGTCACAAAAAGGAAGGGCAGGATCTCTTCTCGAGCTTCCTGATGCACATTTAAGAACACGCTGGATCAGGATCAGGTCCCATCATGTCCAGCATTCTGTTCCCATGCTGGCCATTCATGTGCCCACAGGAAACCCACGAGCAGGATGCAAGTGCCACGGCACCCCCTCACCCACTTCCCTCAGCCACTGGTGTCTTGCCATCTGCATCTGATCCTGGCGGTGGGATAAAGAGGTCAAGACCAGTAGCTGTGGTCCTCTGTGAACTTGCCCAATCCTCTTCTAAAGCCACTCAAACCGGTGGCCACCACCACACCTTGAAGAGGTGAATCCCGGGCTTTTACTCTGCGCTGGGGGAAGATGCCCTCTTGCCTTCTCTCTAAGCAAAAAGTATTCCTGCACATGCTGGAATGTCTGTTCCAAACGGCACACGGAGGTTCATCTTCCCAGCCCCTGGCAAAGCACGGCCTGCAGCTTCCGTGTGGCGCTTCGCCCCCTCCATGGGCGCTTGTGTTTGTGCGCTCCGTGCCAGCATATAGCTGGCTCCCGGGCCGAGAGCCAAGGAAGGAGGGACCCACTCTGCTGCGCTTCTCCTGCTGCAGCAAGGGGGTGGGGATGGGGGGAACTAATTAGGAAATGCTAATTACCAATTAGCGGAGGGAGGAGGGGGGGTTACTCTTTCCAAGCTGCCAGTAGCTGACACAGCCCGCATCCCTGTTCTGTGCAGGCCCAGCTGGGAGACAGCCGGCTCAGCCCAGATGTGGGCTACTTAATCCTGAACACCCTGTGCCCGGCGCTCCGTGCCCTGGTGAGCGACGGCCTCAAGCCCTTTCAGAAGGACGTCATCACGGGTCAGAGGCCAAGTTCCCCGTGGAGTGTAGTGGAAGCCTCTGCCAAGCCTGGTAGGTGGGTGGGTAGGTGGGTGGGTGTGTGTGAGAGTGGTGGCAAAGAGCAAACAAAAGGCAACCAAAACAGATTTGGGTGGGGGCAAGAACAAAAATAATTTCCCCACCCCCCTTCAACACAATCACTGTACTTAAATTATGAGAACAATCAGTTTGGCCCAAGGGGCATGAGTGCGGATGTCCTTAAAAGCAACCCTGCACGGTCGGCCACTGTAAAGCCCCCCTTGTCCGAGGGGGCTAGGGCTGAGGCGAAGTGATTATGGCCTGCCAAACTTCGTGACAGAGATGAGTGGGCTCTTTTGGATGGTGTGTTTTGCCAGCATCGGGATCAGCCCTGGGTGGTACGAGTTGGAAGCCTTTTTCAGTCCACGGGGAGTTTTATGTTTGTGTACTGGGGGGGGGGGGGGGGGGGCGTGTGGAGTGAAGGAATCTCCTGATGTTAAGCGTTTCTATCCATCCCTCTTTCCCAGGCCCGCAGGCCCGATCCCTGAATGCCCTGTACTGGCGGGTCTCACGGCTGGCACCGCTCCGTAGCAACCAGCAGCGCTTTCACGCTTTCATCCTGGGCCTCCTGAAGTGAGTAAGCATGGGGGGGGGGCACTGACAGGAGAAGGGGTGATGTGGGGTCCAAGCTTGCTTGTAGACATTGGCGTACGGTTGTGCGCTTAATTTCAGAAGTCTGCTACACTGATCGGACCCTGGGCAAGAGTGATAGTTTGTCCCTTCGCTGGAGAAGGAGATGCAGAGAGAAAGAAAGCAGGAGAGAAAAGGGGAAAAGGAGGAAGGGGCTGTGAGAGAGAAAAGTGGGTGCGGGGAGAAAGGGAGAATGAGAAAGGAGAGCGGCAAGGAGAGAGAAAGTGGAGTGCATGGTAGAAAGGAGGCAGCGGAGAGGACAAAGGGGGTCAGAGAGAAGAAAATGTGTGAAGGACAGAATGGGTGGCAGAAAGAAGGCGCAGAATATCCCTTGAAGATGGTGGCCCTCCAGAGAAAACTGTTCCAATTTGGGACATACCGCGTGGGCGTAGGGTCTCCACTGGAGCCAAGATGCTAAAATCCTTCCTCTCATTCTGTCCTCGTTAGCATGAAGCAGCTCGAACAATGGTTCTCTCACCTGCAGCGGAACTCAGGTATGTTCTGGGGCGCCTCTGTGGGGAAGGCCTGCTTCCTGGGCAGCCGTACGGCCTTCAGGAGCCAAACATCTCTGTGCATTGGGAGCAGGATCCTAATTCTTACGTTCTTAGATTTGCAGCATTTCTCTTTTTCCTGCCATTTTGCTTGTGGTGGGTTTTTATGTAACTTATTCCACTTTTGCTAGCCATTGAGAATGGTGCCAACAGGCTGTGGAACCTCCTAAGGCCCTTCACCCCTCCATTTTCCCAACCACTGCAAACCTTATCCAGACCCATCTGGATATCTCATATTAAATCAGGACCTGTAGCCTGATGCCATTTTCATGCAGGTTAAGGTTACCAATGTCCTAATGAATTGCTGGGGAACATGGACAGAGGGTGCTGGCCAGCCCCTGTGCAAACAGAACTCTAGACGAGACGGACCTCGGTCTGAGCCAGCACAGCTCTTGGATCACCTTCTGAGCTTTCCCTCCTTGCACATTCGCAGTACCTGCACTGCTAGAACTGAGACCCCCATTTCAGTGTGCCGGTTCCTCTGACCCATCCACGCCCCTCTTCCCCACACAGAGCTGATCTCCGCGTTGTACTTGCCGACCGCCTTCCTGGTGCTGAGCCAAGGGTTCTGCCGCCGCTGGGCTGACGAACTGCTCCTGCTGCTCCAGCCTCTGTCCATGCTGACCTTTCAGCTGGACCTTCTGTTTGAGCACCACCACCTGTCCCTTGACATCCGGCCAATGCCCCGGCAAGCTGCTACCCCACCAGAGCCGCCCCCCAGCTTCAGGCAAGCCGCTGGGCCCCGCCGGCCAGATTTCTCTCGGTGCCAAGTTCCTCTTGTCAGGCAGGAAGACGGTCCCTTAGCCCAGTCCAGCCCGCTGCACCAGCCCCCTCTGCACCAGAGACTCCTCCAGTGGGGGGGTCGACTGACCCACACGCTGCGAGGCCACGAGCCCGGCCCCATGCCGGAGCCGTGCACCCAAGCTGTCCAGCGGGAGACCGAAGACAAGCCGTGGAGCTGGCGGGAACAGCTCGGTTGGCCCTCGGAGGCTTGTGGCAGTTCCTCGGCCTCCAAGCAGGAGGGCTTTCCCTACACGCACTGGACCAAACTGCGGATGGCTCTGGGGGAAGTCATAAAAGAGGCCCACGGCGGGACAGGAGAGGCTGCAGCGAGCTCCGGCACTCTCCCTCCAACGCCCAGCCCTGGGGAAGGCCGCCCGCGGAAGGCCTCGGCCAGCAAGGTGGCGGGGCACTCGCCTGGAGCCGAGCCTCGGAGGAAGCTCGCCGCGACCACCCTGGGCACCGTGGAAGCCGAGGAGGCAGAAGGAACCCCTGAGGGCGGGGAGGCCCCCGGAGGCGGGAAGGCAACATGGCTGGGGTGGCTGTTTGGAGCCAATTACCCTGGAGCTTCCAGCGAGCCCAGCTTGAGTGCACCCAAACCCAGGTATGTGAGAACAGCCCTTAAGGGGTGCCAAGGCGGGGGGGGGGGCAGGACTGCACTGCGGGGTCCCTGCGCTGCAAAAGTGGTGGACTGCCTCCGGAGCAGGTGGGCTGGAGGGTGTTGTAGGGTGGGCAGCCTTCTGTTCACAGGGATGCTGCGCACGCTTCCAGAGCGGTGCCGGGTCCCTGTAGCCACGTCTCCCCACAAACGCTGGCCTCCATGTTGAACCCTATCAACAAAGCAGCATTTCTTTTCCACTGGGAGCAGGTCTTTTGTCAGGGGAAAGGGTCTGAATCGCCTTCTCAAGACAAAGCCATGGCAACGTAGGGACGGAGCTTGTGGCCTTGCGTTGTTGCAGCGAGCATGGCTAGCGATCAAGAATGCGAGGGTTGCGTTTGAGGTCCCAAATTCAGACTAGGCCTTAGATTCTAGGCAATACTGACAGTTCAAACCTGGGGCTGGTATTACTTATAACAACAACAACAACAACAACAACAACATTTCTATGCCGCCCCTTGCCGAAGCCTCGGGGCGGCTTACAACACAATAAGATACACTGAAATACAATAGAACATAATAAATTACCACTAAATACAAAAAATACACTGAGATACAATAATATAAAATTAAAATTAACAGTATAAAATAACTAAATAAAGAATATAGGAGGAGAAAAGAGAAGAAGAAGTTGCCCTGGCCAGATCATATATTTTAACAATTAAAATGATGTTTAAATCAGCTGGTGCTTTAGAAAGCCAAGCCTTCCCTTCCCTTCCCTTATATGTAGCTCATTTAGACTAAATTCTCTCCCCCTGCTCTCCTCACCCCAAACGCAGTCGGCGCCCCTCAAGCTGGCTGCCCCCCACCATGAACGTTCTGGCACTGGTGATGAAGACGGCGCCGACCGAGAAGAACTGGCAGGAGGAATCGTGGGAGCACAGCGGTCCGGATCCGCTGCAGGCTTACAGGTAAGCCAGCCTCTGCCCATTGCCTTGGCCAAATCGAGATTAGCAACAGACAACACTGCAACAAAAGGTCACAGTGTGTTGTGTTCCTGCTCATGGCCCCAGCCTTCTTTGACTACAGAAGTGCCAGCTGGGAGCAATCACGCTGATTGTGACTTGAGGGTGGATCCCTTTGCTTGTCCCTTGGGGAGAGGGCAGGGGTGAATTTAATTAAGCACACACCCACTGCCCTGGCCTGGCCTGTCTCAGCCCAGCAAATGCATTGATTTTTCTTAAAGCATTTCGTCTCTTTCTTTGGTGTATATTTATGCCCAAGCTCTTCCAAAGAGCTCAGGGGAAGGTGGGGGGGAACAAGCAGTATAGCTATCTGGCTCTACCCCCATCTCAGCTCTATATAAACAAAGCAGAACTCCCCCAAAAACAACAGAAACCCCCACAGAAGTAGGGAGAAAGTTTGCCCCGGCTTACAACCTTTTGAGCATTGTTTGTCTTCATGTGTGGGGGGTGCTCTTCCTGCCCCTCAGCATCCAGGGCGTGATAGGCAAGAGTCAAGAGAGGGTCAGGGGGACCAGGGCAAGCTTTAAGCTCCCATCCAGCACCCAGGAGTTGGGTCAGCGGTGGAGTCGCGCTCAAGAAAGAGGCCGCAGCTGGGAGCTGGGGGTGCATATCAGAGCAAGGCCAGGGCGTGGTGGCGAGCAAGCCAGAGGTCCCGGGCTGGGAGACGAACAACAGGGGGTGGTACCTGCGACGGGGTGACCAGGTGAGGTCCAGGAGTGGCCAAGCGATGCAGCAGGAGGCAGGCGCCCAGCCGTCCCAGAGCCGGCAGGAAGACCCGGGCTGCACAGGCGGTTCCTGGAGGGCGGGGCTGGCGTTTATATAGCTCCTCCCAGGCGGCCCAGCTGGTGCTGGTCAAGGGGCCAGAGCCCCGTCTGGCAGCCCTTCCAGCGCTGGCCACCAGAGGGAGCCCGCGAACGCCCCGTATCCCGCTGTCTCGTCTGTTCCGACTGCACGTGTAGACCAGGCTTAGGGAGGGAGTGGCTGCGGGGCGGGGCGGGGCTGGGAGGGTGTCGCTTGCTGCCCTTCCCACCAAGATGGATCCTTCTGCTTTTACTGCGAGGGGAAACACTTCCCCGAAAAAGGATTGTCACACTGTAAACCTGAGTCTGGGCTGTGCCCTTTTGGACTGCAGGTGCTGCAAAGCGGGACCCAGCCAGGGCCCCCTTTGAAGAAAGCATTGCCTCCGATCCGGCTGCAACTCACCACAGGGAGTGGTCGTGTGTTGGGCTGCATTGAGCCTGCAGTGCTGAAATCCAGGCTTCAGTTTATCCCCCGAGGGAGAATGAGGCTCTTTGTGTTCTAGTCAGGTTTTGTGAATATTCAAGTGCCATGGACCTGGAAGAGCCACATTCTAGTCCCCTGAAGCTCCTGGGAGCCTTTGGGTGGCTCCTAGACTCCCAGCCTAACCACTCCACAGGGTTGTTGTCGTGAGAATAAAACCGAGCCGTGTAAGCCGTCGTGGGTTCTTCAGAAGAGGAAGAAAGGCAGGAAATACATGTGATGTAGCCAGCAGTGATTGTGATAGCAATATTGTGACTTCGGTGCCCCTGAAGCACTCAGTCCAGATGCCGGTGTCCTCCCCCCCCAGGGCTGTGCGTGCACTTTGCGACCACGCGGGGAGCGGGGCTGGCCACCTGAGCTTCCGCAAAGGTGACGTCCTGCAGGTCCTGGATACTGTGGATGAGGACTGGATCCAGTGTTGCCACGGAGACCGCAAAGGCCTTGTCCCCATCGGCTACACCTCTCTCATCCTGTGAAGCACGGGGCCCAGACGCTGCTACTGGCACCAGCACCGCGGTAGAAAAGGGGGCCACCAAAGACACCCCCAGCCCCCCACCCTGTCAAAGGAGCTTCAGCAAAATACGTGACCCCCACGAGGGAGACAAGAGCTGTGTGCACCACGTGTTTTCCATTCTCGGCCGCACACCTGTCATAAGCCCCCCAACTGCTGCCGGGGACCCCCATTAACGGGGCCGAGGTGGCAGCCTATCCAGGGTGCTGTTCCCAAGGGAGGCTGCCCCACTTCTCTCCAACCCCCCCTCCTGCCAGACCATCCTGCTTGAATGTCCTTACTTTGACTTGGCCAGTGCAAGCCCCATCATCCCTGATGTTTGCTGTTCTCTGCCATTGTGTGTCCCCCCCACACATCAAAGGGTGACTCTTTCTCATGTCTGCCTATTGCATAGATGTGTGTATATATATGGTTCCCCTTTCTGGCTGCTTCCGTCTCCGTGCTGCTGCTACCCACACCGACCCCACACCAAAACCTTAGTGGCATCACACATGATGGGATCAGGACCCATCTGGAATGGCTGTCGCTGGAGGCCCGCTCCCTTCTCCCCCATATCACACACTCTGCTGGTAATAACCATGATATAAACAGCACTGTTCTGATGTCAGCTCCTTCCCTTCTCTAGGGACAATGTACAACTTTGGAGGGAAATAAAAGGCCGTAAAAAGCCAAGCAGCAGCGTCTTGTGCGATGGAATTGCTACAGGCCACCGCTCTTCAAGTGGGTGCCACGAGAGAGAGATTTAAGTCCCACTAACAACAGCGGGGCTCCTGTTCAAACAGCCCAGGCTTTCTTTCCCATTCACCCTCCCTTTCCTCTCCGGCAGACTTTGTGTTTGGCTGTTTAACATGCTTAATCCCCATTCAGTTATTTGGGGAGATGGTGGTGATTTGCTTCCTCTTACCCCAAATATGTATTTTTGGTACTGCTGGAAATTCCAGGGTTCTTGCCAGAATGCAGACACCTCCTTGTTTCTTCATGGCCCGGTGTGGTTAAGTTGTTGGCACTCACCCACTGGGGTTCCCCTCCAAGAAATGTCATCCCTGTTTTATCCTCACCACAATCCACTGAGGTTCTCCCTGGAGGGACCCTGCGAGGTCCCACAACTTGGACCTTCCCCGTCTCAGTCAGCTATGCTTAACCATTACCCTGCCTTAGGCTACATCAGCTCCCTGAAGAATCTCTGCTTCGGCCTTCTTGTGGGTTTCGCACGTGCATCAGTTCAGCCAGTTTCTCCCCACGGCCAGAACTGGGGAGCTGCTCCTTCTCGACGTGGCTGCCCATCACTACATTGAGGGAGGCTTATTGGAAATGGTTTGGGGCAGCGTTGACCAGTGGGGCACAAGGCCTGGGGAGCAGGAGACGGTGACAGGCTTGCGCTCCTCAGAATCATTTCTGCACAAGACTTTTCAGCTGCAGGCCCTCGAATGGGCCCACAAGCACTGCCTCAACCAGCGTCTTTAGAAAGGGGAGTTTCAAAGTACCTTACGATGGGACATGGGCAGAGAAAGATCCGCCCTCGAGCCAGAGGGGGCATGATGGTGCTCCTGCGTTTTGTGGCTAGCACTGAAGGGGCAAAATTGGGCATCCGCACTGAAGAGCAGAGAAACTCGCCAAATTTTCGCGGATGCCCAATGATGCCCCTTCAATGCTAGCCAAAAAAATGCAGGAGCACCATTATGCCCCTCTAGCTTGAGGGCGGATCTTTGCAGGTTTGAAAGTGCCCTGCGTAACTCCAGCCGGTCGCTTCTCGCTAGCCTCGCTGCCTGCATCTTATATTGGGGGTGGGGAATTTGTGGCCCTCCACATCACAGGGTTTTACAGCTCTTAATATCCCTGACTGTTGACCATGCTGACTAAGGTGATGGGGAAACCCTCGATATTTTGAGGAGGAACAAGGATCTGAATGTTTTCACCAGTGCACATGGAGATGGAGGCGCCACCTGGATTCCTTGTGGGGCACCTTGCGTCTTCCCCCCTTTCCCTGGAAAGCACTGTCCTTCCCAACAGGACACCGGCACTGGTGTAGGGAGAACAATACTGGCTGTGTGAACACGCCGAGTCCCGGGTCCAACCTCGGAGCATGAGTACATGCTCTGCAACTGGTCTGCTCCTTAAGTGGCGAATAAAGTCACAAACGGCATGGTCTCTTTTCCTAATTTGAACAGGAAATAACTTGGGTGTTTTCTTTGATTCCAAATCCAGAAAGGAAATCAGGCAAGACATTTGAAGCTTACTAAATAGAAATCGCCCTAGTCAACCCAAAGGAACTGTTTCTATGCATTGTGCTTTATTTCATGCAACTCCCCCAACCTGGAGCCCTCTGGCCTTTCTGCACTGTAACTTCCATAAACGTCGGGAAACATTTGGTCATGAATGCTGGGAGCTGTGGTCTGAGGTATCTGGAGAATATCAGGTTGAAGAAAGCTGGCATTGATAATAATGTAATGGTACCAGGCATTAGCTTAGGTGTCTTAAAAAAAGATTGGAAAGAAAGCACACCCTGTCAGTGGCTATCAGCCATGACTGTTAAATAGAAGCGCCCTATGAATCTATGAATACCAGATGAGCAAGGTAAGCAGCAGGGGCCCCGATTTCTGAGTTTCCAAGCTAGAGACGGAAAGCAGTTCAACTTTTTTAGGTAGCAGCTCTTTGATCTCTCTCAACAGGAGTTCCTTGGCACCTGTTCTGCTCTCTCTGCAGCTTTTGGCCGCCCTGTTTCTCAGCAAATGTTGAATTTCCCAGCCTGTTCAAGTACATACGGCTCTCCCTGGGAAGGGCCAATATGTCATTTAACAAGAGGGATGGAGGTGATCCATAACAGCCAAACTATTGAGGCTGAACTAAATGGTGGACATGTATATGTCCAAAATCTCCAACTAAAATACTAGCATTGGTGATCCTCAACACGGTGAAAATGGGAGAATTCTCTAATGCCAACCCTCTATCAAACCAAAAACACAGAAGGGATCAAAGATCAAAGGAAACGTAGCATTCAGATGGGGCATTTTCAACATTTGAAACAACTCCGGTTCATCACTCCAGTGCTCTGCAAATGAGAACAATGACATCTCTGTAAGATCCTGCTTTCATATGGAAGATGAAAGAGCCAGTGTGGTGTAGTGGTTAATTGCATGAGACTGGGACTCAGGCGATCCGGGTTCGAGTCCCCGCTCAGCCATGGCGCCAACTGGGTGACTGTGGGCCAGTCACAGACTCTCAGCCCAACCTACCTCACAGGGTTGTTGTTGTGGGGATAAGATGGAGGAGAATGATGTAAGCTGCCTTGAGCCCTTTGTAGGAAAAAGGCAGGCTATAAATCAAAAAATAAATCAAAGATCATTGCTCAGGCTTACCTGCACACAGTTGCGAATGCATTTAGTCTGTCAGACTTGTGCTACACCTTCCAATTCAAAACAGTTTCTGGTGAAGGATGCACACAAGGGAGATCAAAGTGCAGAACTGTTCAACGGTCCAAAGGAAGCCACACCAACACGGGAGGCCGAGCCCTGTGGGGTATTCTAACCGCCTTTGCGAGCATGACTTAGAGGGCAAAATGCGGCCCCTCCAATTCAGGAGCTTTAAGCGTCCATCTAAGCCCACCATTCTCTTCACACAGGGGCCAAGCAGCCTTCTGTTGAAAAACACAAGCAGGGCGTGAGTGCAACACTACTCTCTTGCCCATGTTCCCCAGTAACTGATGTATGCAGGCAGACTGCCTCTGTCACTGGGGAGCTGAGAAGCCTGGGACCTGGAAAGTCACCTCTTTAACGGCTGCTACGGAAATTCTTCAATTTTCTCATTTTCATTTCTATCACTGCCCAACAGCCAAAGTGGCCTGCGTAGCCACAAAAGTACAAAACCAAACAATGTTTTTGTTTTAAAGCCTCTTTTTAAAAAATTTGAACAGCCAACACTTCCTGCCTTAGTTTTCCAGAACCCGAACAAACAGTGGATATTAAAATGATTGGTGTGACGGATGCTAGTTCTAGGATTTGGTAGGCTCGACAGACCTCCCGAACCAGGAAAAGTGAGGACATGGAAACAGAATTCTCTTACTATTTTTGGATATGCCATGCAAAGTGAAGTGCCCCTTCAGGATGATGGGACCTCTGCTGTCCTAGCTGCCCCGCAGGATCTGGACCACAAGCACTGAAGTATCTCCGGCAGATGGCCACCAGATCACCCCTTAAATAGACCCAATGAGAGAGAGAGAGTTCACCACTTACCAAGGCAGTCCGCTTTCATGGCTCAGAGGTTTCTACCATTAACCCCGAATCTGCTTCCTTACCGTGTCTACCTGTCGATTCTGGTCCTGCCCCAACTATTCATGTTTTCCCTTCGCGTCAGACTCCCCTTACCCAAGCCCTTTTGCCCAGCTCTCATAAGGCTTGGTTTCCAGACTCAACGCCATGCCTGGTCACAGCACTAACATTTTAACGAGGCATCCATGACAAGGACAGAAATGATGCAGTCCCGGGGCCAAATTCAATTTCAGAGGTGGCCAAAGGCGAAACGGGTTGGGGGAACAGTCGAAGTATCAGCAAACTTTAGCTTGAAGTCTGAACTCTGGGGAAGCCTTTGAACCTTTCAGAATGGAGAACAAACCACACGATGGTTGGGAAAACACCAATGGGAGTGGAGACCACCTGGTAACGTGCGGATTTGGGATGTGGATTTGACATCAGCAGACAGGGTCGGTTGGAGCATGCAAATATATCCGTGCAAAAAAAGAAAACCCCTATAGCCGCTGAATATGAAACATGTTTTTTTTTCCATTTAATACTAGAATCTCTCAGTATTTGAGATGCAGGCCTTTTATGCAATTACATCCAATGTTAAAATTGGTAATACATAATTTACAAAGATTAACATCAAAACAATGGTCTATTTAGATATGCTCTTGTAAAAAGGAAATATATTAGCAGCATTTCTTCTCAGCAACCACACGGCCTATCCCCATGCAGACTAAAAAGAGTTCGTATCTATATTTGCAACAAATGTAGTGCTTTTTCTTCTTTTCCTGGGCTTCCATCAGCGATCAGGTAAAACGCTGCCAGTCTCCTCAAGTTAATACAAAATAACACCCCCCAACCCCCTGATTTTTTTTTTAAAAAAGTCAGTAATTTTCTACACCAGTAAGAAAACAAAACCAAAAACTTAAAAAACAAAAACAAAACAAACCCAACACAAATTCTTCGCACTTACCTAGAATTTGATTGTCTAAAAAACATTGTTTTTAGTCTTTCAACAAAAGAAAGATAAAATGGCAGAGCTAAATGTCTCACTTCTGGGCACGCTTTTCATTATTATTTTTTTCTTTAAAAAGGACTTTTCTTCCTCTCTCTCTCTCTCTTTCTCTCTTTCTTTTAGTGTTTAACACCATTTTGAGACGGCAATTTCCCCCCCGTTTTGAACTAAATGGAGCGACTTAAAGATTTTCAAACATGCAATTCCCCCACCCACCTTTTTCCTACAACACATGAGTATTTTATACTCATGGTTCTGTACAATGCCTCTCTCTACAGTAAGAAAATATTCCAAACTATTTTCTTATGTCTTTTTTTAATAAAATATTTTTCCTCAAAGGGCGTTTTCTCCTTTCCCGCCCCCCAACCCAACCCCAACCCCTCTCTTTCCCTACCCCCTCCAACTTTTTAAATCATCAGGTAACATTTGAATGGAATGAAGCCTTTTTGTTGTTGTTCCAAACTAAGATTAAAGTAAGAATTATATTGTTAACAAGAATGTACAGTTGGGACAAGCTTGGTCCGACGGGAAGGAACATGGAGAGAGAGAGCTACCAATATTGCTTGACAACCACGCAGCAAAAGAAAGGTTAAGATATATACAACTTGGCACATTTAAAAACGGGATTCTTTTATAAGGACACCTAAAACAGGACCAATAATATGCATATGAACGCCAAAGAGAGACAGAGAGCAAAGCCACATTAAAGGGCCAGTGTATGCTTAACTGCCGGCTCTCTGGGCCGAATCGCGGCCTGTGGGCTGCAGGTGACTGTGGCAGGTTCTCGCGGAGGGACGCCTTGGCCCCCCGGGCACTACCGATGACCCCAGGACCCCCAGCAGCCGAACACCGTATCGCACCGAGCAAGGAAGGTGCTCCTTCACTGCCGCCAGTGAGTTAACACTTTCTGTTTTCCACCCCCTGCCTGGATCAAGGGCAAAGAGAGACGGGAGCATAAAATACACTGTCTCTTTAAGAGACGGACGCTTTTAAGCTGTACAGGTTTTTTTTTTTCTTCCTAAAAAAAAATATTAACACACAAGAGTAGTGTTATCAGTGGATAATAGTCTACAGTTTCACAACGAATACTCGCTCAGAAATACTGCTCAACGGTTCATGTAGTGAAAGGTTATTTTTTCGTCTTTGCTGTTTGGACAGGGGTATTTTTTTGTTTTTTTTTAAATTTCCACAATACGCTGGACACACGAGAACAACAGCTTATTACAAAAAGGGAGAAGGAGGAGAAGGATTAGGAGGAGGAGGAGGAAAAGAGGGAGGAGGAGGAGGAGCAGGAGGAGGAACAAGAAAGGAAAAGAAGAAAACCCATTGGGTGGCATTAGGACTGGACTTGCTCTATAAAATTTTTCTCTGCAGCAAAAAAATTAAAAATCACTCTCTCCTGCCCGCCCCGAGTCGCAGGATGCGGAACCAAGTGCTGTGCAGCTAAGAGCTTTCTCAGGGCTTCCATACCAGTGGGGCGCCTCCGTGCGGCAGGTCCGACCGGCCTCCCACGCCCGAGGTGCCGCTCGCCCTCTGCCAGTCTTGCGCGAACCGAAGACCTCAGCGTTCCGCGTGTTCAGCCCTTCGGGGCCTGGACCCTTCCCAGCGCTGCCTTCCAACCTCCCCACTCGCCCCAGAAGTGCCGCCACGTTCGGGCCGCCGGATGCTGCCGTCGCAGGAGAAAACCGTGTACTGGGAGGACGCGCCTCCCTCCTCCTTCCGCCCCACTGCGCACCCCTTCTTCCTTCCTCTGAACGGGGACACTGGGGTGAGGGGGGGAAATAATAAATTACATTAAAATCTGACCATCTCGGACAAGTAACCACAAGGTGTCTCCTTAGTACCTTAACAGTGACAACAAGGCCGCCCGCGTTGGCCGGAGCGCAGCCGGACGGGGCGGCCCGCCCCCCAGCCCATCGTCTTAAGTGCTACAGAACCGTTTCGTCAGTCTCCTCCTGCCCCGACTCTTCCCCACACACACTCATGAGGCGCGGGAAGGTGGTAACGCCTCGACCGCCCGCCTGTCCGTCCGTCCGTCCATCCGTCCGTCAGCCTCGTGTGCGGAACTCCAGGCCGCAGCCTCTCTCCGGGGCAGAGCGTCACTTCCGGAAGCTGCTCTCCACAAGGGCCAGAGTGCGCCGCCGCAGCTTCCTCCCCGAGCCTTCCTCCAGCAGGTAGGTGACATCGATGGCTGCAACGGACAAGCGAACCCACGCCTCAGTCGTGCTCGCGCCGGGCGGCGAGCGTGCCGGGCAGCCCCGCGGGGCTTCTGCGGCAGGGGGCGAGGGCTCAGCCTTCACCCCGGAGGGGGAAGAGGCTGTGAGGGGTGCGCTCAAGCGCAGGCTGGGCCGACAGCCGGAGGGGCAGGGCTGCAAAACCGAGCACTCCGGCCTGCTCCAGCCCCCAGCCCAGCAACAAGGCCTGCAGGAAGCACTTCAGCCGTTCTAGACGGAGGAAGCCTCGCAGAAGCCGGAGAACACCAACTGCCGTGGCCCGGGCTGCTGGGGAACCCGCAGGGCCCGAGGGTCCTCACGGCAAGAGGCCCTGCACCCTGTGACAGACCGACCCCCGGCGCGTGGTGCCACCCACACCGGGAGGCTCTCTGGGCTTCAGCAGGGGGCCTCTTTGCCAGCAGCATCGGGAAATGCCAGGGAGCGAGCCCGGGACCTCAGGCACGGCCAGCAGACGCTCTACCCAGCAGGGCTCGCTTTCCGTGGGGTGCAGATCCCTCAGGGCCCCCGAGACATGCAGGGCTTCGGGGAAGACGGGGGCTTTTTGCCATCAACGCCAGCAGCAACAGAGCCTTTTCATCCCGGGTGCCTGGCATGGAAGCCACAGGAACACCGAGAGGCCGACGCCGTGCCGCTTCGGGCCAAAGGGTCCCGTGAGCCGACGGAAGGGCCGTGCCTGCCGGGGGCCAGGGCAGGCGGGCCGTGCTGCCGCAGTGCCTACGGGAGCCCCGCTACGAGTCGCACCCACGCTGGCGAGAGCGGGTGGGAAGACGCGTGCCGTGGCCGCGTTCCCCCAGAGCCATTCGTCATGTGCCCCGCGGCTCATTCTGGCAATGCATGGCAGCTGCCGGGGACCCGTGCCGGGCGTGATGCTCGCCCGGCCAACGGGGGCGCGGTTCTTCCTCTCGCGAGCAGCTCAGGGGGCTGCCACGGGTCTCCCTCCTCCCCAGCGAGGCGGGCCGGGCCGTGAGTCTGCGCCCGACCCCGGGGACCCCACGGAGCTTCACGGCTGGGTGGGGGTTGAGCCCGGGCCGGGCGATCCTGGGGCAGCACGCTAATCATGAAGCCTCACTCATGGACGCCCTTGCAGCCGAACCGACCCCCAGGAAGGCCGGATGCCCCGATCCGCCACACGGACGTCGCTCGGGGAGCCGCAGAGGGCTGCCTCTCACCATTTTTCCCTGGGATTTTCTCTAGGAGGGTCAGGAGGATTTGGTTGAGCCGCTCGCGCTGCATGTGCCGGCGTTCCTCAGGGGTGCAGGGCCGCCTCGCGACGGGGCTGCTCTCCTCCGCCTTCTTGTCCACCTCGCCGCTTTCCCCCTTCTCGGGCTCCTCCAAGCTGGGCGCCTGCTCACCGGGGGGCCGCTCCTGCCCCGCCACGCCGTCCTCCATGAGGGGAAGCGGGTCCTCCTCCTGGCCGAGGTCTTTGTTCTGGGACTTGGAACGGTCGGACTTCCACGACGACCTGGGGGAGGCGGATCGGGACGGATGAGCCGCAGGGAGCCTCGCAGGCGAGGGGGCTGCGCCCTCGGTGGTGTGAGGGGGGCTGAAGGAGCAGGGAGCCCCACCCTTTGGATAGAGAGTTGGGGGCTGTGGCAGCAGAAGGGTCCCCCAGCGGCAGTGTGGTGGGGAGGGCATTCAGTGCTGCCCAGCCCGCTTGGCCTCCCCACCCCAGCTGGGGAACGACCGCGGTGCGTTCGCACTGCCCGGACAAGGACGGGGCAAAGAAAGCTGTAGAAGCAAGATCCTTCCCGTTTTGCCCACCCTGCTCCCCAAAAGCCCTGCAGGAAAAGAGCGCCGAGCAGTGAAGGGACTCACCTGCCTCCATTCCTCTTATAGTTGTCCGGTACATAATGAGGCTGCGATGGGGAAAGAAGAGCAGAGAGTTAAAACCGTGGGAGAGCCCTAGGGACACAGAGGTAAAGCCCTAGCTCTCACTTTGCTAGGGAGGGCCGGTCAGGATGGATGCCCAGAGAGCTGCTGCCGGCCAGCGTAGACAAAACCGAACCGGACGGGCCGACAGGGCAGCTTGCTTGAACTCCGCTCGCTCATCGGCAGAAGGGCGAGGAAGCATTATGCGTGACGGAACCGGGGAAAGTCGTGTCATTGCGTGGATGGGGACAGGAGACCTGCCCACTGTGGGGCTGAGGCAGCCCCGTCCCTCTGCCAAACACGCGCCAGGTTTTCAGAGAAAAGGGGCAAAGATTATGGGGAGGCCTGTGTGGCCACGGTGCCCCCAAGTCCGCATGACGAACTGCGGGCGAAGCACCCTGGGAAATAAACTGTGGGGCCTCGACAAGGCGAGGAAAAGGTTTGCGCCAGGTTGCGCTTTGTTCCTGCCACTTCGGGGAAGGAGAAAGGGTAGCTCTGAGGTCGGGGGCCCTGCTCAGACCTTCGGCGTCTCTGCCAGCATCACTTCCACGCGCTCACACTGGTCGTTGCAGCTTCAAGGAAAAAGCGTCGGGGTTTCTCCCTTGCTTTGTCAGCACCACTGTCCGCTTACCATCGTTATCACAAACTGTCCAGCCAACCGAGGATTTAGAGTTTCATCTCCCTTTTTAAACAATTACGTGGATTTAAATAATACAGGGGAAATGTGACAGCGCTCTGATCAGTCAGGAATAATTTTAACACCCGTCAGTGTTTCTTTCCTATTTAAGCAAAAAATCAGGTCTAAATTCGGCCAGGAGGAAGTCCTTGCCTCAAAGGGGGCAACTTGATAGAGAGACTGCCGCCTCCCTTGTCTATAAAGGGAATTATTTCTATTAAAGTGCAAAGCCTCGTGCTGCGTGAGGGGCTACCACACACAAGCTGCCTATTAGTTCCTGAGCCACATGCAGGGTTTGGTTGCCAACATACAAACAGTTAAGCCACCTGGGGCTGGGAAGTGAGCAGCCCGCTCTGGCCTATGCACAGCCAGCCGACCCAGCAGTCCTCTGAGAAAGTTCTGCTTTAATTCCAGCACTGACAGAACATCGCCCTTTTGGCCGCAGTGCCCGCTCTCCAGAACCCCCTTTCCGGGCAGTTTGGGGGCAGAAAATGGGGCAAGCTTAAATACCTCCTGAAAACGCACCCATTTGTATGCAGGCTTGGCCAATGGAATCGCCATGCTGTGCCATTTGATTTTTAATGGCTTTTTTAAAGATTTGTTTTGTTATGATTGTTCATTACTGTGTTTTGTCATATGAAGCGGCATGCAAACAGTATCATTAAATAAATTTGCCATGACCCCCTTTTAAAATAATGCAGGAAGAAGTCTGCCCGGTTCTGCACAAGAGGCAGGGTGTCCTTGCGCCGGGGCCCCACGGTGGCTACCCCTGGTGTGCGGAGCGGGCAGGGGCCGGTCACGGGGGCAGCATACCGAGAAGTCCCTCTTCGGTGTCAACCTTTTGGGGAAGTGGTCGAAGGCGTAGGACTTGGTGCACACCGGATACCGATTTCGGTGGATCTTGTAGAAGAGGTGGGCTGATTTGTCGAGGCGGTAATCACAGATGTACACGTCCTGTTCCTTCGCCCCCTTTGGCCTTCCTGTGGGCGGCAGCACCAAAGAGACAACGTCGCAGGAGACTGAAAGCGAAGACTGGGCCTCGGCGGTCCAAAGCCTGCTCTGCGGGGGGGGGGGGATTCCGGCCCTGCCAAGCAGCTGCGGTCAGGTGTGCAAAGACACTTGCCGTGCGTGTGCAGCTGTGGCGTCTCCCAACTGCCCATCTCAGACAGCCGTCCCTGGACTAACAGTCTGCTCAGAGCTAAAGCACCCCTTTTCATCTTTTAAAAACGGACCCGGATCTCAGTCTTTCCTGCCCCTACCCACAAAAAACGGTTTGAAGTGTGAAAGGGGATCCGCAGCAGAGCCGATGGCTCGGCCTTCCGCACGAGTTGTGCTCCTGGCAATTCTGGCTGCAGGCTCACCTGGCGGAACAGCTCAGCCTTGGCTGGGGTGCAGACGCTGCTGTGAGCTGCATCTGCCCACCCCCCCAACCTCTCCGCCTCAGACATCCTTTTACAACCCTCTCCCATGGGCTACCCTGAGGGGTCTTCAAAGCCCCGAATAGATCCACATCTCCCTGAATCCCAGGCACTCCGACCCACACCCAGCTCACTTAGTTTGGATGTCCCCTGGCTGCTGCAGTCTGACTTTTGAGATGAGGCAAGCAGAACGGCTGGGGGCACACGACATCTGTGGCAGGAGCAGCCCCTCGAGGCTGGGGGAGCCTTTAATGATTCCATTGGTTTATTTCTGGCTGCGTGTGCCTGAATTTATTCTTTTATTTAAAACTTTTCTAGACTGTCCCTTACTGCAGTCTCAGGACGGTTTAACGATAAGACAGTACAAAACAAAACAAAACAAAACAAAACAAAACAAAACAAAACAAAACAAAACAAAACACAGCGTCCTCATAGAATTTCCGACCAACAATAAAACCGCAATTAAAACAATCAAACCTTAAAACACTGGGAGAATAAAAAGGTTTTAGCCTGGCGCCGAAAAGAATATAGCGTCAGTGCCAGGCGAACCTCTCTGGGGAGCGAATTCCACAATCGGGGTGCCCCCGCAGAGAAGGCCTTCTCCCTAATCTCCTTCAGGGGAGGCACCCCACCCAGAGAAGGCCTCTGCCCAGATCTTCAGGCGCAGGCAGGTGCCTATGGAAGGAGACGCCCCTTCAGGCCCCCAGCAGCGCTGATCCCAAGCAGGAGCGACTGGGAGCAGCTGGCCGGCCCGACAGCCGGCGCCCTCGACTTGCCTTTGCAGTAGGTGTAGAGGTCCAGCACGCAGCAGGTGCCCACCACGGCCTCCAGGGGGATGATCTCGTACAGGGGCACCCGGAAGAGTTCGTTGTGGTAGAACTTCCGGGAGGGGGAGTGGTGTGTTTCGTGCGGACGGAAGTAGTGGTGGCCGAAGGCGAAGCGCTCCTCCCTGGACAAGGGGGAAAGAGAGGCGGGGAGTATTCCCCACACAGCCGTGCCACAGACCTCCCACTGCCCCACGCAGGCTCCACCGCTTCTAGGGGGCGCCCCCTTTCACAGTGCAGGCAGCGACCTTGACAAGCTGGCTTTCAGAATGCGCAGAGGGCTGTGTGCATGTGTGGGTTTTGTTTTCCTCTTCAGCACGGAAGGCACCCCAGGAAAACTCACCCAGCAACCCGCAAACATGGGTTGATCTCCATATGAATTGGGTTTTCCCCCCTCTTCTTCTCATGCCCCCACAAGAATAATTACGTGGGTCCAGAGGCAGGCTTTCATTCATTCATTTTACTGCTAAAGGGGCTTAAGCTTTTTATGTTTGCAATACGGTCAAACCTCGACTTTTGTGGGTTTAACTTTTGTGAATTTGATTATTTGCAAGCTTGCCTTCAATAATTAAATGGTGTTTTTTTTTAGTTTTGCGGCCTATGACACTAGACTAGAAAATGTAAAGAAAACCGGGGACTGTGCACTAAGGAAGCCCTCTCAACTGGGTACCTTCCAGATGCCTTGGACTGCAGTTCCCATCAGCCCCAGCCAGCAGGGCCGATGAGTGCAGCGATGAGAATTGTAGTCCGAAACATCTGCAGGCATCAGAGCGGGGGAAAAGCTGCCGTGACGCACTTGCAGTGCTTTTAAAATGCTGCTTGAGCGTGAACTGGCTGGCTTGGACACGGCTGTGCAGGTTTAAGATGCTGTGGTCGTTCAGGTCAAACTGAAGCGCATCAGTTTTGCATTGTGTGTCTCCTTGGGGAGACCAAGTCCCCAACTAATTCAAAAGACATTTTGGCAGAGCGGGGAGCCTCGTCTCTTGCGGACGGTCCTGTTTCCTTGGGGGTTAATCTGTTGGGGCCACCAGGCAAGAAAGAGCATGACCAGAGCCCAACGCTGGTGGGGCTGCCCCTCTTTCCCTCCCCGCTTCATCCGCAAGGCAGCACGGGGAGGGTCAGGCCGCTCGCTCCAGACACCTGAACTGCCTGCTTCCGAGTGCGGCAGGTGCCCCACCTCTGCCCTAAGGGGGACGGGAGAAGGACAGCACCCAAGTGTTCGGCCTCCTGCACTGCATGTGGGAATCTTGGGGTTTTGTGAGCTGCCGCCAACCCTCCAGGCCCACCTGGGCTCCGACAGAGCCGGCGCTGCCTGTCTCCACTAGTCCTTGAACAAGGCTGAGAACCCTTCAAGATCCGTGCACGGTCCCCGGCGGGTCAGAAAGGGGATGGAGCTTACTTCTCGTTCTTCCAGAGCTTCTCGATGCGGAAGATGTCGAGTCTCTCTCGGTTGATGTGGGACAGCAGGCGGTACGACTGCCGGACGGGGTGGCCATCTGGGGTCCTTCGGCTGTCTCTCATCAGGTACACGCAGTCCCCTGTCAACAGAAAGCCCGTAAGAACGGCCTCTTCGCCCTGCGCGTGGGGCAGATTTGCAGAGTCCTGGAAAACCGGAGGGGAGGAGCGCCCTGTGGAAGAGTGGCGGCCTCGGTCCCAGCAGCCGGATCGCTCGGGGCCCTCGTGGTCCTGCGTCCTGTCCCTATGCCTAGAAGCCCACAGGCAGGGAATGTCGTCCGTCGCCAGGCACGCCCCTCTGATCCTTCAGCAGGAGGCTGCCCTTGAGCAGGGAGGTTCCGTTTAACTGTCATTTCCTGCATTTCTGATCCGAGTCTTCCTATATGCTCAGAGCGGCACTAACCACTCAGGAAAGGGAGGCATCAGAGGCTTTGGGGTAACTCGAGAAACAGCCGTAAGGAAGGGCCACCCCTGAGTTGCCCCGTAAGAACTCAAAGGCATGAGGCGGGGAAGAACAGGGTGGGAAAACACGGAGAACCTGGTGCAAGGGGGGTAAGAACCACACTGGCTGGGTGGGGAAGATGGATGGGGAGACACATAGATATAAAAAGTGTAGATGGAAGCATCACGTTGCCTGGATGGGTCACTGAAAAGCTGATTTCAAATATCTTCAGGGTTGGAGCGGAGACGTGCCCACAGCGCTCAGTGGAAAGCTCCCAAGGCAGCCAGGATCGGGACCAAGGGAACCCCACCCCCACCAGGCCCCTGAGGGCTAAGCATGTTCAGTGGGCACAGAATGAGGATTCTGGGGGCTGCGGGGGCAAGTCAGAAGCACTCCGCCCCGAAACGCTGCTGCTGGTGGGGACCCGCTCGTTAAGGTGAGCAAGCGCGGGCAGAACTCTGTGTCTGCTAACGCCTGCCCGCCCCCTGCACGCCCCCTAAACATGGCCACGCCACAGAGAGCACAGAAGGAGCCTCGAGGGTCACCAGAGAAGGCTGACTGAGTCAGGTGTAGAGGCGGCTTCATATTTACCTTCCTTCAGGTACCCTCGGCAGTGAGAGAGGCTGGCCGAAGCACCTTGATAAACTGGGCAGAGAGGTAAGAGGTGGCCCCAAAGCCCCTCCTGGCCGTTTCTCACTGAGTCCCCCGAGAGGACAGACACCCACCTTGGCGCAGTAACAGATCGTCCCGTAACAGGCAGATGAAATAAACGCAGCCGGGCTGGGCGTAGTGAGGCCGGGGGATCATCGGCACCTCCTAGAAAAGGCGGCACAGAGCAACGCGCGGTGAAGCTCCGCTCCTCGTCCCGGCCTGCAAGCCCCTGGCGGGATCCCGTTCCACGGAAGGGGTGGGGAATGCCGGCAGCCGCGCCTTGCCTTGGCAGGGCGGGAAGGACGCCGCTGGAACAGCCTGGCGTTTTTACCCCCGAGATCGGAGAGCGGGCTGACCCAGGGGGAGTGCCGGAGGCGTGGAAGGGCCAGTTCCGGGCCCCGGAGGCGGCTTACCCTGTCCACCGTGCGAGGGTCACACTGCTCGCACAAGTAGTGCTCGACGTCGGCGTTCAGCCCCATGCAGTCACAGTGCTGCCAAACCTGCGGGGGAGGCGAGGCGGCGGGTCAGGGAATGGGGGGGGGGCGTCTCTCCCGCCGAGCCTCGAGGGCGAGCGCCGGACGTGCGCCTTGCGCCAGGACGACGGGGCGGCCTCGCCCGAGCGCGCCCCCCCCCGCGACGCGCCCCACGGCCCTCACCATGCACTTGTCGCACTGGATCATGAGCCCCTCGTCCTTGTACAGGCCGCAGATGCAGCGGATCACGTCCTCGTCCTTCTCGTGCCCGCTCTCCTTCTCGCACATGGAGGTCTCGCTGCTGTCGGCCTCGCTCGCCGTCTCCCCCACGATCTCGTCGATCTGGGCGGCGGCCTCGTGGCGGGCGCTGTAGTACGCCTTCCGCAGCCGGCAGACGTCCCGTCCGATGGGAGACTTCCTGCCGTAGTATTTCTGAGCGCAGACAACGGGGCGGCGGCTCACTCCGGGCTTGCTTCCTGGAGCTTTCCCCCCCCGCTGCCTTCACCATGGAACGTGGGTCTGTGCCCCCTCACTCCCAGAAGACCCTCACCCTGGTTCTCCCCTTCTGGTCGAAACAAGGGCCCCCAAATAGATGCGGCAGCATGGTTCCCGGGCCTGAAAGGAGCCTCGCAATCTCGTTCGGGCTTATTCGGTGGTTTCTTGAAACCTGAGGGTGGGGGAAAGGCTAATTTCCTCTGATGCTCCCGAGATGGCCTCTGCTATGCCTCATAGCAACAGCAGCGCCCCATCCTGAAACACGGGCATTGAGTGGGAGGTTCTAGAAAGTGGAAAGACCCTTCTTTTTTTCCCCCCTCAACTGATACCATCAAGTTTCATGGCTCAAATGTTCTTAGCTGGATTTAAGTGATGGGATCATAAAGTCTTCGGATTCCCTCAGCTTCCACCTGCTCTGAAGAGGATGAGGCCATGAAAGAACTGGAAAAGCCGTGCTAATTGGCTTCCGAAGGACCTCAACTTTACTGTGAAGCGAAAATGCCCAGCTATTGTGCTCATGCAGGTGTGCTCAGGTGTGTATGGGCAATCCTGAGCGAGCTTCCAGAAACTGGAGAGATGGCTGGATTAAGGCTGCCACAATCAAAGGCTCGGAGGCCTCTTCCCCCTTTGCGCACCCAAGAGAAGCAAGGTCAAGTATACGCCTGGCAAAGCACGCGCTGAGTCCCATCTCTCTGAATCACAGAATCTGCCCCAGAATTTTTGCTCTAGATCGGTAAAGATTTTCCTTCCTGGTGTGGTCCATGTTGAAGCCCTGGTTTTCAGTGACGAAAGAAGGCGGGAGGGGGTCAAAGCACCCCAACCAGGGTCCCTCGTCCCGCTCCATTCATTCTCCACAGCCTGCTCAGTTTAAATCTGGTGGGGGCACGACCCAGTGAAGAATGACCGCCCAGGCCGTCGACGAGACCTCAGCTTTGCCCCCAGAGGGACATGCTGACTGCTATTCTCCACAGCACGGATCCTCAAACTACGGCCCACGGGCTGGATCCGGCCCGCCATGCTGATTTATCTGACCTGCTCAGAGCTTTTGGCCTCGCATGGAGAACACGATTTCCGAGCGAGTCCAAAAGCTCTAGCCGGCGCAGGCATACTCAGTGGGGAGATGGCCGCGATCACGCCCGCCTTCCCTGCACGAGCGCGCCTGCGATTGTGCCGGGCTCCCCCCCACCCCCCAGTCCGCCCCCCCGACAGTCTGAGGGACAGTGAACTAGCCCCCGTTTAAAGAGTCTGAGGACCCCTGCTCCACAGCCTCCACTCCACCCTGTGACGGGATAAAAGGCCCTGCCAGGAACTCGTGCCGAAGCCAAGCATCCCCCGCTTAACTCACCTCGGCGTTGCGGAAGACCTTCAGCATGTCGCCATCGAACGCTTCCACCGTTTTGTAATACCCCGTCAGGATTTGCTTCTCGATGGTGATGAGGTCAAGGGGGTCAGAGATCTTCTCGTAGTAGTCGGCATTTCTAAACCGGGCACAAGAGGAAATGCGCACCGTGACCACCGGCCTGTATCTGGAATCCAACCGTGGCTGCACTCGATTCCCGAGACCCATCCACCCCTCCGGGAGCATGCGAGAACCTACTTTTTCTTTGGGGGAAGATTCAGCAACGGAGCCGCGAGTGCTTGCCTGGAGGAATCTGGAAGGGAAGCAGGGAAATGCAGAGCTGTTGGCAGGGGAGTCTGTGGGAAGCCTTTTGGGGAGGCGGGAGGCAGACACACACAGACACAAAATGGGTGGGTGGCGAGGGCCAGGGTCACACCGCTGCACTGCCGTTTCCCCAAAGGCCCTTTCTGTCCTGCTGCCAGCGGACTGCCTCCCCCGCCCCACAGCTCTCTCGCTCCTTCCGGCGCTCCCTTCCTCCTGCAGCGCTTCCAGCGTTCAGTGGGGACGGCAGCGATGGAGACCGGGGCAGTCGAGCAGCTTGTGTAAAAAATGGGGCCCTCTTGGCTGGCCGGCGGAGGGACAGGGGCTGTCCGTCGCGTGCCTTCACCAAGCCACCCCCGTCTAAATGCTGGAGAAGAGAAGGCGGCAGCAAATGCTCCTGCCCCGCCCACTGCAAAACACCCCAAAGCTTGCACATCGAGCTTCCGCTCCCTATGGAGGGACAGAAGGCGTGGCACAGGTGCAGAAAGTGATGCGCACTCTGGAAAAAAGTGGTCGGGAGCATTCCGCGCCCTCTCCCCTATTGCTGGAATTTGGCGGGGGCAGAAGTCGGTTCTGGACAGATAAAAGGAAGGACTTCTTTACAAGGTGCTTAGCCCGACGGTGGCGCGCACGTCCGCGAGACGTGCTGCTGGTCACCAACTGCGTGGCCTTAAGAGCCGGGCTGGGTGACTTGGTGGAGGAGAGGCCACGCCGCGAACCCTGGGGAGCCGCTGGCTCCTCCTGCTATTTCGGGCCCTTCCCCGTGACTGTGGCGGCCGCCCCGCTACTGGCTCTCCCGGCTCTTGGCTAGGGCCACCTTTGTATGAGATGATGCCATCGGAGATCTCCTTGAAGATTTGTGCCAGCCGGGCTGCACGCGCCACTTCGATGTTCTCTTCGGCTGCCGCCAACCGCCGCGTTCGCACCGAGCGGGAGGTCTGCAGGGCGGAGAACTGTGTCATGAAGACATCTGGAAAAGAGAGGAGGGGAGAGAGGTTTCCTTGGTCAAAGCCCATGGGAATGTCAGAAGCAGGCTGGTGCCTGGGGCTGCTGGGGAACTGGGCCTGGCAAGCGACACCCTCTGGGTGACGGATTCTGTGGCCAAAGTGCTCCTTTCCGCAAGAAGTGTCTCCTAACAGCCGACCCAGATAACCTTCTGCCACTTAGGCTGAGTAGCGCTCTACCAAGCATCCCTTTGGCCATCCTGCCTGCATGCCAAGTTCCTTCGACCTTTCCTTGCAGGAGCCTGCTTTCCAGTACAGCAGCCTTCCGCAACCTTGTGCCTTCCAGACACATTTGGACTGCAACACCCAGAATTCCCAGTCAGTGGCCCTGCTAGAAGGGAATTCTGCAGTCCACTCGCCTCTGAAGCCACCAGGCTGGGAAAGGCTGCGAGCCAGGATGTTTGCCACTGAAACTACTCCAGTTTGTCCATCTACACTGTAGGCAACCGGATGCCCTCCAGATGTTTTGCCAGCAGCCATTATTTATGTATTTATTAATTAGACTTATATTCTGCTATATTGGCCTGAGGGCCCTCTTCATCCCGGACCATTCTGGCTGGGACTTGTTGCGGTTCTTGGCCAAAGTACCTGGAAAGCACCGATTTGCCTCTCCCCGGCCTGTATCCTATGGTGCCCTGAACTGGACACAATACCTCCAAAGCAAAGTCCATTAGCACATCCCCTTCAACACTTCCCAACGGACTAACCCCGGGGTTCCAGGCCAACCCTTCAGGCTTCCTCAGAGAGTGCCACTCCCTCTCCCCCCATACTGATTGGGGGTTTCTTGGTTCCCCCCCCTTCTGAAAGGTTGAAAGCAGTTTTAGTGCCTGGGTCCTGTGGGAAGGAAGAATCCGGCTGACTGGGGGAGGCAGATCGGGGCACAATCCTGCAGCAGCTTGTCTTAGAATTTTTGGCTAGGGCCAAGCCCTTAGAAGACACTCTCCTTTTCCATCGGGCTGAAACTCATGGTATGTGTGGTGCAGCCGAGAAAGCGACGCTTGCTGGTCTGAGTGGCTGGGTTAAAAAGCATCCAACAGAGAAGGGGGATTTAAGGCCTGTGCAATGCTCAGTGGCAGACAGAGCTGTTGCTGATGCAGAAGCCACGGGAAAGTGCTGGAAGTATTATCCCAACCGCAGTGGGGAAAGACAGCCCCGGCCCTCACCAGATTTGATGTTGCCGTCGTCGCGGCACATCCCATTCCAGCGGGTGTATAAGGAGGCGGAAGGAAGGTTGTCGTTGGCATGTTTGACCTCCTCTTGCTTCTGCCGGATCTTCTCCCAGTTGCGCACCAGGAACACGTGATGCTTGAGCACAAAATTTCTAGGAAAGGGAACAAAAGGCAGTGTCATTTCAGCAGATCGCAGGTGCAAGTCGCTTCTGCTCTGGAGGGCTTGACACTGCGGCCCGGCTGGGAGGAGAGTTCAGGGGACAGGAACTTGGCACGAAAGAGTCAGCTCAGTGCCAAGGAGAGGAAAGCGAGGCTTGGATAGGTTCCCTGCGAAGCTTTGATCCAGACAACACAGCAAACCCCAGTTTATGCTAGCCACACACAGCTAAGCATCCAAACCGCGGGCTGAGCCTCCCGTGCAAGCCCACGGCGGAGAGCCGCAGGTCGGCGGTCCCGTTCCATCTTCCTCGACGGCGCAGGTGCAGAGAGAGGCCTCCCTGTGGTCACCGGCTGAGACACCCTGGCAAGCAACGGTTCGTGCAAACGCAGCTCATTCTGACCGGATGAGCGACTGCAAGCCATCAAGGGCCAGCTCGGACCCCCAGGCGAAGCCACCGTGACGCTTCCTCGACCGCGGGCTGGTATGCCGTGCGCACGGCGAGGAAGGGCGGGCTCCACCGGCATTCATGCACCAGCCCTGCGACTACGGGGAAAAGGGGGGGGGGAGCAAGCGCCCCTCTGGCCCTCACCGTTCCCTGTTGGACATGGGCTTCATTTGCAGCTGCGGAGTCAGACGGGTCGGGGTGCTCGAGCTTTCGCCGGACTCCTCGGGAACGTGGCCCTTCTGTAAGGCAAGAACAGCCCCCTTGGGAAAAGAAATCCGGACCACCGGGCCAAGGGTGCGCCGCAGCAGCTGGCCCGGGCTTGAATTGCTGCCAGGGAGCTGGACTATGACTTTGTTTTGAGAAAGGGGGAGGGAGGGAGGGAGGGGGAAAGTGCTCCTTGCCCCCCCCCCGCCCCAAGCCTTCCCTTCATGCAGAATCACTGGTCTCAGTCCTGGATTCTGAACAAGGGAGCAGGCCTGGACTTGGTGGAGGAACATGTGCCCCAAGAGACAGCACGGGAGCCCTACACCAAGGCCTGCCATCCAGTCCGAAAAAGCTCCCAAGCCCCTTCTCCCTGCAAAGGCAGGGAGCGTGGCAAAGCACATTCCAGGGTTGTCAAGGACCGCCAAAGCTGCTGGCAGGACCGCCATAACGAACTGTTTTCTGGAGAGGAAAGAGTCGCCCCGTCCCTGCACCCCCGAGGGGGAGGTGGGATGGGGACTCGACTCTGGGCCTGCGCCAAGAGCCCCGGTTTCTCCTGAACGGGGACACGCTCCTGTCCCCGTGCAACTGCCTCCGTAACACTCAAGTAACAGCAGGGATTACGGGGGGCGGGGGGAGCAGAGTATCAGCTAAAGGGCCATGTGACCCGGTCTCAAGACCGCGGGAGGCTGCCGGCGCATCTCCTCCCACACCGCCTCGTCTCGCAGGCCCTCGCCTTTTCAGTTGCCAGGCGCAAGTCCAGCCCAACTCTGCCCAGGACTGCAGATTCCAGGGATTTAACCTGGGGAATTTGGATACGCGGCACACGCGTTCGACCGCTGCATCCCTCCCGGCTAAGCCTGGCCCCCAAAGGAGGTTCGGTTCGGTTCGGTTCGCTCTCTCTTTGATGTCCTCCTGCCAGGACCAGGCAAAGGCCCGCTTTATTCATGAGGCCCTTAGCGTGTGTGTCTGTGGGGGGGGGGGGTTGGTGGGTTGGGTGCGGCACTCTGTCGCGATGTTTCTGTAACTTCTATGTCTTTATGGCATTTTAATGTATTGGTTTAATTAATGCGGCTCTGCAAGCTTCCCGGAGTGCTTTTTTCTATTTTGGAGAGAGGCAGGGCACACATAAAACGAGCGAAGAAATGAAGTCCATCTGGGGGCACGGAGAACAGCGAGTCCTCGGGGGGCTTCCCTGCCGCACGCACTCACCCTCTTCTTCAACTTGTGCTTGGATTTCCTCTTCTCTTTGGACCGGCTCGGCCTTCTCTGCGCAGCGACTGGCTGGTTGGTTTTGCTCAGAAGGCCGTTCATTCGCTGGCTCTTGCCCCCAATGATCCCCCGGCACTTGTCAAAGCCGCATTTGCAGAGTTGCTTGGGAAACAAAGAGGAAAGCGCTCCCTTTCAGCCAGCCACCTTCTGCGAGGCTCGTCAGGCAAGCGAGCAAGCCCTGTCCTCCCCCCTTAGGCCAGCGGGATGGACTGGCCAGGTCTGCCTGCCCTAACTGTGCCCCCTAATATTTTGGCACATGCTGCAGGAGTGGGACGGGGACATGTAAACGGGTCTATTCCCGACTCCAATGTGCATTTTATTAGCCCTGTCTTAGTTCACGAACCGTGTGCACAGAAGGAATTCAATGCCTGAAGAACACTGACTTGTGATTACTCAAAATTCCCTTCCATTTGGAGAGCTAGTACCAGTAACAGCTCAGTCAGTGCAGCTGCCATTCGTCCCGCAACGAGCGCCTGCCTCCTTTTCAAGCCCCTCTTTTGGGCACTGGCTTCTGCACGATGCTTTGCATGGGGGCCTCAAGGCACACGGACCACCCCCACCCCTCCCAGCTGCCACAACACACGCATCCGGCGCAGGGGCAAAGGCTAGGCTAGGCCAGGCTTCCTCTGGGGCCGCAGACACGACGCCCACCTGCTTTTCCACATTGAAGGAGTGGAAATTGTAGTCATAGGTCAGCTCGGTGCCCGCCGGCATGTCCTTCAGCGCGTACAGGCCAATCCGGTAGACCCCGTTGACAGACCTGCGGGGAGACAGGCGTGAGCGGGGCGGGAGGTCCGGAAAGGGCGGCCACCCCGTCGTGCCAAGGGCTCGCGAGCGGGAAGCACGGCCCGGCGAGGCCTAGCAATTTGCTTGGGGCACCCGAAGGGTGGCTGGAACTGTGGCTCGGTACCAACGAGCCCATTCCATTCATGGCTGGCCGACGCGGATGCCTGATCTGTGCCCAGCTGTGGGAATTAGGGTTTAGTGGTAATGTATTATGTTCTATTGTATTTCAATGTATTTTATTGTGTTGTAAGCCGCCCCGAGGCTTCGGCAAGGGGCGGCATAGAAATGTAATAATAATAATAATAATAATAATAATAATAATAATAAGGAATGCTGCCTTCTGGAAGCAGGAGCAGTGGGAAGGAGACACACAGGGTTGCCTTTCCGGACCCCAACGGTGACGTCACAGGAGACTGTCTGCCAACAGGGATGGCGGGGAAGAGCTGGGAAAGCACCAGGTGTTCCTTTGACCCTGGTAGGAGTGAGCGCTGCTACCGCATGTGAGCATTACCGCAGCCCTGAAGCAGGTGAGGCAGAGGGCTTTTTAAAAAAAATGCCACTTGGCTGCCATGGCTGTGCATAACTGTGAATTTTCTTCCTCTTCTTGCCATTTCTGTTAATTGAATTGTCTCGTCAGGCTGCAGTTTTAGCATTTCCTTGCCATTAAACTCCACGCCTTACCCTTTTCATTTCTATCATCAAATATATAGTTATTATTATTATTCACCTAAAACTTCCTTGGCACCATCCATAGATTAAAAACAAGAACCGCCTTGTCTGCAGCCTTAAAAATTTTAGGAAAGGGAAAGGGAAAGGGAAAGGGAAAGGGAAAGGGAAAGGGAAAGGGAAAGGACAAGGACAAGGACAAGGACAAGGACAAGGACAAGGACAAGGACAAGGACAAGGACAAGGACAAGGACCGGACCGGTCAGAGAGACAACACAAGAGGAAAAACCAGACACAGAGGGAAGGGCCCTCAGGCACCAATTCTTGAAGCAGCGCCATTTTTCAACTGAAGGGTAGTTGGAATTGAAACCCGTGACAAACGGCAAAGCGTCCTTAGGCCTGGGCAGTGAGTGGGGTGGAGAAAAAGGAGCGTGGCCTCAGGCAGAAAGAGCATTCTCTTAAGGAGCTGCGTGGGAGGGGAGTGAAGCGAGGGGCAGCCATCAGGCACAGGCCAAGCGGGGGCGCCTACCATTTCTGCATCTCGCAGTTGGGGTCGCAGCTGTGGTTGATGAAACGGGCCTCGTTGCCCATGCGGTAGCTGTCGATCACCATCCCGCTGTCGAGGTTGAGGCAGTAGTGATCGCTGTGGTTGTGGTACTGCTCAATCATCCGGTTCCTGGAAGGAGAGGCCAGGAGGACTTGGGGGGGGGGGGGGCGGCACCCGGGCCCTCCGCTCCCCACCGCTGGCTCTTTCGCCCCCGCCGGCCTTGGGCGTGCCTCCCCTGCCCTGCCCTCCCCGCAAGCCCCCAGCCCCTTACCGGAACTCCTGCTCGCTGACCACTTCTCCCAGGTACTCGATGATGAACTGGCCGGCCTTCAGGGACTCCTTGGTGCGGATGCCCCAGCCCTTCTCCTCGGCCCGGAAGCGCTCCAGGCACTGCACCCACTCGTGCCGCTGGATCCTCTGGTTGCAGCACTGCTCCCCGCAGGGGCAGGTGTTGGGGGAGCACTCGGCAAAGATCATCCTGGAGGCAGAGCGGAGGTCAGCCACGCCTCGGGGTGGGGTGCGCCACCCCACCGCCATGGCCCCATTTCTGTTCAGGGTGCTAGGGGGCGTCCTGCCCCTCCAGCGACGGCAGAGACGTGCACGAGGCTCCTCCCTGTCCGAGTTATCCCTGCAGCCACTCCGGGAGGTGGCTGGAACTAAGAGGCAGGGACTGGCTCCGGGGCCGCTGGGGATCAGGGAATTTTAATGGCGCGAGGAGCACGTTCTCTCTTGGAAGCCCCCGTCTGCAGTCCCAAGGGGCACATCCCAGATGCAGGAAGGCCGCCTTGTCCTGCTGCCCGCAAGAAGCAGACCTCTGGCCGCCAGTGACCAAAGAGGGGTCAAAGACGGGGTTCAGCTGCAGAAAGGACTGTGAGAAACTAGAGCATCCTTCATCCAGGGGGCAGCATTTCCCCAAGAGCCTGGAGGGCCACGTCTGTGTTTCCTGGTCCACGTGCACAGCTGGCACTTGGGATGTCTGGATCGGTCGCACAGTCCTAGCGATGTGCAGTCCAGTTTGGCTGCCCTTGGGTCTTGGCCCCGCAGCAGGCCTGGCGCCCAATGAAAGAATCGGCCGATCAAGTGCCAATCAGATCAATCAAACGCAACCAATTTATTGCATTTGCGTAAGGATAAAGGCCGAGAGCTTCCTTGGAAGAAACGGGAGGGTTTTTTAGACGATGCTTTTGCGCTTTGACCCAGACGTCATCTTGGGAGGGGCACTCTCCACCCTGCAGGCGAGCCCAATGCCTGCTAAGGTGGCGCGTGGCTACCTGCAGTTTCTGCAAGAACCTGTACAACCCACCCCACCGCAAAAGCCACCCGCCCTGCTTCCCAGTGGCCCCGGCATCTTCTCAGCTGGTTCTTAGGGCATGGCCTATGAATGCTCAGCCAGCCAAAAGCAAAAAACCAGCGTCGCTCAGCATTCCCCAGCCTGTGTCATACCTGTTCAAGCAGTCATCTAAACATCCAGTTTTGCTCCCGTCCTCAGGTTTTTTACAGTTACAAGTTGTGGCCTCATAACCAGAAAGAGGTTTCACATCCACATAAACATCTGCAGATGAAAGGGGCAGGAAACACACATTTATCTCGCTCTATTCCCCCCATATTTATTTTAGTCATTATATTTATATCCCACCTTTTATTCTGCAAGTATCCCAAGGCCACGTACACCCCACTCCCTCCCATTTATCCCACAACAACCCTGTGAGGGAGGTGAGACTGAGAGGCAGGACTGCCCCAGAATCACCCAGTGGCCCAGCAGCGGGACTAGGAGCAGGGTCTTCTGGTCGCCTCCCAAATCACCCTCCGCCACGGAGTCCTCCAATTTGGAAGCCCCCCGCCCGCAAGCCCGACCCACAGGAAAAGCAGGGCAAGACACCCACAGCGAGAGGCTGCCGACGGGGAGGGCGGGTGGGACGGGGCCGCCAAGCGAGGGCTGGGGACTGGCGGACTCCACGCGGCGGGGGGAACGGTAAAAGCGGCGCTACATAAACACAAGGTGACTTACTTGAACGGATCTTTTTGTAAAGTGGGACGTCTGGCTTTTTGTACAACTGGAAAGAAAAGAAGAATGGTGCTTTATTACACTGCAGCATGATAGCCTCTGTGCGGGAGGAAAGAAAGGGAAGCGATTTGCATTTTTCATAAGGGAAGATTTGATTTCTGCCTAACAGGGTCTAATGTAGGGTTGGCTTTGTGGAGGGAGAGAAAGAGGCAGGCAGGCAGGCAGGCAGGCAGGCAGGCAGGCAGGCAGGCAGACAGGGTTTGATTTGTATCTTTAATAAAAGAGAAGCTAAACATGCATTGGACGGAGTCCAAAGGCCTGTGAATGGGAAGGGGAAGACGCCTTACTGCAGTTCAGTGAATTCCTGCACAAGTGCTAGTGCCACACACTATGCAATGGCAGAACATCCCCAACCTGGTGCCCCCTCGTTGCTACCGCCCCTTCCGTGAGTCCCATGCTGGGAGATGCAATCCAACAAATCTGGAGGGCAGCAGCTTAGGGAAGGTTGTTTTACCGCAGGAGAAACATGGTCAAGAGGGAAAACACAGGCCGGAGCATCTAGAATCTAGCAGGAAGAGGTTGAGAAGCACTTGGGCAAAGCCTGGATAGACGGGAGAGCTTCTCAGGATGGGTATGTGAGGCTTTTCTCTCGCACCACTAAGCCACACTGCCTGTCTGTGAGCAGAACAGGTTTTCTACCAGGCTTAGAAATAAGGGTGCTCCCAGATCATGCCCCCACGTGGCTTCAACTGTGGAATTTTACAGGGGATCCCATGGTCACCCTGCACTGAAGAAAAGGTGGAGGAGCTGCACCGTACCCTCTGGCTGTGAGCGAGGGGAGCCCTCCACCCGGAGCCACCCAGAGTCCATAAACATCTCCAGCCTGCAAGCTGCCAGCCTTTGCTTCCTTGCCTGCTGCAGGGGGGGAGAGCTGCGCTCTTGCACAGCCTGTGCAGGAATGCGGGCTGCTGCCTCGGAGCAGGCGAAGTCTTGTCTTTTCTTTAGAAAAGAGGTGGGGGGGGGGATCTTCTGCCAGCAGGCTAGGGGAGTGAACTGACCCCGTTTGGGAGCTTTATCTGATCAACGCCGGTGCCAGGCCGCTGAAATGCTCTTGGGCAGGAGCCGGACGTAACAAGAGTGCTAAACGTGAGTTGCATCGATGTGTGTGCAGGCACCGCCCCAGCCTTCGTGCCGAAAAGCCCGTGCACGGTTGCGCCGCTTCAGCAGGGCCGTGCCTGCGCGCAAGGGGCTCTTCTGAGGAGCGCGCCGGGCGGTGGCGATGCTTGTGGCTGGGAGACTGGCAGGGGTTGGTGGGAAGACGGCGGGCTGGGCAGGGCAGAGAAGGAAAGCGGGCCGGGCAGAGGCCGCCCGCTTGCAGGGCAGAGGCCGCTTCCTTCACGCGGGGCGAGGACCAAGTTCACACCCTGCCGGGCAAATCCTGCCGCAAACTCTCCGGTGGAAACCTTTCGTCAGAAGGTACCCCACCCTATTTTTAGCCTTGCGCCCTGGCAGGCGAGCGCTCCTTAGAGAGAATGCAGGAGGGACCATACAGTGTGCTCCTTCTCGTCCAAAAGAGCTCAGCTTCTAAGTGGAATGAAATAAAATAAAAAAACCCGCTCGGCTTGGGACCGGGTCCAAGAATAATAAGGCCTGAAAATTTTCAGTGCTGTTGGCAGAACATCCGAATTCTCCAGAGGCGTGTCAAAAAAAACAAGATCCCTGCAGGAGCAGCCAGGCGCTGTCAAAATAAAAGTCCCCAACAGGCTTATGGGTGGACACTTTGAGGATCCGGGTGGCTGCTATTTTGCACGGGGAGAAAGTGCTGGGGGGGGGGGCGGCAGCGAGGTAATGGAAATTGTCTGCATTAAATATATATATTCAAGGATCCGTTTTCCCCTCCCTTGGTTGCTTCCATCAGCAAAACACTCCCAAATGAGCCGCTAGTATCAATGCAGCCGCAGCAGAAAACAGCCAATTCTTCGCAGGGAATGCGGTCTTGGCACCGCGTGGCTTTTTTTTTGAAAAAAGAAAAGAAAAAAAAGAGACAGGTCTCCTACCTGATTATGTTTCCACTGCCAGAGAATGTCATAAGGCAACTGGAAGTCTATCCGCTTTTGGCGTAGGTATTTTCCTGCAATGGGGGAGATAAAGGGTGGCACAGAAAAGTCAGCTATGCTCCCGCGCTTCTCTCCCCCACTCCCTCACACTCGCACTCGCGCGCACACGGATGCACGGAGCACAACACTCCTGGCACGAGCAGCCCGGACATCTGGGTGACTCAGGCAGAGGCTCCAAACGCTCCAACTTCCGCCGCTACGCAGGCCAGCGAGGCAAGAGCGCCTCCGGGCCTTGCTGGCCAAAGCCTCCGGCCCGTCCTTCTACTGCCCGCGCGGTGGCCGGCTTGAGGCCTCGCACGAGTCCAGCCCTTGCTCTGGGCCCTCTGCGGTGGCTATTCGGGGACGGGCTGCCCCGGGCACGTTCTGTGGGGAACGAACAGCCGGAGGCAGACCGGGCCTCCTCGCTCGTGCCTCCTGCCCCGTTAGAACAGGCTGGCCTGGCCTGATGCCCTCTGGGTGTGTGGGGCTGTGTTCCCACCGGCCTTGCAGGCCGGGAATGGCGGGAGCTGCAATCCAGCCGGTCTGGAGAGCTCCAGGTGACGGAGGTCTGCTCTGTACGGATCCCGGGAGCCATAAAAACAGACTGCTGGATCAGGCCAGCTGGCAGCTGTCGGCAGAACGCTCCTCTTCCTCTTCCCATCTGCCAAACCCCATTTAAAAGCCGTCTCAGCAAGTGGCCATCACTCCATTCGGCGGCAGCGGCGGCAGTGAAGTCCGCAAATCAAGCCCGGGCTGCCCAAGTGGGCACTTCACAAAGTCCGTGAGCTTCTCTGTGCAGCCCGAGGTTTTGGGGTGATGGGTGGGCAAGGGCGTTAAAATCCTCTCTTCGATCCTCCGCCCCGCGCTCGAGTTTTTCAGTGCTCTGCGGTGCCCCTCTGCACAGCGGACTTTGCTCTGAACGCCAACGCCTTCGGGGGCTTAAAGAGGCGCGCCATGAGTCGGTTATCTCCTCACAGGGCTGGTTTTCTTCCACAGTCGTCCCCGTGGGCTTTTTACGGGCTTCCCGAGCGCCACTCAAGGTGCAGCGGGTGGCGCTCGTGTGCTGGGCACCTGGGACATCTTTGGGTCCCGGCAGCCACCAGCCTGTGGACTGCCTGAGAGCACTCCCCCCGTGGGGAGCCCTCGGGCTGTGCCGGCCCCGGAGAGGGCTCTGGGCACCGCACACATCCTGCCGACAGTCCTGGCCAGGGGGAGCCTGGCTTTGCACCCTGCAGCCCCTGCGTGGACCAGCCACCCCTACGCAGAGGGTGGCTGCAGACAGACACATGCACCCATTCCTCAGAGCATCTCTGAGAAGGCAGGGACTTCTGCGCTGCAAGCAGCTACATCGAGGGCGCTGCCTTACCCCCACCCTCGGGATGTGGTAGTGGAGTGGGCTGGGGGGGTGTGCAAAGGCCAGAGGGGCTGCAGGGCTTGCTTCGAACCCTGGTTCTGCTCTTCTCCCCCACACCTCCTGCCCCATCCCCTAACACCACGCAGAGGGAAGACAAGGCAAAACAGAAAAGAGCAGCTGTCCTGCGGTCTTTACAACTTGCTCTTAACATTTGCTCTTATTTTCCAAAGCCTCGAGTTGTGCTTGGTGAGTTCCAGGAAGCAGCAAAGTCCGCTGGGAATCTGTTTTCACTTCTATGACCTCACTGGGTAAAACAAAAGGCTCTTTCAAGGGCCTGGCAGCGAGCCCAGAGAGAAGGGAGCACTCTGCTCTCCTGCGCTCTCCCCCTCAATGGAGGAGGCACCCAGACAAGTTAGCTGGGAAGAGAAATAATCCTCGTAACGTGATTCGGGGAGGCGAGACTGCTCTGCCGTTATGCCAGGCAGAGTAATTAAAGCGGCCTTATCTTTATAGCACATGTTTGTTTGTGTCTCCCGGCGCAAATAAACTGCAGGCCGTGACCCAGAGAGGGGAAGGGGGAAGCGGAGCACAGCCCAGCGCACGACACTCCGTCCTCCCACCCCAAAGCTTCTGGGACTGGGACTCCCAGAAAGGATCACGAACAAGGGCCTGGCCGAGCAGAAGCGACCCAAAGTACCCTCTCTCCTGGCATCTCTCTGCGTCTAATGGAGAGGCCCGAAGCGGCAGCATCCTTGGGTCTTTTCACTCCTACAGAGGAACCCGGCTCTCTTGCGATGCCGGTGGCACAAAAACTCGCATGTGGAGACGATGGAGGGAGAGAGGCATGCCTTCTTCCCCTCCCAGGACTGGGAGTCATCTGGGGAAGCTGAATGGCGGTAGGTTTGAGCAATGTGTAACCAGCTAGTGGAATCTGCTGCCGCAAGATGTAGCAAGGGTGTTTGCTCTGGCTTTATTTCTTTCCAGGGATTCAAGTAATTCTGGAAAGAATGGGGGGCTATCAGTGGCTGCTTTTAGGAAGAGCCGGCTAGGGAACCTGCAGCTACAGCAGGGCGAAGCCCGGCTGGCAGAAGTCGCATGGGGCCGGCCACAATTGTAGGGCCAGGCAGACCGCGCCTCCGGTCCAGGGCAGCAGCTCCCACACTAGGGCAGGACGCAGCCCCTCAGCGCAGACCTCCTGGCTGCCCCCCGGCCAATGCCCCTCTCACCAGCCCCACGGACGGCTGCAGGTAATGCTGATTCCGTCACACTCTTTCCTGCAGGTACGGAATGGATGGAGGGAGACGGGCAGGACAGGACTTCCCCCCCACTGCGCACTGGACAAGGCTAAAAGCTGGGCTCCTCTCACTTTGGGCTGGAATGCAGGCCAGGCGGAGTTGGACTGACATGCCCCTCAACGGGCACAGGGCCCCCATCCTAGCTTACTCCTCGTTAGAAATGCAGCCACGAGCACCGTTTAAGGAACGCAGGCTGTCCCCAGGCTGGGGGGCAGCTGGCTGCAGGCCATCCAGCGGCTTTCCTGGGAGCTGCATGCACGCTTCCTCCAATCTAGGGCTGACAGAGAGGGTCCAAGACTGGGCTGGGCAACCAGGCGCCGCTTCCTGCTTATCCCGCCCTTAAATATGATCCGAGGGATCCAGGAGAGCCGCTGCGTGTCTGCAGGCCAGGAGGGCTTCTTCCATGTGTTTGAGGGTTCCCCCCATCACTTCCTTCTGCGATCTCTATCACAATTAAGGGCCCTTAAGAGGTTCTTCTGTTTCGTTGCCACAATTTGGGAACTGGGTTCAGTGGGGGGAGATTGAAAGGGAGGCTGAATTAGTCGTTTCATTAAAAAAAAACTGAACAAGTTGTAGCTAAACCCAAAGAAAACCCAGTCTGGTGTAGGGACTGGAGGGTGAACTTGGGACTCAGGAGACCTGGGTTCTGGTCCCCACTCAGCCACAGAGCTCAGGGGGCAACTCTGGGCCAGTCACTGGCTCACAGCCTAATTTACCTCGCGGATAAAATGGAGAGGAAGACACTTGTGTTAGCTGCCCCAGGTTCCTTACAGGAGCCAAAAAGGCAGGATATAAATGCGACACATTTACAAATATATAAGGGTTGGTTTAGGCTTCTCAAGGTCCGTGTTAATTCAAGGGACTCAGTGCATCGCCTATGAAGCATCCAATTTGATTTGTTATGCCATCTACTAAGCCCATGTATTAAAATGTGGCCATGCTTTCTCAGGTACGTTGGGGCAAGGCCAGAGCTTGGCACTGTGGGAACCTCGTCAGAAACATCTGGAGAGCAACAAGTTGCTTGCCCCTCAGCTGAAGAAAAAGGGAGGGAGGGAGAAGAGAACATATTCGCAGGTGCCTGAAAAAATGGTCTTACGTCCAACACAATCGAAAAGGACTTTCCTTCCTTGGGGGCTGCTTGTGTGACTGCAGACGAGCCCCCAAGAATCCCCTGTGCTTCTCAAAGGGCTGGCCAATACAGCGTGCAGGCGGCCAAGAAAAGCAGAGGAGGAAAACAAGAGCCACAAGTCCCGAGCCCTCTGCGCTGCAAAGCTGGCTTTCAGAAGTGGCAGGCCATTCTGCAAAAGGCATCTCCGGGTGGCGAAGAGGAAAAAGACTGGACTCCCGCGCACACAGCACGGAAATACTAAATGGCACCTGCTGGCAGGATGAACTGCCAAGTCGTATGCCTGGCTTAGCAGGTGTGCATGGAGGGTGCACACGGAGAGTAGGCCGGGCCAGGCTTACCTTGCTACGAAGGAAGTGTCACACCTCTGGGGCTTGAAGCGGAAGGCTGGGAAAGAGACGTGCTGCTTTATGATGCGACCCCACAAAACTCCCCTATCTGGAAACGGCACATGGCCTCCGTTGCTAGAATCTGTACACAGGGGAGGGTTTTGAGACCCCTGCTCTGCCCTTCACAGACTGCATGGCTGCAGGGTGCCAGAAGCCAGAACCTTTCATCCCCGGTAGGCACCTACCTCCTTTGGGGGAATGGGCTCACGCACCCCCAAAGGAGCGCCCGAGGCCTTCCGCTTCCTGGAACCGAGCAAGAGCCACGGAGGGGCACGTGCCCCCTGCAGCAAGCCACTCGCGCAGGTACTCACCCACATGAATGGGGGCCGGGAGCAAGCCGTACTCATGCTCTCCAGGGGTGTATTCCAGCTTTTCCTTCTTTAACTGGATCAGTCGGCTTTTGGGGCTGAGGGCAAGAGCGACACAGAGAGGAGAATCAGAGCACGGCCTTGCGCTGGGACACTCCGATTCCTTCGCGCACGGGGCAACGCAGGGATGGCTAGTGCTGCCGTGGTTGAGAGTGTGGCTCGTGAGTGGGCAGGGCCCTTCTCTGAATCCTCTCGGCTCCAGATAAGGGTGGTTAGCAAAAGTGCCTGGAGCGGAACTGTTCTAAATTGCAGATCGCCAGGGCAGCGGCAGGGGAATTAAGTCCTCCCTCTAGATAGCTGTGAAAATCCCCCACCAGATAGCTGCGAAAATCCCCCACCGCCAGTTTGGAGATCAGGATTTTTCTTGGTCAGGCCTGCTGATGGGAAGGGAAGGGTTCAAGATCTCCTCTGCACATGCTGTAGCCCCTAAGAAAAATCCCCCCTACTTGGTTTTAAAAAAAGACGTGACTGCAATTAAAATGATGTCTGGTTCTCCCAGCTTCAGCTTGTGGGAAGTCAGGACAACTGGTGTCCATTAAGAGCTGGCTGCAACACACCTATGATCCCTGCTAGTGAGGGTCTTTTAACATTGGTCAAATGGTGCTCTTTGCCAAGCAAAAATACTTTACAGAACAGAGCACCCCTGCAAGTCAGCTGATGCTCAGTTCTGGAGCAGATCTGGAACTCGGGGCACAGTGCAAACCGCAGGGCCTTTACAAACGCCTGCGTCGCAGTCCTGATGATGAGAGGACAGGCATAAAGGCTGCAGGAAACGGGAATGAAGAGACGGTCACACACCCCGACCAACCTTGACAGCACATCATCATGTTTATGACATACTGGGTTTTTTTCCATGACTCCTCTTACATTTCTGAGAAACGGTTTATGGACCGTACAGCATGGGCACTGTGTCCATCACCTTCAACCTGGCACAGTTGTGACAATTCTCTGCAGATTTAATCAGCCACTTGTAAGCGAAACCTACCAATGAGGAGTGAGCCTTAAGCTTTTGATTAATTTTCAGTGTGGGGCAGGCCTTATTAGCTAAACGACCTGCCCTCTCCTGACCTACTTTTTCTGCAGCTTGCAGTGCAATTAAGAGTACTGCCAGCAGAGGGTTCAGTGCCATTTTCACCATGAAACGCACAAGGCCCAGTACAGATGTGCTGTGACCCTCCAGGAATCTGTCCAGATATGGAGCGGTGCAGAAGTGCTGTAAATCCATGATTTTTTTTTTTTTTAAAGCACCGCCTGGTTGTCGCCAATGGGCATGCTGCTTGGAGACCTCTTAAAGCAGGATCCAAGCTTTGCGCAGCCTGTGTGTGGTTCCCCTCCCACCCCCCACAATTTTAATGCAAATTTATGGAGCAAATATATCAGCATAGAATTAAGGACATAAGGTTTCTTCATTGGAGCATTAGCCTCACTCCTGAGCGGCAGGAGATCAGTCTTTCCTCTGCTATCATCAATAAACCAACTGGAGCCTAAATGGCCACCTCAGCAGGAGGCTGCCTTAATTCAGCCGGGCCAGGGGTCCACCGAGCTCTGTACTGTCTACACTGACCAGCAGTGACTCTCCGGGGTTTCAGAATCAGCAAGAGCTGCAACTATGGGGAACTGAACCTGGCAAAGCTTGGCTCCACCACCGAACTGCCGTGCTTTCCCACCCTAGGCCAGTGCCTCATACCAAGACAGACCATTTGAGCGTCGACACCGAGGGTGGGCGGAGATCAGGCTGGGGGTTCTTCCGTGGCCCCCACGGTCCACTCACAAGAGCCAAAAAAAAGTGGTCCCAGGACTGCAAGTTGCCCCCAAGAATGTGCACTGCTCCTGAATCTAGTTCGGGACCAGAACTGGAACTCACACACAAATCTTTTCACATAAACATGTATTCTTATTTGTCCTGGCCCCAAGTTTCTGGTTATCAGCGTCTAATTCAAGAGGGGAAAGCATGTTTTAATCTCTGGGAGAAGGATGCTTGCTAACCAGCTGGCAAGAGGCGATGCTCTATCCTGACTGGAAGTGGGAGTCCAGCGCTTCAGAGAGGTGACTTTCTTGGCCCTACCTGGAAAGGACACGTAAGGACAGTGTCAATGTGTCAGTGATACGGAACAACGTGGGAAGGGTTTGCCTTAGCTCTGCAAGAGGGAAGATCTTCCTAGTGAACATTCTTCATAAGGATGTGTAAACCTAGCGTTTTCTTTATCAGTGACTTGTAAATACTGTGGTTTGTATTCCAAATATCACTGCGGTTCATTTCAAACAACACAATCTGGAATGATTCCATCCAGCCATTTGTGAAAATGCGGGAGAAGGAAACGGTTGCCCTTTGAGAACAGAAGGTATAAAAGACTCACTGTGTATCAAATGCTTTTTTTAAAAGTCTGTGAGGATATGTGCCTACACTATGTTATTTTTGATACCGTAATTTTAAGAGAAGTGCTTTTGGAGAGATCTGTCAACAAATTTGGGATAATTGCTTGCCTTTTTGAGATTATAGCCCTGAGGAAGAATACATTTCCAATCTGCAACAGATTCATGAAGATGACAATATATTTTGGAATTAATTCCACACCAAAAGCCATTTGTGCTTTTGCTTGGAAGACAGAAATGATCCATCTGCTCTGGTTCGCTTCACTTTGAAGCTTGTGGAATACCTTTTTCCCTAAAAGGTTTGCTGTTGGCCAAAGGGTGATCAGAGGCCAAATGGGAAGCTTCTTCCTCACTTGGGGAACAGTTATTTATACAAGTGGAACCACTGATCTGATATGCATGAGAGTATACCGCTCCCTGGTCTTAAGAGGAGGAGCTTCTGATCGTTCCTTTAAGAAAAAGAAAAAGGGGGGAAAAAAGGAAATGCTGATGAGTCATATGTCTTGTGAGCAAAGTATTCTTTAACTTGGATGCCATTCAGGAATTTTGCGTGTGGGCTCCAGAGAGGAGACGGCAAGTTGCAACAGCACGCCTGCTGGAGCAAGGGCTAGTCTGCGCTAGCCGTCCCTCGCGGAGGGATCCCGCCCCCGGCACCACTGGAACGCGCTAATGGCAGGCAACCTGCACTGGACCCTGTGCCCTGACCTGATGCTGGGTGACGACAGAGTGCTTGCAGAGAGACTCGGTCGAGCAGCCACAGCGGCTGCCGCCGGACCTCAGCAGGAGCCGAGGCCCGAGCCGTGCAAACCGGCCAAACCGTGGGGTGCTGCTCTGCAGCGTTGAGAGAGCAGAGCACCCCACCTGAATCGCCCTTCCTGCCACGGGCCGAACGCGACCAACGCGAATGGCAAAACAGCCGCGTGGGGAGGACTGCGGGAACCACGGGAGACTCCTACGCTTGGTTGGGAAATCGGTTAGTGATGCCATGGGCATTTTTTTTGGTGATGTTCCCGATATCTAGGCAAGGTTATTATGTGATAACCCTCCCATGACGTATGGCAATTTAAGCTGGAATTAAAAACAAAAACCAAAAACCGTCAGATTTGCTTCACTTAGTGAGACTGCAGAATCCAGCGTCAGCGGGGAACAGGATTTTAAGTTACGCCCTTTTATGTTCAGACCTGATTATGCCTGAATGTTTTAATTACTTCTGAACGCCACCAAAAGCAGGGTCAGGCAATACCAGGCCCAGAGAGCAGGGGGCCTTCCTAGCCTTTTTCCTTGGTCCCTCCTGTTCCCCCCTCACCTCCTGCTACCGCAGCTATTCTTGCTCCAGCCCTGCTTTGCATGAAAACTGCGGGGCCAGGGAAGTCCCTCAACGTGAAAGGGGAGGCGGCAGAAACTGGGGCGTTGCTGTTATTGTTAAGACCAGTTCAAAAGCCTGCTAAAGAGAAACAAAGGGAGAGCGCTTAAAATTCTCAGGTCAAGGCGTCTGACCCTGGCCGAGGCCGGAAACTCAGCAGCGCGAACAAGACGGCTGAAGCCTCTCCCAAACCAGGTGATCTGGAGAGGTGTGTGACGGCCACTGCAGGCTGAACATCAAGTCTGCAGGCCTTCACTCCTGGGGGTCATCCAACTTACTCAGTGGTTTTGTACACGTCAGAATACAGCCCTGCCTTCTGGTACTTCTTCTTTGGTGGGCGGGGAGCTTTCTTCTCGCGTAACACGACGGGGGGCAGCGGCTGCTCCGTGCTTTCCGGCTCGCGTGGCTTTGCGGCCGCCTCGGCAGGAGGAGGGGTCTCTGCTGCAGCCTCAGAAAAGCTGGAAGGAAAAAACCGGGAAAGATCCGCATGCTGGCAACTGCTGCGTTCCGTGAGAGCAGGGGGCCAGGGCCTCTTTTTGTCCTGGGGCAAATTCGGTTCCAAAGGCGGGCTCAGGGGCCCATATTCGCTCAGGAGGGGGTTCAACCAAAGGCAAATTGGCAGCTTGTTTAAGCACTGAAGCCCCCAGCGCCTGTAACTCAACCTTGCAAGGAGCACCTCTACCTCTTGCAGCAAGGTGGGCGGAAGAGCTCAGGCCGGTCAGCAACGGGAGGGATGCGGAGGGAAGCATCCGCTGTCCGACGATCGCAGAGGCATGGATTTGGTCCCCCGGGCCTGGGGTTCTGCTCCCTCGCACGAGAGACTGGACAGCCTCTCCATGGGGGCCTCATCCCTGTGCCTTCAGAAGACCTCAGGTCCACTCCCAGCATCTCCTACGGAAGAGAGCTCAGCCAGGAAGGGCGGCTGCCCTGCCCGAGGCCCTGGAGAGGTTCTGCTGGTCTGAGAGAAATCCTAGACTAGATGGCCAGCAGCATCCGAAGGCAACTTTCTCTTCTGGGAGGAGCTTGGAGGTTATACCAAGCCCAGCTGGACTGGGCGTCCGGCTCGGTAGTGAGCCGGATCCCCTACGTCCACGGACAGTCCTGGCAGTGTGCAGCCTGCGCCCTCCCAACTGCCTACTCCGACTGGCTGCGGTCCTCCAGGTCTCAGGCACCGGACCTTTCTCGAGACCTGCTTCCCTGATCTCTGCAGAGATGCCAGGAACTGGACCGAGGAAGCTCTGCACGCAGTATGCCTCCTCCACCCCTCGGCTATGCGCCATGTGGCGAAAGAAACCCAGCTGTCACTCAAGGGGACGGGGGTTAGTACAGTGCCAGGCAGAGGGTGAGGGATGCCCTGTGCAGGTTGTGTCTTTTGGGACCGGAGCTTACGGGGGAGTGTGGCGCCAGACCTCCCTTCTCCACCCGCCTCCAACCAGTCCGTGGTCCGTGATCCCCTCTGCAGCAGAAGCCCAATGCTCGGCGTTCAGGGACCCAGAGGTCACCTTTTACTGCTCTCCTGCTCTTCCTCCGGGAGCGGCTTCTGCTTTTTCCTGGCCTGCTCGTCTTCCAGCCACCGCTTCCTTTTCCAGCCCTTCACGCTCACTCCCTGAACCACCGATTCGATGGCGTCCGTGACGGTGTCCGGCCCGCAGTGCAGCAGGCAGCCCCGGCCCCGGCTGTCGAGGTCCTGGCCGACAAACCGGCTCACGTGGAGCGCGTGGGCCGAGACGACGGAGGGCAGCGGGTACTTCCGGGGCCTGCCTGGCCTGCGCTTCACGAAATTGTTGCCCGTCCGCGACTGCCTCTGCAGCTTCTTGGCCTTGAGGATTTTGTTCACGTGGTCCAGGTTCTTCTTGGTGGCCAAGAGCTTGTCGTAATTGCACATTTTCCTCGCCTGGCACTGCATGGCTTCCACCATGCTCCTCTTGAGGTGATGAGGGGAGTAGCTGCTGGACAAGCGCTCAGAAAGGAGTGAGAGGCCGGTGCTGTCCGTGTCACCTGGGATCAAGAGCCCGCTGCTCTTCTCCCTGCTGGGACTCCGACTGGGGCTCCCCGAAGGAGGAGTCGGTGTGTTTGCCATGACAGTCTCAAGGGTTTTGTCCAGCGCACCCTGGTTTTCCTGCTGGGCCATGCGCTGCAACAGATTATCCACAGGATCTTCCATCGCGTTCCCCAGCCTTGTACTTCGTGCCGGGATCCCAACCACTGAAAATGGAAAAGAAATTGCAGTTAGGCTTCAGGTATTGCTTGATATGCAGGAAAAGTTTTGCTTGTTTTTATATACAGTTCTCTTTCTCTTCGCAAAAATCTTTAAGATGGCTAGCAGCCAGAGATCAGAGTTTAAATGAAACGGCGGCCCTCCAATGTTCTGCCACTCCCATTTGCCCCGTCCAGGAATCCTGGGAGCTGAAATTTGGAGGGAAACAGGTGGGAAAGGCTGCTTTAGGGCACCAGAGATGAAAGGTGGTACCCTTGACTCTGGCCTGAAGACAAGCAGGTAACTCTGGAAGATGATACATTATTGGAGTGATACACTTTGCCATTCCAGCCTTGTTCAGAAGTGTAAAAATTCCTGAAATACTGAGGCAGCCAGTATAGGGGGAAAGAAGATGGAAAGTATTCTCCCAGAAAAAAATGGAAATTCTGTGGGGAAATGGAAAGGCATGTATTACTTTTTAGCATGTTTTCCAGATCTAAAGTCTCTTCGTTAGTTTGGGAATGTAAAAAGCTGTATATGTAACTTAGTTTGCTCAAAAAATCCTCATTAAAATTAAAAACATTTAAAAGCAAAAGCAGTGAAATCTGTAATTATTGTCTGAATAAATTGCAGTTTAAAATTTAATATACCCATCACAATAAGCTTATGAGAAAAATCAATCAATAATGCAGTTTTGGTTCCTCTTTTATGTAAGACCACAGGGAATGTTGACAAGCAGCTCCTGAAACATTTAAATCATCCTGGAAGCAGAAAGAGCTGGATTCAAAGGAAGAGTGGTGTGCAACAAAGGCTAAATCTCCAGATGTTTTGGACTTCAGCTCCTGGAGCAGCATAGCCGATGGTCAGAATTGCTGAGAGCTGACATACAAAATAGCTACAGATCTATTTCTGTCCACCCTGATGCATAAAATTGGTTCGTGCTTGTGGGGAATTGAGTGAGGTGGAGGTTAGGTAAATCTGGTCTGAAGAAAAAGCTTTGGGGAGTTTATTTAGCTGAGAAGACTTTCTTGCCTACTAATAATGGTTCCCAAGCATATTTAACAGAGTAACTTTTAAGCAATCTCAATCTACTAATTGAAGAGTGGCATTTTATTCCCTTTGGTAAACCATAAAGATCCTAATCTCTGTTTGTTTTGAAAACTCATCTCTAACTGTCATGTCACACCCATGCTTACGTCAGAAGAACCGTGCTCCTGAAATTCTTTTAAGTAAAAGAGGGTTTGCTTTGCTGGCACAGTAGCTGAAAGTTTTGACAGATGAGGCAGTGTTACCTAGCAGTGAGATCTAACTGGAAACGTTATTAAAAAGAAAACAACACCTATGGCAAGAACGTACACTTTCTTCACATATGACACATTATAACGTTGTTGGGAAGCGGAGCCCAGCTCAGAGAATCCCCAGAGGAATTCAGTAAAAGATGCACTGGTTGCTCAAATAATCTTAATAAGGAACAGAAGAAATAAATATACGAGGAATCATATACAGAATATTTTAAAACACTGTTTCTCCTTCCTCCCTGACCATAGCTTTAAAATTTCCAGGAATTTTACAACTCATGTCTTACATAAATATCTTCCAATTATGTAATTTTTAGAAAACGCTTTGGACAAGTAAAGACTGGGTAGCAATAGTTTCACCTTGTCTGAAACATTGGATTCACCATTCTAAAAATATAATGATCCAATGGGTTTTCCCCCCCCGGAAACTGAACAAGATCGCATGGGGGAAAAAAAAGCAAGATGGTTTTCCCCCGCATTTTTCCAGGGTTGTTCACATCTCTGACCCCATTCCAAACTTTGGCAGAACTGTTTTCGCCCAATTCATGTTTCCAGACACTTTTCAAGGCCAAACACCAATAAAGGACACGGCAGCAGCCTGACAGGGATGTTATTAATGTGCGAATGACACTGGCCAGGTCTGTCTTCTTCAGAAGAAAGCACAGCTGGCCCAGCAGCCGAAGCCGCGAAAAAGTTTTCTGGCGTTTGCAGGCTGAATCTGCCTTTCCTCTCACAGCACTCCTTGGGGGAGGGCGAAATTCTCTGGGATTCCTCATGGGCACGCCATCTGTTGAAGGATCAGCGCTACCTGAACAGTTGCACTAACCGATGATAATACAGCTACACAACACAGAGGGGTGGGGGTGGGGGGAGGAAGGAGGATGCAGTGGCTTGAGAGGCTGCCCTCGAACTGGCACCCCCATTTCTGGAAAAGATCCAAGATGGTCGGGGAACCAGAGCGCCTGAGCCCCAGTGACAGCTGCAGGGCTGGCCAGGCCACGCCTGGAGAGTATTTGATTAACGAAGGAAGTTTTCTGTAACACACCGTGCCTGGGGAGAATCGCACGGTGAAGACGGGCCGCATCGGCAGCTCCATGATCGCCTTCGGACCCCTTCTCCGCTTGCACGGATTTTCTGCAGCAATCCGATGCGGTCACTGCCTCAGCCCAACCTCACTGTTCTCATCTGTCTTGCAGGCTGTCGACTGATAAAATGCCACCTGCTGCTACTTTTCCAGCTGGGGCTCAGCCTCCCTCTGTACTGAGCAGGCTGCCTTGGAAGGCTTCTATACCTCCCTTTCACGGCTTCACGTCGGCGCGGGTGAGGACAAAGATGGAGCGTTACTCCCGGGCGGAAGTGGGGGAGCACAGGAACAGAAGGGGAAAGGACCCAGACGGAGCTCAGGCGGCCTGCGCACCAACTGGAAGGGCAGAGACAGACTGCAAATGTGGCTCAGTGCACAAGGCCACACAGTGGACCGACATCCTTTCCAAGGTCCTCCCCGTGCTTTGCTCAGCTCAGTAAAGCTGGCAAGCCAAGCAGGACTCTCTTCAGAGCCCTCAAAGAGGCGACGCCATCAGCCTGCTGACCTGCAAGCGACAGAGGATGCGCATGTGAACTGTGAGCCCCTGCAGAGATCACGAGTTTCTTCCTCCTCCTCTCCTGCCCAACAGTAACTTTTTCTGAGTGTACCTTCTCAATGGCAAAAAAGAAGAGATGCTTCTGTCTCTCCTTAAAGGAGGGATGGGGACCCTCCAGAAGCAGCCCCCTGGATTTTGCTGCTGGGGCAATTGACCTTTAAGTACCCTGCAAATAATCAAGCCGCTGCAAAGGTGTGGAGGCGTGTGCTTTGCAGGCAGGTCAACCTGCTCACCGGCTGGGAGACACGTGGGGACTGGGTTACAGAAAACGGTTCCTGAGCTATTCCATCCTGCTTACTTCAGAGCAGACATGCAGCCGCTTTCTCCCAAGCATTTCAGAACAACCTTCAAATCACAAGTGGTCCAGCTGCCTCTGCCTTTGGCCCTGCATAGGGATAGGAGGAGGCCCCCAAACCTTCTCCTTTTCGTGGCCGAAAAAGAGTCGCTAACCCTGACGTAAAGCAAAGGTGCCAGCTAGGAGGAAGGAAAACAGTGATCGTCTGATGGGCGCCAGAGTCAAATTCACTGATAACGACGGTTATGAATCCCATTGCATTTCGAACGAAGATTGATCAGGGGACGGAAGGTTCTCACGTAGCTCCAAAGGAGTTGCTAGCTTACTATTTAAGAGGCTTTATTCTGCTTTTCCTTACCCAAAGAGGATAATGCCACAAATCGATAAGAACCAGCAGCAAAGACTTCAAAATGCCAACACCACAGCAGTGAGAAAGCCCATCTGCACCAAAGAGGCAGCAAGGAACTCGACGACAGTAACTAGCAGGTCCTCTTGTCCCTGCGGGCACAGCCTCTTTCAAAAGGCGTTTGGATTAATGGTGCTGCTCCTGTTGAACCGATTCCTCTGCCCCTGCTGGATTTCAGCCTTGCCCTGCTCTGTGCTGCTGCCCCCCCACCCCCGGGTATGTGTTGGTAGCTGGAAGGTCCACCCAGGGCTAGCTCCTGGTGAGCCAGATTCTGCCCACTGGCTGCCCTGGATTGGGCTCCACCTGCCAGCCTTTCTGGATGACCTATTAGTAGAAAGACAGCCAGGCCCTGCCGCCACCCCGGCTCAGCGTTTTAGAAAAAGAAACATCATTTGCCTGTAGAAGATGTGCTCTCAGATGAAGACCTCTTTCTGGAAGGGCTGCAGCTTGTGCCCTCTGCTGACCTCTGCACGAGTTTGTCCTGCGCTGGAAGTGTCCCTGGAGAAAGAGAAAAGACGAGTCAGAGCAGAGCGAGGGCTTTAGAGCGACGCAGAGTGGCAGTCCTCACCAAGGTGCCGGCGCCTTCGCAAGTGCTAAGGATGCTACGTGTGGATGCGGGGCCTCTGCAGAAGACACCGGGACATGGAAAGAGTCAGGGTGGAATGGACCAGTGATCCTCCTTGCCTAGCATCTGGTTCACACATTGCCCGGCCAGCTGCCTGTGGGGAGACTCCCAGGCAGAAGAGGAGTACGGAAGGACCCTCCTGTCCATGTTCATCAGCATCTGGAAAGCACAGACACGCTGCCTGGGACACTGGAGGGCGCCTAAGGCCATCAGCACTGGAGGGCTACAGTCTCCACGACTAGCAGTCCACCCTGGAAATTGGGAAAGGATCTGCATTTTTTAAAAGGTCCCTTCTTACTCTGCCAAGGCCCTTGATGAAGGGCACGCAATGCTATTAAGACCCTACGACAACTTCACACATGAAACGGTCCCAAGCTTGGGACAGTTCACCCTGGAAAGTAACCGCGTACTCTGGCCAAAACAACCCCAAACAAGTAAACATTTACATGCGTAAAAACCACGCCGGGAGCATCCTAACCACCACAAGACGCACAACTGCAATGTCAGTGGCAAGAAGTCTGGGCTGCCCGCTCAAACGTCGGCAGAGGAGGAGCCTTGCACATCGCCCCAAGGACGGCCTGCGGTGGGCAGCCTGAATGCCGCAGCGCCAAGCATCTCTGTTCCTAGGCAACTTTGGGAGAACAGCACAACGAGGGGGCCGTCACCCTACTCACACATCCAAGGAGGACCAGGGAGGGTCTTCTACCAGCAACGCTGCAGGACAGGAAGCTGTCTATCTGTCCATCTAGCCAGGTCTTGCCTATTTCTGGTCTTGTTCCCCTGGTCCTCATTTAGCTGGAGGTGCCAGGAAACCAACCCGGCACCTTCCCCGCACAAAGCAAGTGTGCTGCCCACCCGTTCCACATCCCCTGGCCGAGCCCTTCTGGCCTTGTGCCAGGCGAAAGGAAACCTCAGTCTGTGGAACCACACCTGCCCCTATTTAGCTCTCTTCCCTTCCAAACCCTCTCTTTTCATCCCTTGCTACCAAACTTTAGAAAACTCACTCCTTGAGACAAAAGCATGCCTCTTCCTCGCTTTTGCTGATTCTCGAAAGTCCCTCTGCACTGGTAACACTAAACCGTGACCCTTGACAACCACCATGGATGGCAAAGTTCATGAAATGGCACGGATGGGCCCGATCCAGACCTTGGCGCTCTAGCGGAACAAGAGGCAGTGGCTCTAGCAAAGAGACAGTCAGGTGAGAGGAAGCTCCTACCCTCCTTCTGGGGAGAGCTCCCCACCCGTTTCCTCTCCCGCTCTGTCCTGCCCACCCTTCCACTGAAAGCACGCCTGGCGCATCAGGTTCGATGCCGTTCGCCTCCTCCGCTGTCCTCCTTGTGCTCTGCTCTCATAACGTAGCCGAGCTGGTCCAGAAAGACGGTGCAACGTGTTTTGGTTTTGCTTCCCCTCACCCAGGAAAAGGTTCTTGTGCAAAGAGACCGCTGCCCTGGAAACCCACTCCCCAGAACAAGATTCAGCGCTTTTTCTGCTAAAAAGGCCAACGACTTCTATTTCTGCAGGGCAACGCTGAGATCTACGTGCTGGCTCTAAGCCAAGGTAACGAAACCTCCCCTTTGTTTACTACTGGGTGGACGATTTCTATTTTCATCTTCTTATTTTATTCCTCTCACCCTGCCCCCCTCTGTGCAACGGGCAAAAATTAGCATACACTTAGCAGCTTTTGGCTCCACTTCAAATGGCCATTCTAATAAAACAACGATCACCCCGCTCTCAAATACGGTAAATGCACCACATCAGACAATCCTGTGGCCTGTGTGTGGGCACATGGCGTTATTGCATGCCTTCAAAGCAGGAAACATAGTTTGGGCATGACAAATCAGTGCAGCGTTGCATCTGAGGAAGAGGGCCACGCTTGCCCCCGACCCATGGGGGAGGGTTGCTCTTGGGCTGCAGCCTCCACGGTAATCTCTCTCGAAGGGAGGAGCCCAGGGTGGTGCTCACTAGCACAGCTCCTTGTAGACCTGGCCAGGCAAGAGGCAAGGCTCCACTGGACAGCCCAGCTAGCCACGGCCGGGGTCCCGGGAGAAGCATCCCTCTCGGTGTCGCCCTGGCCGGGCCGGAGGCATTTCAGCAGCCCTTCCCCAGCGCTGTCTGCAGCAAGAGCAACGCTGAGAAGTTCCCGCCTGTGTTTTGGACGCAAGGAGGGCCAAACTAGAAGTGGTCAGGGCAGCCACGGGCAGGCGTCCACCCCGCTCACGTACAGGGGGTGGAAGGGAGTCATTTTGACAATGTGAGGAGAGTGGGACTGTTCCCCTCTCTAGGCGCTGTCACCCCAAGCTTTTCTTCCGGCCCAGCTCTGGTTCGCGAAATGGACCAGGCTCGGGAGAAAAGTGCCTGCAGTGACAGAGCACGGTGGGGGTGGGGGGAGACTTCTGCTTCCCTAACAAATGGGGCCATTTTTGGCTGGAAAAATTACTCTTGCCCGGCCCCAGCTTTCCATCCACAATGTTGTCTGGGCTGTACAAACCCATGTTTTTTTGCATGATGTGGAAGTCTGTGCACTTACTGCACAATCACAAACGTGTTACAACCCAGCCCGAGCTTCGTGGCTGCGGACTCTGTGCGCTGAGGCTTCGGGCTGGGGCCATCCGTGTTTGAGAACTCGAAGGGGGCTTTATGATGAGTTGCACAAATTCCAGTTACGAGAAGCATGAAAAACAGCACGGAGGCGGTCGATGTCGAGAATGCAAAAACGCGGGCCCCATCAGGGAGCGGAGGGGCAGCCTTGGGTTGGCCTCTGCATAATATGCGAAAGGGGGTCTGACGAGGGAGGCTCCGGAGGCGGCGATCTTGGCGCTGCTTAAACGCAGCTCTTCGGACTCCGGCTGCACGGCATGCTTGGGATGCGGCAAGAGAAGGTGAGCGAGGCAGGGGCTGGGCTCAGAGCGGCTTCCGTGGAGAGAACAGCTGGTTCCCATTGTGGGAGAACGCACTTATTGAAGGCGATACGTTTTCATCCGACTCACCAATTAAATGCACTAGCAGAGACGTAATGATTCAGAGATGGCACTCGGTGGGCTCTGGCCTAAGACGTCTCTGTTTTCCTTCTAATTAAGGCTGTTTCTCATCAAATCTAAGTCCGCTCACTCACGGTAATGGAATTCCTCAGGAAATTCCCATAACACCACTAACCAAGACAACATGTTTTCTCCTTTTTGAGCTTAACCCACTGAGGATGATTTCTTGACTGCACGAGTCTCACAGAGGGCAGCGATGACTGAAGCCCTGTTTCTGTTTGTTTAGACCAGACTTCCCCAATCTTGTGCCGCCCAGGCACTTTGGACTGCAGCACCCAGAATTCCCATTCCATGGTTCTGGTGGATGGGAATTCTGGGAGTTGCGGTCCAAATGCCTCTGAAGGCTGCTAAGTCGGGGAAGGCTGGTTTAGATGGGTAAACTGGCCTTCATCCACAAGGTATCCCAGGGAACTTTATCACAAAGGGACAAAAACATACAATGACATTTTAAAAAGCAAGCAGCGTAAAAATAATTCAGCCAGAAAACAAAACCAAACAGGATCAATTCTAAGATATGTTGAAACGTGGTACTTTTCAGAATGGGATGCGTGGCCTCTGGAAACAAGTTGGGGAAGGGACTTGAGATATTGGGGTGAATTATTATTTATCTGAAACAATGATGAGTACAAGAAGGGCACCTTTTAAGGTTATGGATCAATGGTTTTTAAACAATGGTTCTTATTTATTTATTTGGAATACTTGTATGCCGCCCCATTCGCATAAGCCTCTTATATCTTGTAACCTGCCCTGAGAGCCATTTTGGGCTCTCAGGGCAGGATAGAAAACTAATAAACAAACAAACAAACAAACCAGGTTTAAAGTCCTGCTCTTGGACGTAGTTAAGATTAAGTGTAAAGAATATTTGTTATTTTATTTTTTATAGGAAATACCCTGTAATCACTGTAGCAATTCTGGCAAATTCCAGAGATCTAGCATCATCGGCCTGTTGCAGGAAAAACAAAAAAAGGAGTCGTGTGGTATCATAATGGCACAAAGATTTATTGTAGCATAAATATTTGTGGACTAAGGCTATAGAAGCTTATGCCTCGGTAAATCTGCCTGTTCTTTAAGATGCCACAGGAATCCTCCTTGTTATAGAAATATTAGCAACACGGTTCAAAAAGCCATGCAAAGAGACAGATATGACCCCTATACCTGATATCGTCTCTTCCTGAAATTGTTTGTGCCAAACCAGAAATTGACTAAAAGTGGAGAGCAACTCCGAAAAGAATGGCCAGCTGTCAACAGAGCTGAGCAAGTATTTTCCAATTACCATGAGCCCAACATCAACTGTTTTAGATGCCTGCTTGGACCGCCAAACATCCAGGATTTTCCCAGCCCCAACGGGCTTCCATGAAGCATCAGCTCTTCCAGTCCTTCACCTCCAAAATATAGTTGTGATCTCCTAGGGAATGTCCCCCCCTAAACTTCCCCTTTCAAGCTCAGCAGGGAAGAAGGATGCCTGAACATTGGTCCATACACAATGGGCCCAAAAGGGGAGAGGCCACAACACAGGAAAAGAATCAGGATGGAATGAAGGAGGGTGTCGGTTCAATTCCTGGTACCTCCAGATAGAAGGAGCAGGTATGATGGGAGAACTTTGCCTTGAGACTTTAGAGAGCTACTGTAATTCACTGTCAGTAGTAATGATGAGCCCAGCAGAGAGAACTCTTAACAAGGATTCAAGCCTTCCTCGCAAACTGCTTTCTTTCCAGATGTTTTGGACTACAACTGCCAGCATTCCTGCCAGCTGCCTGGTGCTGATGGGAGATGAAGTCCAAAACATCTAGGGGGCACCAGGTTGGGGAAGGCTGTTCCAGGTGGACCAATGGTTGGACTTGGTACACAGCAGTCCCAACTACCAGAGGCAAGCCTCCGGATTGGCTGGGCTGCTCAGAGCCTGGTCTCCTTCCATCGCCTAGTTGACGAAGCGGGTCTGACGTCAGGGTCCCGTGACGTCACACGACCGCATTTGGTGCACGGGCGTCGAGTCGACTAACAAGCACAATGCTAAAAGGAACTACTCCAGCTCAAGTTCGAGTCACTGATCTGCTGCTAAAGCTCTCTGAGCGAGAAGTCCGCGTTACGCGACACGCCAAGACGCATGCAACACGGGAGGTCTCTCTCTTACCTGGCAGGACTGCCACCGTCTTCTCCACGGGGGGCAATGTCTCCTTTCGGAGGGGCCGGCCTAGAGACCCCTCCTGGGGGCTGAAGAGTCCTGAGCCATCGGACAGTTTTTTACGCCCGCCGGTACTGGCAGAGCCCGCAACCCGGCAGCTGCCTATTGCACTGGTGAAAAGGTTTGTGTGTTCGTCACCGCTGGCCGGCTCGGCGCTCGGAGTGAACTTCCCCAAGGGCAGGCTGGGAGGAGCATCGGAGCAGTCTATCTGCAGCGGGGTCTGTAATCCCAGGGCAAGGGAGCTGGACTCCGCCGGCTCCCTCCGGACCCACTGCTCCTCCCTGCCCAGCAGGCCTTTCGAAGGGGACAGGTGAGGGTAGGACATATGGCACCGGTGCTTCTCCTTATGCTTGTACCTGTCGCCGGCGGCCTCCTTCCCAAACCGGTAGCGCTTCAAGGACTCCAGGACGGTCCGGGAGGGGCCGCTGGGCGCCAGGGGGTCGATGGAAACCTGGGGCTGCTCCGCGGAGCGGTGCTCCCGGTGCTTGTGCCGGTGCCGGTGCTTGTGCTCGAGCATCCAGCCGTACGCCATCTCGGGCGGGACGCTGGGGTGGTAGGTGCTCATGGAGAGGAGGGGGGCCCGGCTGGCCGTGAGGAAGGCCTCCTGGCGCAGCAGCTTGTGTTTCTTCTTGTGGTACTTGGCCGGGTTGAGGAGCAGGTGGCCGGTGTGCATGTAGGAGGGAGGGGGCAGCGGGGCGGTGAAGGAAGGGGACGGCGGAGGGGGGTAGAGGGTCGGGGGGTACCGCCCGTAGTAGCCCAAGCCAATGGGGGCTGCCGCCAGGGGGGAAGGAGAGTAAGGCATACTGTAGGAGGGGTAGAATCCAGTACTGGAGAGGGGGAAACTGAGGCTGTGCATGAAGGGCATTTCCGCCATCGCCTCTCGCATTTTCGGGGGCCGGCCTCTCTTCTTCTTCAGGTCAGGCTTCCGGATGTAGTGCAAGGGGTCCAAAGGGAAAGTGGGGTGGGTGTAGAAGCTGTTGAAATTGATGCGGAAAATGGTGGGCAGCAAGTCCCGGGGGATGAAGTGGTGGCTCCGGTGCGTGATCCGGATCTCGCTCAGGCGACTGATCAGCTCCTCCAGCTCTGCCAGGAACCCGGGGTCCTGCCTGCCCCGCAGCTGCGGGTACTTCTTCTTCCTCTTCCGCTTCTGTCTCTTCATTTTGTCGTAGGCCAAGTAGTCATGGCTCCGGCGCTTGCACTTGTGCTTGTGCTTTTCCTTGAGGCTGCTCAGGACCGTCGAGGTTTCGGGGGGCATGAGGGAGACGTGGTCGAACGAGTGCCGGCGCTTTTTTGGTCCACAGAACTTTTCTGCCCTGTCGGAAGTGCTGTTGTTGTCGGTCCCGATCCCACTGTCGCTGGGAATCGTCTCGTCGCTGTGGGATTCGCTGATGGGCGACGGGGTGGCTTCCTTCAACGAGCTGAGCTCGCTCATGTGGGACGGGGAGTTGGGGAGGAGTGTCGGTGGGGAGAGTCTCCGCCTGGCTCTGGACGCCTTCCTCATAGCCAGGGTCTGAAGCACACTCCCCGGCCTGGAGTGGAGGTGCAGGTACGGCACCGAGGTCGGTTCCACAAAGCCCATGTCACTGCTGACGGGGCTTTGCCCCCCACTCACTCCAGAAGACTGCGAACAAACAGGTGAGGGAAGAACTTCAGGGTTACTTGTGGCCGAAGGAAGCAACGGGGGTACTGCTTGTCCGAGCCCTGTCCCTGCGGCCTGCTGGGCAGACTTTTCGAGAACAGTTAAGCTGGCGGGACTGGCGGCCAAGATACCATTCAGGACAGCTTTCGGCTTCCGGCCTCTCCGCTTTCCTATGTAGATCGTCCCTTTCTTGCTGACATTGATCTGCTGGCCTAGTTTGGAACCAAACGTGGCGGCGAAGGTCGACACCGTGGTGTGGAACTTGGATTGCACTTTCCCCTTATTTGGCTCTGACGCAGTCGATGAGAGGATCTGATTCAAGAGCTTCTTCCTTTTTAATGTCTTCATCTTGTTGATTTTTCGGATGATGGTTTTCATGAGCTGCCCATTGTTGCGTTTGGTCTCCTTTCGGTCCGATTCCCCCTCCCGGTCGGTCATGCTGCAGGTACTTGTTTTCCCAAGCTCCTCGGGGCCTTCTAGCTGGCTCGGCCGGTCAAGGAAATCCCCACTCTGCTGCTGGTCGCTCTCAGACTCCAGTTTGTCAGAGCTGTCCGCAGTGACGAAAGGTGCCATGGAGAGGACAGGAGGTGCCATCTTGACCCCTGACCGGATTTGTCTTTTTGGCCGGCCCCTCTTCTTTGGGAAAGCTTGCTCCGCAAGGCTCTGCCGAAGAGAGGGAATCTCAACTTCCGGATGCAACACTGGAGGCTCTTGCTCTTCCTTCGACTGCACGGAGAAGACCTTGGAGGCAGGGATCTTCAGGGTCCGTTTTGGGGGGCCTTCCAGGTGGGGCATCTCTTTGGATTTTGACCTGCCCCTTTTGGACTTGTACCTTTCAGGTAACAAATCACCTGAAATGCACCCGACGGAAGCCTGCATGTGGGCACTGTAAAATTTACTGGGCTCCTTCTCAACACTGTTCAGCAGAGTAAGAGGCTGCATGCTGCTGGACTTACTCAACTTTGGCAAATGGCGTTTGACAAATTCATGCTCTGCAAAGGGGGGCGGCCCTGTGCTTTTAAAGAGCTTGGCCTGGTCCAGGCAACTGCTGGACAGTGTGCTGCAGGAAAGGTTTCTGAAAAGCTCAGGCCTTCCTAATTCTAGGCCTTTGGAAGGTCGGCAGCTGCTCCTCGAGACCACCTTCGTCCAGCGCGGCTTCCGCCCTTTCCTCTTCTTCAAGGGCTTCGCTTGGGAGCCCCCACTGGTGCTGCTCAGGGAGTCCACTCCTTGGCATGACTTTCCAGAGGAAGTCATGGAACCGATCTTGAGGAAGGGCTTGCTGTTAAACAAGCTGGAGAAGCTCACCACCGAAGGGGCCGTGGAGGGACGGATGCCGGATTCCGGCACCAGCACTGGCTTTTTGCTCACCGCGGGGTTCGGCTTGGGGTCGTCCGGGTGCGCAGCGCCGGAATGGTTCGCTTCCCTGCCTGCCCCTTTGCCGGGAGCATGCGAGCCAGGATTCAACGGCCTGCTCATGCTCGAGCGTGCGCCATCAGAGGCAAATGGGGTCTTGCTAATCTGCTCGGAAATTCCTTCTAAGAGCTCAGGCGTGTTATTTAAATGCAGCGGGTTGGAGGCTAACTGAGCCAAGGTTGATGTGGGGCTACGGGTTAAAGTGGTGACCGATGCAGCTGGGGAGGGAGATGGGAGGCCCCCCTCCCCTACAGCACTAAATGGAGATTTGGCCGTGGATACATCGGAAGCGCCTCCCGATGTCCTGAAGTCGGGGGAAGTGCAATACACAGGCAGCTGTTTATCATGCTTAGGTGCTTCAGAAGCGCCCCTTTCACTGGCAGCAGAGCTGTCCTGCTGAATGCAGCCCCCATCCTTGACTCCTCCTGGGGCGTCTTTCTGCACCGGCAGCTTTTCGGGAAGGCTCTCCTTGCTCTGTCTTGCAACATGTTTCTCAAAAGGTTTACTGCCGACATTGTCCTTCAAAAGGCCTGGAGGCGCAGGACTTTCGAGACGTGTGAGGCTTGCGCCACAACACCGCTTGAAGGGCTCCGAGGAAGGGCTAGCGGCGTCAGCCTTCAGAGTTCCCAAATCTTTATTAGCCAGCCCACACAAACTGCTGGCCCCGGCCAACTTCTTCCCAGAGTCCTTAGCAGTCAAAGTAGCTGGAATGCCAACCCCCAATGGCTTCTTCCCAGACTCTTTAGTAATCAACCCGATTGGGCTATTAGCACCCAATGGCTTCTTTCCAGAGTCTTTGTTAACCAATCCGCTTGAAGCACCAAACCCTGGTAATTTCTTCCCAGAGTCCTTGCTAATCAATCCAGTTTGCCCATCTGCCCCCAGCTGTTTCTTCCCAGCATCCTTATTAAACAATCTAATTGGACTGCAAGGGACTGGGAACTTTTTCCCAGGCTCTTTGTTAATCAGTCCAGGAGGGCTGACAAGGCCTAGCTTTTTCCCAGAATCCTTGTTCACCAATCCAATTGGACTACTAGTTCCCAGCAGTCTTTTCCCAGACTCTTTGCTCACTGGCCCAACTGACATGCCCGTCACAAGTGGCCTTCTGACACTTTCCTTGCTGACCAGTCCCACTGGAGAGGTGAGAACTGGTAGCTTCTTCCCACAATCCTTACTAACTAGCCCAACCATACCAGGACATGGCCCTGGCGGTTTTTTGCTCCCGGAGTCCTTGCCAATTAGCCCAGTGCTGTTACTAGTCCCTGGTGATTTCTTTGCAAACTCCTTGTTGACCAAAGCAACACCCATACTGCTGCATCCAGGCTGTTTCTTTACAAAGTCCTTGGAAATGGAAGCGGTCGCAGTCCCGACTGTTGCCAGCTTCTTTCCAGAATCTTTAGCAAATCCGGAAGCGATTCCAGTGGGTGGCTTCTTTTGCTTTGTTTTGGAAGACTTTGATGGAGGGCAAGTTGCAATAAGATGAGCCAGTTTTTCTGTTACTGTCGGTGTGCCGTTAATCTGAGCTCTGTCCTTTGGGTCTGGATCGCGACTACTGACTGGAGTGGAGAGTGCTGACTTTGCATATTCTGTCACTTCAGAATGCAGTGGCGAAAGTTTCTTCGAAAATGGGCTGCTCTCCCTCGTTCTGCCTTCACTTGTGGAATTCTCAACCAATCCGGGAGCTTCTCCACCCTTTTTATACAGCTTGGATGGATCCTACAAATCAAAGAAAAAAATCCTTAAGAAAAGAAAACAAAAGAAAAATTTATTTCCCATCATATTGGTTTATACTAGCAGGAGTAGAGAAAACATTTCTAATTCCAAGGAACCAAAATTAAAATTGTGCGTGCCAGAGGCAGTATCAAATTTTGAAATAATTGATACTTTCTCAACCCCATCTGCTCACACTGTGAACACCAGGTCTTGCTGTTTGATAATTTTCCTGTTTGGGAAGTACTGCAAGGTTCGCAACCAGGGGCCAAGGGAAAAGGGCAACGAAGGGGCAGGAATGGGGAGGAATTATTCCATCAACAGCAAAACTGGTTTTGCTTTCCTTACAGATGACTCAAATTCTTACTAACTTTACAAAAATTGTATGTGGTGTGTGTGTGTGTGGAGGGAAGAACTAGCAGGATTCCTCAGGTTGTTAAGAATAGCATGTTTCACATTCCTAGAAGGCAGCTTAGACGTTTCAAGTGGCAAGACCTGTCGAGGACTAATGCAATGTGGAAGTTACCAACTGCTAACACACCAGAAGGGTTCATGAAGGGTGTCAACATCTGGAGACCTCTCCACCAAAGCTGGTTTTCTTGTTAAACTTGAAGTGAAAATTGATCGTGTGCAGAGTGATTTCTGCAGCCGATGCTTCGTGGGAGAGCAAGCTGGAACTTCAGCCTGCCCTCACAACCTCCTCAGAGCAACCCTCCAGCAAAACTAGCTGCTGACCAGGGCTCTGAGAAAAACCAGGTCCTTGGGATTTTCCCAAGCTTGGTAAAAGACCACTCCCCCCCCCCAAATCTCCATTTCAAATTTATCTGTTTGAGGGCACACCCATATCCGATTACTAAGATTGTACAGTTATTGACTCAAAGGAATTCTTTCATTCAAACATTTCCGTAATTAATATTTCATTCACAGCACCTCAAGCATGCTGGGGGATTTCCAGAACATAGAAAGCAGCAGCCCCTGCTCTGCCAAGGAGCTTACCAACTAACGGGAAATGTAATTTAAGCACACGCAAGCGAGCACCAAAGGTAAGGGAACACACACGGCACATGTTGCTACGGTTGGGCTGCAACTGCTTCCAGGAAAGCAGCAATGGCTGCAGGCAGCCAAAGAGGATGAGCAGGTTAAAGGAGTCCCAGCCGACGGAAGGGTAAATGCAGACACTCAGCTTCCTTGCCAAGTCAACGACAGACACACGTACAGTAAAATGCTTTGTTGATGGCTAATGGAGTCAACGTTGTTTTCTCATAACGTGCACACCCCACCTTTCTGTCTCACTCCGCCTTTCTGTCTCACTCCACCTTTCTATCCCAGCTGGCTCCCAGGCCAGCTCACAAAGGGCAAAAAGGGCTACAGCTACAAGATACAAGAGGAGGAGGTAGATCGAGCACACCGAAAGCAACTGAGAAATAAAAATACGCATCAAGTTTTGCCGAGGGAGGCCTTGAAGGAACCAATGGTGCAGGTGCCTAGCGAATACAGCTGGGGAGAGTGTCTCAGGATCTGGGCGCCACAACCGAAAAGGTCCTATCGATATTAGCTCAGTGCCTCCCTTCTGGAGGGGGTGATGCAGAGAGCACGGTCTTCACAGTCCACCTGAATCTATGTTCACGTGGGAACAGGTAGTCCTTTCCGTCAGGTATCCCAGTCCCAGAATTTGTGCCACTGAAGATCAAAATCAGACCACTAGCCAGTACACAGGTCCTTGATCAGAGCAGGGGAAAAAAGACATAATTCCCATGTTCGTCTTCGGTTAATATGCGGTTACAGCAAGTGGTGAACCCTCACCTGCATATGCAAGGTGAAGCGTAGTGTTGTCCTAAGACAATGAAGAGCCAGGGTCCCGCCTAACACTTTCACGAAGTACCCCTTGGATGAGTCCCCTTCTCGTTCCCCACACTTGGGCCTCCAGATGTTGCTGGACTAAAGCTCCCATCAACTAAGCCGGCAGGGTCAATGGTCAGGAATGAGGGAGGTTCTGGTCCAAAATAGATGGTCAGCCAAGATCTGCAGTTGCAGGACCTAATCCACATTTCAGACGGAAGGTACAACAGGACCGCCTTCCATAAGGACAGTGAGATATGCTGGAATACAACTTCCATCATGCCAGCCAGATAGTTGTTCTGGCTGGGGATGACAGGTGTTGCAACCTAACACATCCGGAGGGATCCAGGTTGAGGAAGACTAAAATGGGGAACCTGAACACAGAGCAATCTGAGAGGTTCTGGAAGGAAGGGTGCAAATATAAATAAATGCTGCTGTATTCTGCTGAAATGGCAAGAAGTGTGACAGCGCCCAGGAAATGGTCTTGAGGAATAATGGTTAGGAGCCGGCAGGGACCTGTATGAGGCAGCAAAGGAATGAAGGAAAAGAATTCCACTTCCTCAACGTTTTCTCCAAGAGAGCTTACAAACGTGCAAAACAAACTGCTTATCAGAAAATAAACCAAGCAAACCCGCACAATATAGCATAGTAACAGGGTATGTCGCATTCTGGTGGGTCAGACCACTGGTCCATCCAGCCCAAGATCGTCCACACTGTCTGGAGTAGCACTCCTCGGTTTTAGAAAGGGCTCCCTCCTGATCTTACCTGGAGATGCAGATTGGACTTGGTACCCTCTGCATGCAAAACTGAGGTTAAAAATGGGTCCCTCGCAACCCTAAGAAGATAATTTTCTATTAGCCACACTACAATGGTCTGAAGAAACAGAATGGAACATGTTTCCTGGAGCTATGGATGTATTGGTCTGGCCACTGCCTGGATGGAACAGTGCACTCTAACCTTAGTTCCAGTATGGAAGAACAACAGGAAATAAAAGCAATAAGCAAACAATTAAACTGAGAGCCAGTGTGGTGTCGTGGTTAAGAGTGTGGAACTCAGATTCAGGAGATCTGGGTTCTAGTCCTTGCTCAGCCATGGAGGCTTCAGGCCAGTCACAGACTCTCAGCCCAGCCTACCTCACAGGGCGGTTGTTGCGAGGATAAAAAGGAGAGCATGATTTGCACCACTTTGTGTTCTTTGTAGGAAAAAAGGGGGATATAAATCCTACGAACAAAGAAGGCCCTACTGGGAGGATGTGCTGTGTTTCATGTAACATCGCCACTGCTTTTATTTTACAGCAATCCAGTTAAGGCAGTATCATTACTCCTGTTTTTCAGGTGGGGAGCTGAGTCTGGGAAAACAGTGGCTCGCCTTAGGGTGAACTGTGGGTAAGAGCCTGAGCGAAAAGACGTGGGTCGGAAAGGGGGTCCCGATCTTAACCACAACACACTGTCAATTAGTGTCCAGTTTCAGAACAACTGTAGGCTCCATATGGCAGACTGGTATCTTCCAAAGCTCTCTTTCTCGCCCTGCCAATGGCTTGCCCCGATCCTAACCAGCCTCAGTAGCTACTCCTGGCTCTGCTGTGACCGACAGACAGAGGGTAGATGCCTTGAGATCCCACTTGGTTGTTTACTTTGAAAGCTGCTGGCGCTGGTGGGATTTTATAGCAGAGAGGAAAAGAGAGCGAGCGAGCGAGCGAGCGAGCAGGCAGCCTGGCACCAAGCCCAGCTTTGCCACGGCAGCTGCAATAGTATGCAAATTCCTGCTGGAGCCTTACACTCGCAGGGGGAGGAAGGTTTCTGCTTCCTTTGCGCACATGTATGAAATAAGCAGCTGAGGAGGCAGCCGCAATCTGCCTGACAGCCTGAAGTCAGAGCTGAGGGCCCATGCGCATTCCCAAAATAGCCGCCGTGGGTGCTTGGGGCTCCCTTACATGGCGAAAGGCGCAAGTCCTGGAGCCGCGGTGTAGGTATGCTCGGCAGAGCGCGGCCCCGTCTCCAGGGATAAACATTACCCTGAACACGTCCTACGGCTTGTTTGGGCAGACTCTTCTCTGCAGTGCTATCCATTGTGTTCTCTCCCCCCTAGCGTTTATTTTCTTCTAGACTTAAGCAGGGTCACAGGCAGCAGATTTGATATTCCACTTCCTCTTGCTGTGGCCAGGCAGGGAGGGGAAAGCTCTCCCAGCCACCGCCGGCACTGCAGAGTCCCTGGGAATGAGTCTCACCCAGCGCCACTCGCTCCGGGACCACCTCTGAGGTAGCCGGCGGAGCCTTCCCTTGAACGGGACTCCCCAGCCAGGCAAACTGTCCACCCAGGCCCTCCTTAAGCATCCCTCCTGCGGACCCCAAAGGGCCCCATGAAGCCCAGGCCTCAGAGCTTGCTGCCCAGTTCAAGCGGCTCGCTCTGGTGCAAACACTCCGCCTGCCTCTCCTTCCCCATCCCCTGGACTGGTGCCCCCGAGCCCGACTCCTTCCTTTCCCGCTTCCGGGGTGGACTGCACATCCCTCAGCTGCAGTCCCGGGGCCTGGCCTTTTCATAAGGCAGCCCCGGGACGATCCTCCATGCAGAGGCCCTGCTGCTCTTCCAGCCTGGCCTCCCCGTCACCCGCTCTGCCGGGAGCCCTTCCTCAGAGCATCGGCAGAGCCGTGCTGCGCTTCGTGCCACGGACAGGGTGGTGCTCACACAGGGGCCAAGTGCTGTTGCACACAGGAAACCCACAAGCGTGACATGAGGGTGGCAGCAACGGGCATGCGGCCTCTGATGCTGGAAGCAGCTGCTGCTGAGAGCCCAACCCTCCAGGAGTCAGTTCCATCCCCTTTTAAAGGCATTCAGTTTGGCAGCTGCCACTTATACCCTCCGGAAGTGAATCCTATAGGATAACTGCGCACCGTGTGAAGACGGTCCCTCCCTTTATCGATTCCGGACCTCCAAGGGAGGCAGCTTCCTATGCAGGGGCAGCTTCCTATGCAGCTTCCTATGCAGGGGATGACCATCACATCCATGTTCCGCTTGTAACTGCCCAGAGGGACCCAGCTGGCCACTGGTAAAATGCCGGGCTGGATGGACTTTGCGTCTGATCCAGCAAGACGGTTCCTAAATGAAGGTTGCGCTAGCTCGAAACCTTCCAATTGCATGAATTGCTGCAAACTGGGTGATTTTGGCCACGTCATTTTTCTCCCAGAACCTATGTTCTGGACAGACTGTTGCAATTACGTCAAGACAGAGCTGGTTTCGGGTCTCACTTGGCTCTGGAGCAGTACCTTCTCTCCGCCTAACAGGTCCTACAGGTTTCTGGGAGTAAAATATTGGGGTGCAGATACACACAGCGCCCGAAGAAAGGGCAGGACAAAAACTCAACAATATTTTCTCCCACTCAACTCCAAAACGCATTAAAGGGGATTGATGAAATTGACCCATCTTAAGCAGTTGATGTAAATATTATCAATATAGGTTTTTACACTGTACCGCGCTATACAAATGCAAAGTACTATAATCCAAAGCCAAGCAGATATTCAGCAGAATTCTCTGTGGGGATCTTGCCTTGAATGCCAAGAAAACCTCTATGCAGTCATATGGAAATGACATGCAAATTATCTGTGGCCCTTTGAGCTTTTAACCTAGTTCTACTTAATCAGTGCTGTTTTCCTATTCTGATTAGATCAGGATTACTGCTTTATTTTTTTAACTGACATCAGCATGAACTATATGAAACTGCAGACTAGGCTGGCAAAAGATGATGACACGGGTGGAAAAGGTTGGGGTCCCAACACTTGCAAATGTAGGACACGACCCCCTGGGATGTTCTCCTGCACAAGCCATGTTGTTTCTTATTCCATCCCCTTCCAGTTGGAAAGCTTTCCAGCGGATTGTGCCCTTTAACTCAGGTCTGTGCATCTCCTTCTCTGCTGCTCTTGAACTAGCATCTGTTGCTGACAAGCACCCTCAACACTGCCTCAGAATCAGGCCGTATCTAAATCTACAGCATTATTGGAGAAAATTCCATGTGCTAACCTACTGCATAAGCCCAAGTTGGCTTTAGCCTCCCGCCCCTTGTCTTTGAACTCATGGATGTGAAAGGCACACAGCCTCTTAACACATCTTTGCTCAGGTGTTCCCAAGGCAGAGCTTTGGCTCTGGGGAAAGGAAAAGAAAAAGAAAAGCAATTCCCATCCTATGGACACATTCTGTTCCTCAGCCTAGAAAAGGAGGGAAGCCTCTTCAGGTCTGGCCACCCATCTGCCTTGCAAATTTTCAGAAGCAGGCTGAATTGAGCCAGCAGCTGAGAGGCATCTGCAGTGCTCACCTGCATAGCCAAGGACGCTGCAAGGATCGGAAAGATACCTGTGCTCAGCAGTTTCTCAGGGAAACAGGGAGCTCAGAGAGAACAGAAGCAGGTTCCATCTTGTTTCATTGTCTCAACCGCCTCACGTTACAGCTGTCAGCGCAAAGCTTGTTGCTGTCACCTTCGCGCCTCCACATCATCCCCGAGACCGGAATAGTCTCAACGCTGTTCTGCTATAAATAGGTAGAATATTCCAGTGGCTGTGTTTGCCCATCTGCGCCTCAAGCAAACTAACTGCTCTGCTACTGCAGGTCCTGGATTGTGATTTCCCAGGAAAGCAAGCGAATACCTACCAGGCGGCAGAGCATGTTACAGATGAGGACAAAGGAAGCAAAAAATCTGGGAGGCCTGGGCAGACGTGTTGGCACACAGATTAAAAAAAGAACCAGCTTAAATGGACTGTAATAAAAGGCCAGCCAGGGCTGAACAAGTGAAGGTTCCACTGCGCAAATATTAGATATGCAGCAATTCTGACAGTCTGAGAATCTGCTTTCACACACACCCACACACACACACACTCTCCCTCTAGGACAAACTTCCAGCCCTCACGATTGAAGGAACTGGATGAACAGTGCCCTGGAGATTAAGCTGTGGCTTGTCTTTTATAGCTTCTGTCTCCCTGAGCCCTGCTTTAATCCAAAGCAGAGCTAGCCCTGGAACTTGTGATTCACTAAGAATAGAACATTTCGGAATATACACCATGTACCTTCCAGTCCCTGGTGAGGAACAGTAAGCGGCCACTATGTATCTGCTATCAGAGTGCAGGATTTCTTAGACCAAGGGTGTGGCTCACAGCCAGGTTTGAGTCCCAGTGGCTACGCATTTAGAGATCAAGGAACAGGTTAATCCGCAAGACCAGGGGTCGGCAACCCGCGGCTCCGGAGCCGCACGTGGCTCTTGAACCCCTCCGCCGCGGCTCCCTCGCTCAAAACACGCGCCGGCACAGCGGCTGATCTGCTGGAAGCTCTACTCAGGTAGCCTAGCTAGTTAAGTGAATCAGCTGGTTAAGTAAATCGCTACATTCCTCTGCTAAACAAGCTTCCTGCAGGCTCTCATGTTACACCAAACTGGAAAGATTCTCTTTGTCCCAACTTAATCTCCTTCATCTGAAGGTGAAAAGCTACACTTGGGACCTGTCACAATTCACAGCACTTGACTGTTTATCTGCTAATCAGTCACTAAACACACCTATATACAGATCTATAGACCTGCAGCTCCCCCCCCACACCGTAAAAACCAAACGTTTGATGATACGTGGGTAGATTCATTTGCTTTCACTGCTGACCAACTTATGGGGTTTGCTGTTTAATGCATGCAGTCCTTTAGCACTGACTTTGACTCTTCAGGAAGCTGTTCTCCTATTCAAAATATATGAAAGGAGTCCTACTAGTTTATAATGTAAGATTAAAAATAACAGTTTTTAGTGACTGAACAAGAGCTGCAGCTATACCTTCATTACGATTTAACTGCATTAAGCATTTTACCTGATTCAGCATTAAGGTAAAAAAGCGATCTATGTAGTGTTATCTTCATTTTAGATGTCAAAAGGGTTTTGCGGCTCCCGGTGTTTTCTTTTGTGTGGGAAACAGGTCCAAATGGCTCTTGGAGTGTTAAAGGTTGCCGACCCCTACCCAAGACAGACCAGGCTGATTATGAAGAAAGGAACCCCCAAATAATTAGGGGTTCTCAACAACTTAAGTGATACAGGGGGCGACGTTTAAAAAGGCCTGCCAGCACAGTACATCTGTGAGCATAAATGACTAACAGAAGCTGATGACCGAGGGTGTAAATTCACCTCACAGATGTCACACCTCTGAAACACAAGTGGGTTTCCTTCATGTGGGAGCTCCTGAAGACAGAGCAGCCAACTTTGAACTAGTCTATTTTACTTTATTTTTGTTCGAGAAAGGATTTCAGCATTACATGTTTTAACTGCTGTCCGCTGCCAGCTCCAAAAGTAAATGCACAGCCTTACGAAAAAGGTAGGGATGTGGGAGAGAAATGGAGGCAATCTATTCAATCTATTTGTGCATCTCAACCACGCTTCCAACCAAAGGGTCCACCCAACCTACCATAGGCAGAACCTCGTGCAATTAAATAAATAATTAGTCAGCCAGGGGTCTACCGTGTATCCCACACCTCTTTGCAACCTCTCTTCTGGCATCTCAGGTAGCCAGACAGAATGCCTCTCGCTCCACCAGAATTCTCTTTGTAGAAGATGAACTTGAAAAATGGAGAGGGACCTGTGTAAACACACAAGCTCTGGGGTCGACTTTCAAATTCGGCCTCAAGCTCTGAGACGGTGGAGACCAAAGGATTCCTCCAGGGATGCGTAAGACCGTGAAGCAGCTTGACAATTTCCTGCGCTTCCAAGACACTTGACATCTGCAGCTTCACCTGTCTTTTCTGCAGTCCCTGCGCTCTTGCCGGTCCTGCTGCATCAAGCCAAGTTTCTTGTAGTTCAGCATTTCATTAGCTCAGCAGACAAGCAGCTGATCATGGGGAACGTGCCAGGAGGAGACTTATACCCTCTGGCACATGTTCCCCAGCAAACGGTGCTCACAGGCATACAGCTATCAGGACTGGTGACACCAATAGCTTTCTTCGCCACAAATTCAATCAGTTCCTTTTAAAAAGTCATCTGAACATCTCGTACAGAGAATACCACTGTTGGACCGAATCAATTTCATGGGATGGACTCATTGGGTTCTAGTATTAAGAACGAAGGAGAAACATGTTCCCCTTCATCTTTCTTCACATGATGCATAATTTTGCACATCTCTAATGATTTCTCTGCTCAATTTTTTTTTTTTTGATCTAAGATGAACAGCCCCAGATGTGGTAAGCTTTCCTCTTAGGGGAATTATTCTAGCCTCTTGTGCATTTTGATCACCCTTTTCTGCACCTTTTCCAACTCTACAATATCCTTTCCAAGACCAAAACTCTACACAATATGTCAAGTTCTCCCAATTCATGCAGGGAAAAATTCCATACCTCAGGGAACAATCCTGCAGATTGTGCTCTCAATGATTACAAGTCCCTGAAATTGGAAGCTTATGAGCCTCCTCACGCTGAACATCTAGCTGGGACACAATGGAGAGAGAGGAAAGGAGGCTGAAGTGGCATGAGGAGAACTTTTATCCTGTCCTCCCGCATCTCCTCCCCTTCCCACCCACCGAAACACCCCTTTCTCTGACAGAGAGAGAGAGAGAGAGAACGAACTCAAATTCCTGCCTTCAATGTTAGAGTGCCGTCTCTGACCTCTGATCACAGAATCCTCTGATACAGTTTAAGGTCCACAGGACCATTCCCTTGCAGAGTTACACTGCAGAGATGATAAAAGTTATAAAACACTTGGGATGCTAAGGCTGCATTGGAGCACCTAATTTTCACTTCGAGCATAATTTTGTAGTAGGAAACAACTGCACTGTGAGCACCTTCATACACCCAGCTTAACAGCCAGTGAAGTGCCTCCGTTTGCCCTTGCTATGTCCTATTATTATTTATGAAGTGCTTTCAAATATACCAAGCAATGTACAAAAAAGACGTTTTTAAAAGGTCACTGCCCCCAAGGCTCACGATGCAGAAAATAACCACATGCTAAAAATAACATTAGAGCCATCCCATACTCCTGCGCAATGTGCAAAGCACAGGAGCAAAACAAATCTCCAGGGACTGACCTGTGCTAGTCATCTGAGGCCCAAAGATCCAATATTTGTGACATTTCTCAGCCTGAAGGACTTTCTCACCATGGCTGAGGATGAGATTCTTTATAAGCCCATCATTTGTATGGCTGGCTGAGGGATGCTGGGAGTTCTAGCCCAACATATGGAGGGGGCCAGGTTGGGGAAGGCTGCTGTAGGATAAATTTCGAGGGGAAATTCAACCCATCTGAAGCAAAAAGGGTGATAATTGATTTGTGCATTTACATGCCATTAAGCAATCTCCAAGGTACCAAAAAGAACACCTATCTTTATAAAAAATGCTTGTAAGCTAGGGGTGTCAGTTTTACATTCCCTCACATTTAAATGTTTGAAAGTTCGAGTTCTTTCCCTCCCAAATATGAAGAACTTGGCGGAATTTTGGCAGCTTCTTGTCAAAAAGCAAACTCAAACAACTCTGTAATCATGTGCCCTCCAAAATCAATAGGTACCACTATTCCCAGAATGGAGGAATCCACGGTGTGCCTGCATCCCATGAGGCCATTCAAGATGAGGAGCCTTTCCAGAAAATGAAGCGGCAGCCCTAATTAAAAACCCAGCTGGCTGACTATGTAGGGGTCCAATACAGACTTTAAAAAAACTGTCTGAAGCCCCGGGCCTGGCTGGACACATCTATCCACATCGGTTTCTCCCGCTGTATTGTTTTCATCTTTAGAACAACCTCCCGGCTGCAGCCCACTTGGTGCCAAATTGGCCATCTCTCTGGTGTCAAGTCAAGACAGCCCTCAATGCAGAGACCTTGAAAGATCTGCTTGGTTCTTCTGTGGTCTGATGGGATTATCCAGGTGATCCTTCTTTGCTGGGTCTTTCCGCCCTGTATTTTCTGTTATTTTAAATTCATTTGAACACGGTCACTTTTATGGTATTTGTACTATATTTTATTGTTTTGCTTTATACCCACCCAGAGAGCTTTCGCTATGGGGCAGCACAGAAACAAAATAAATCATTGTCATTACTATTTTGTTCCAAACAAGGAGAACTAGGTGGATTTTGGTAAATTCTTGCTAAAACGCAACGGAGGCCAGATTTGCACCCAGATCTACTGAATGTGCCCATGTCTAGGACCAATATTCTTCAGCATCCCCCGCTCTTGGATGCACGATGGGTGGCGACCGAGGACAGCTGTGGCACTCTGGTTATGGAACCCTCTCGCCTCAAGCGTCCAACTTGACTCCCAGTGAGTTACCCTTGAGGCATTGGCTAACCCCCTTTTTATTCAGCTAGGTTTTTGCAAATCACTCCGACAGCATGAGCCAACCGGGTGGCATAGAAATAAGTAAATAAAAAATTTAGATCTCAATCTGCTGTATTCATCAGTGTTTGGCTTTTACACTGATTGTCTTTTACATTTTTTCCTGGATGTTTTGAGGCGACACTACTCTGGACTCTTTCTGTAAGGTATTTATATACTGCCTTTCTCTGATGAATAAAATAATTTGCATTTGCCCCCAATACACACACACACACACCAATCAATATCATCATTAGAGATGTCAACCTGCTTTCAAGAAAACTCAGCTGATCTGTCGCATAAGTTGTCACTGACTGACTGATCCAGCTTCCATAGGTTTGAAGAACCCATATATTTATATAAGGAAGGAAGACAGAACGACTCTTCTGAGATGGCACGTGCTGTCCGCTGCTTCTAAAAAAAATGGCAGCCAAATGGTTTTGGATGGAGGGCACGATCCTATGGAGATGGCTGTGAATCCCCAAACTGGGAAGCTTACGGCCATCCAGGGGGAAGTGGGAGGGATGTCAGAGGGAATCTTTGCCTCCCCATCCTCCCAGCCTGCACCTGTCACTAGACAGGTTTTTCCGCTAGACTTTGGAGGAGGAAGAAGGGGAGTTGGGACAGGCATCAGGAAAGCTCCTATCCCACCCTCTCCTGTCACCTCCCCACTTTGAAATGCCTCTTGCCCCACCACAAAAGCCACCTTCTCTCTGGAGAGAATGGCTTTCTGGCTCTCCATGGGGAAACATCAGGCTTATGGAAAGAGATTACATGAAAACTACTCCGAAAGTTTCATGAAGCTGATGAGCACATGGTCAATTTTACCAGGCTGCCCAGCTGTGGAATAAAGAGGTCCTGGATCCCTCCCCCCACCCACCACAGCACCTTTTAAAACTCCTCCTGAAATATAAGCCATTGGTCTAAACTGGTAAGTCTGCCATGTCTAATGGACTAGCATTCACAGAGACATTTAGTTGCTTGAACAACTAAGTTCTTCTGGGGAAACAAACACAACATTTACAGATAAAACAAGCAAACAAAAAATAGTTGTTTCTCCAAACAAACTCCTGTTATGCTTTGCAAGGACTAATTCATACTGTTACTTCCAAGGGTCATCCTAAGGTAACATTTTTGCAGACTGACCATGACTGAACAATTGCAGTTACTAAAATCATTAGATCTGGGATAATGGAGCAACCTGGGAGTCTCTTGTACAAATCTCTGTAGAGTCACAAGCGCCGCAGGAAGCCTCAGGCAAACCTCAATCAATCCATCTGTATTATGGGGTTACTATGACTGGTCTACATTTTCACTATTCTTGTAAAGATTGCTGAGATAAAGTATCTGCAACACGCTAGCACAAAAATGAAGCATTTATATAAATGCTACTATTATAGGGCTACTTTAAGGGAAAACAATTCGATGAGTGTTGTAGGAAAAGAGGGGTAACTTCTAGGCTAATCTGAACAGACCAGTGGCAATGGTGGGTTTCTCCCCTGAATCTGAAATCCAGGTCTTAAGGCTTGGTTATTTCGACAAGGGCAGAAAGAAAATGGGGGGAGGGAAAAAGAGAATGGCTGGGAACAGAGAAACTCTGGGGACAAGAGCTAGGCCCAGGGAAATCACACTAGCTTTTGACATTTCACCAGACAGTACCCAGACATCTTGGAATACCAAGATACAAACTTCAGAACAGCCTTCCCCAGCATGCCGTCCTCCAGATATGTTGGATTGCCACTCCCATCATCCCTAGCCACAAAGCTATACCTAAAGTTGTTCTGCTCTTTGAGGGAGGGGATAGAAGTGAGAGAGAGAGGGTGAAGGGAAGAGGGCAGCTTGCTTCATAGAATGATGGCAATTATTGTGAATCTGAAAAGATTACAGGCTACGCTACTGGAAGGTGCATCCCTTTAGCTGTCCTGAACGGCAATGCCCATCAGCCCCAGTCGGGCACAGTTCATGTTGAGGGATGGCGGGAGCTGCAGTGCAATGACAACTGGAGGATCACCCACTCTCCATCTGCGATCGCAGCGCTCTCCCTTTCCCTTCCTGAAAACAGATTCTGGTTCCCTGGAAGCCAAATTCTGCCCCACAGATCAGATTCCAAGCTCACGCAGCGCTGACGGTTTCTGGTGCCCACGAGCCTCTCGCCCCCACCCCCCGCCTCCCCTCATCTGCCGGAGGAAAGATTTGGGACCTGTAAGCACACGGAATGAGCATAACTCACAGGCTGCGGAGGACTGGGGTCGCTCTTCTCATCCGTCATCTTCCCCACCTTCGGCACCTTCCTGGGTTGCTTGATAGTGGTTTTTATGGCAGGCCGGCAGACATAATTTTCCAGGTTCTTGGGGGGTTTCTTAGTTCTCTTAGCCTGGAGGCCAATTTTCAGTTTTAAATTCCCCTCCGAAAAGTTTGTCTCCTTCACAGAAAACTGCTGCTGGGCATCCGCCGCGCCCTCATCCTTGCCAGCCTCGTCGCCAGCGCTCCCCTCGCGGCTCCTCTTCTTCTCTTCCTCCTCCTTCGCGCTACCATCTACCTCTGCCTCCCTCCTGCCTCCAGTCGCACCTGCGCCAACCGCAGAGGGGCTTTTCCCAGAAAACCCTTCAGAGCCGGAACCCAGCCCTAACATAGCAGTATTCTGAGGGTCCATCACAGTACGGGCTGCGGCAATTATTCTTCTTCTTTTTAGAACAGAGCAGGCCTGCGATCTGTAGGCAGGTCTTCCCGAAAGCTTGTCGCTGGCATCTTCTCACTGTGGGGGGAAACACAGAAACACAGAGAGTAAAGATCTCTGAGTAAACATGGATCATTCACAGTGCCACAGGATTCTCTGTTTTGCAAAGAAACAGAAAAATAAACAGGCATTTACGTAGAACGGTCTCGTAAGTAAGACCAGAAAGTTTCTATCCTGTCCATACATACATATCATAGTCTTTTAAAATATAGATGAAAACCAGGTTTTCTAACTTTTTCCAGACTAGTTGCCTGGAGGCAATTCTTATTTACCAGATGACTGAGCAGACAGCTTCATGCAAGTCTGTAACAAACAAAGTACTTCAGTTCAGAGCCTTATGCATTCTTACAGGGGCAGGTTCTTTTGTTCGTATTTTTCAGATATGGTAAGAGGTATAAAAACAAACAAAGATGGAAGGATATAAACATTACAGAATTTTAAAAATGCATGGAGCAGCCCCCTTCTTTACAATAAATGGGGAAGTGTTGGGGAGAAGATGAGCTGAAAGCATAATGCAAACAGTTGCTTATGAACGAAAAGAAAAAGTTTCTGGTCCTTATGATTTAGAACAACAGGTGGGGAACAGGTGTCTTCCAAAGTTCTGGATGATATGGAGAGGGTCTGCAGCTCAGTGTTAGAATATATGCTTTGCAACAGGTCCAAAATTTGATCTCCAGATTTCCAGGTAGGCTGGAAAAAGGTTACACCAGAAATCCTGGCAAACCGGTGCGATTCGGCACTGGCAAGCTGGACCAGTGTTCTGGATTGCGGAAGGTAGTTTCTTATGCAATCCCTCACTGCTGGCCAGGCTTGTTGGGGCTCATGGGGATTGGGGGTCCAAAAAGATCCGATTCCCCACTCCCGACTTACAAGAATGCTCGAGAAGGGGGAGGATACGGACAGAAATCCAATAAAGGCTACAACGTTTCAGGCTTTTGTGTTGTATATGAATAATTCTTTTCCATGCATGGTTAAGTAGTTTTTATTTGCCTCGTGCTTTTGTACGTTTGATTAAAACTGTATTGATATCGATTTCCCTCTCTTCTTCCTAAAGCCCATTTTATTTAGGCAGCTTTCAAGCTGGCTTGTCAGACGCTTTTTTTTTTTTTTAAGTTACAAACATGGTTGGTAGTTGCTATTACGATTGGAATCACAGCTCTGTTTTCCAAATGTTTCTGTAGCAGTGCGCTTGGTATTTAACTCTTTGCTGTGAAGTGCCTTGGGCAGCCCTCCTTCCTTCGCCCAGACGGAGACCTGGCGCACAAGCTGTGCAGGTGCCCTCTAGCGGCTCCCTCCTAGAGCATCGCCTCTCGCCAGGTGAGCCTGCGGAAGACGCCCTGAGCTTCCCCACGCAGCAGCGACGGCCCCAGCCTCGCAGAGCCGCACACCGCGATCCCAGAGGCCCGAGAGAGCCATTGCCTCTCCTCCAGTTCCCAGAATCCTCCGCTCCGCGTGCTTCTGAAGACATCTGCGACCCACAGTCGCACTGATACGGCTCTTTGGCACGTTCAAAATGCTTGGTGCGTTACCTGTTGCGATCCTGACAGCATGAATCTAGGTCAGCCATATTTATGTATGCAGGTAGGGGCAGAGCTGAGATAGAGGGGCTTGCCTGAGGCAGAGGCAGGCCTGAGCTAGGGACGTCCGTTCGGTCTGGAAACCAACCGCTGCCCTGCTCCCGCTCTACATCATGGCAGTATCTTTCGATGCCCCGGTAAAGCCACCCTTTGGTCCATTCCCTGCCTGACCAGTGCTGCCTCTCCAACTCTCAGGCTCATCTGGAAAGACAGGAATATGAGCACACGCTAAACTTACAGGAAGCTGTTACATCTATTAGGGAAAGAAGTCCAACTGTAGCCGAAAGGCCTTTATTCGTACCAAGAAAAAAGTCCGCAAAATGTTCAGTGGGCTTTTGCATTCCCTGCAACTCTTCCTTCAGGCTGGATGAAGAGCTCTGGTTAAGCTCAAAAGCTTGCTTATCGTGTAAGCCCCCTACCAACGCTCCCCCCTCATGACTAATTTTACTTCAGGGACTGAATTTCTGAAGAACTCATACAGAAATATGTCAAACTTGACAGCATACGCTGACTCCCCAGAGAGAGAAGGAACTCAGGGTTGGTCCCCTTGGCTCTCTGTGCTCATACAGGTGAGAAAGGAAACTGGGCACGGGGGGCTCACTAGGACAACATTCTATATACTACAACTTGAAGACTTACGGGGGCCACTAATGCCAGTGCTAACCATGTATACTAAGAAATAGGAACCGCTCATTAAGGTTTTTTAAAGAATCATTTATTTGGTTAGTAAAGATCACTGTAAGGTGTCCAAGGATGCATACTTCTATAAAATGGATTTTCCTCCTCCATGGCTGCTGATGAGCCAGCAGCCATTTGCTGGTCTGTGTGGGCATGCTGGTCATTATTGTTTTTCTTGGCCCAGGAATTTTTGCAGATTTGCTTGCAAAGTTGTAGTGATTTCACCAGGAGCAAGGCAGCACTTCTACGGACGCTCGAGAGAAGTCCCACTAACCATACTGGGCTTAAAATGCAAACTGTCCTGCAAGTACATTACCACACTTGCCTTGGATAAACACGATGGAGTGGACCCCTGCTATTTTCTCTTGATTCAAGTCAAGAACTAGAAGAATGCTATTCGAACCCATTTGTCATTCAGAAGTATTTCTCGAACTCCAATTTTAGCCTACATCTAAGCTGGAAACGCTCAGGTCATGTGGCCTATGCTTAAGAATGTAACCTTTTTGCAATCCTGTTTCACGTGTACTCAGTGAAAGTACAAGATTTATTCACTCTAAATTAGCTAGAAAGAAACTTCTAGGGACAGGTTTCACCCAAGTGTGGACCCCCCGAGTAAAACAACCCCTCCAAAAATATTAGCTATCAACTCTCCTCGCCAATTTCGAAAGCTCTAAACTTATGAATGCTGGATCAGACCAAAACCTACCGAGTCTAGCATTTAGTTCCCGCAGGGTCCAGCTAGATGTCTATGAGAAGCAACTGGTACTGAGAGGCAAACTGATGAGATATAAGGCATCAAGACTAGTAGCCCTATTATTTATTATATTTATATCCCGCTGGTTTTCCTCCAAAGAACCCAAGGCAGTTTACCTGCTTCTCCCCATTTTATCCTCACAGGTAGTTTAGGCTGAAAGGCAGTGACCACCACACATTGACCCAGTGAGCCTCATGGCAAGTGGGGACTAGAGCCCGGATCTCCCCAGTCCCAGTCTAGCACAGTAACCGCTATACCACACTGTCTCTTATCCTGCATGAAGCCGTGCAATCTCCTTGTACAGCTGCCCAGTTTGGCAACCAGTTGTGCATTTTGTGGTAACAAATTCCACAGTTTGAAGTAGTACTTCCTTTTCTCTGTCCTGAATCTCCCACTTTTAAACTCTACTGGATATCCCTGAGCGCCAATATTATGGGGTGGAGAAGGGGGGAAAAATGTTGTCCTTTAGAATTCCTCGTGCAAATGCCAACGTGAACCAGTAGAAAATGCTACTGTTGCATTGGCCCCACGTGAGGCGGGTGTCTTCTACCTGTGACTCTGCCATGGGAATATGTAAGCTTTTAAAGCAGACTCATAGGGAAATCAGTCAGGAGACATTCACTTGCCCGCTCGTGAGCCCAGAGGGGGCAAGTATACCAAGGGGGATGCTCGGAACCACACAGGTCCATATCCTAGAGGTCTTGCTTCTACAGCCATTTTTCAGCAGGTATGAAATCACAGGACCTCTCAAGCCAGAGGAGGGACTCCCGTTGTTTCTTATCTTCTCCACTCCTCACACCAGGGAGAAAATACCTTGCTTCTTCCCCAAGCCCTCTGTGCAAGCCTGAGGAAGGGAAGGGGATTTTGTGGGTGCTTGTCCATCAACTGGACTGGGAAGGGACTTGGTCCTGTGCTAGCAGGAGGCGAAGGAGCGGTCATTCATCCAGGGCACCCCCTCTGCAGTCTCGGAAATCAAACAGAAGGTGCGATAAAAGAACCGATCTGGCAGACAAAAGTGCTGAACTGGAACCAAGTTCAAATCTCTGTACAACTCAGCTTAACCTCAAGCACCAGAAAGGTGCAAGGACAAAATCTTACACACCCCACGTGTAAGATTGATCCTAGATCCTAAAGATCCTAAAATCCATCAACAGAGGTGCGCTAAATCAGTAATAAGCACGGCTGAGTTCCACACAGAGCACCAACTTTGAATGCCATGTTACTCCTCTCAGAAAGAGATGCGTGTATGTTAGCTTTCCAATCTTGTATGTCAAGCCACAGGCCTTGAACTTCAAGAGAGAACATGGGAGACCGTCCTGATTGAATTTAAAGCCTTTCTACCCATCTCTTCAACTGAGAAAAAGGATCCTGGAGTGGCTCACCAAGACTAAGCAGGGAATGCAATAATGAACTTAAGGGGATATAGACCCAACCATGGTCTGGAGCTTCATTTCATGTAAATTGGTCTAAGCATTCCAGCTGAACAGCAAGACGCAAGGACAATGTAGTGTTTATTGAATACCAACAATGCATTAAAGCCACAGTGTCAATTTTCTCTACCCAGAAGGCTTGCAAACAAAACACCTGTAATCAAATTCCAGGTGCTGGCCTACAACTCCCATCAGGCACAGCCAGCACAGCTAATGATATGGGATAATTGGAGTTGTAGGCAGAAATATCCAGAAGGCACCAAGTCGCTCACCTCTGCTCTAAAACATTAACTAGGAAGTAACATATAACCTGATTGTTAAGGAGTTCTTGTCCTAGAATCATGTGGACTAAATGGATAAAAAGGGTGCACACTGTCAGATATCAAAGAAAAAAGGGGGATCGTATTCATATCAGTGAAATATTAACACAACAGCAGCTGACAAAGAGAAAATGGAGACTATTCAGAATAACCTCCAATAATACAGCTTTTGAAGAACAAATAGAAGCCAGGCTGCTTCTCCCTCTCCATATGGAGATCAGAACAGGTCCACTTTGCCCATATGTTTATTTCATGGAGGAAAAGGCTATTGAGTGGCTACTAATCAATACTAGTTGTGGGGAAATAGCAACAGGAGAGCGCTCCTGCTTTGCTGGCGGATTGCGCATCTGGGTGGCCACTGTCACAACAGACTTAAAGACTAGAGAGGCACCTGTTCCTTCTTGTATGCATCTTATAAGAGGTGTGTGGGGTGGATGGAGAAGAGAGAAATCTACAAACTAAATTTTGAGCAAGGCATATGGTTTGGGACTGCCTATGGGAGAAGAGGCAAATGTGACAGAAAGAATATGCACACATGCACTTCAGTTCATCGCATTAATAGAATGAGGAGCAAAGGATTAGGCCAAAGGCTGCCAGGCACTAATCACGGATTCTGGGAGCAGTTAAACAGGAGAACTCCACAAAACAGGCCAAAGGACACTTCAGAAAAGACAAATTAGTGTGCGTGGCACGTGCAACCTGTCATGTTTGATGATCTATCGTCATGTGTAGACCTGCCTGGAAGCAGTCATTGGTTGTGAATTTCCCAACAACTGTACATGCAGCAGAACACACGTGCATGTGAGAAAACACCACACACTATGCCATTCCCTATCAAGGAAGTATTTGGCGAGCAGGAAATGTGGCATCTCTGAGGTGGTCCTTGGTTCCAAAGAATCAACCATTCTTAGACACAGACACACACACACACCTTTCTCATTCACCAAACTCCGGTTCCTAGTGACCAACCTTATCATCAACCCTCCGGTCACAGGTGCCAGCTATGGGAACGGGGGGCTGGCTGTCAAGTAGCCCACCCACCCAGTCCGAAGCAACCACCACGATTCCAGTCTTGCTCGCCATAAGGGATCTGCATCAGACACCAACCTTTCCAGAATTCAACTAGAAATCTACACAGAGACACACCCCTGTGAAAAAAAATAAATCAAGCATTTCCCTTAAAAAGGAGGGATGCTGTCTCCCTGTGGGAGGATATCCAACCTTCACTTTAAACAGGGACCAGAAGGGGTAAATCCCTTTCCTTCACCCCCATGAAGCTGGAAGAATTGCACGCATCAACTTGCACCTTGAAGGCAGCCCGTGAGAATTCCAGTTGCAACCCCCCTTCTCTTCAAACAAGGCTTCAACAACTCCATAACCCACCCCCCAAAGCGAGGCTAGAAGAAATCAAGGCACAGGCAGCCCCCTTCCACGCAAGCCCACACACAAAAGTGAGTCTGCAAAAACTCCACAATCCAAGCCGCATGAATTCAATCGTGCATGCATCCGTTTGTGTACACACAAACACCCTCACAAGCGAAGCGCAAGGATTCCATGCACACAAGGAAACCTCCCTCTTCCCCACCCTGCAAAACACACACATCGCCCCCACCCCACGCTGCAAGACCCTGCCAGGAATACACACCCCCATGACTAGCGGGAGCACTTCTCCCAAGCGAAGGGAGATGGGACTCGCACGCGCATCGCGCTCCAGGAGGTGCCAACCGAGCCCCGCAGGAGCAGCCGCCTCCTCGCCTCCTCCCCTCCCCACGCCGAGGGGGGAGGCCGAGCGGGCCCCCTCTGCTCCCCCCTCGGGCGAGAGGCCTGGCCTGGCTGTCAGCAGCGGCGGCGGCGGCGAGAGGAGGCGCCGCCGCCGGGCTGGCTCTCTCTCATTCCCTCGCCCGCCCCCTCCTCGCCCCGCCGGGGAAGCGGGTCCGCCAAGGGCCCCTCTCCGCGCTTGGCCTCCGTCGCGGCGGCCGAGCGGGGCCTAGCTGTCAGCGACTGACGGACGGACGGTCGGACCGACCGAGGGGCGGGCGGGCGGACGGGGCCCTCCACCTCCTCACTCACCGTATCACAGCGAGGCCCGGCTGGGGCTCCTCCGCGCCGCCTCATCCTCCAGGCCGGGGCCACCCGCCGGAGGGGGCGGGCGAGCAAGGCCAGGGCGAGCTCGGCGGGCAAGCGATCCGCCCTCGCGGTCTCGGCGGCGGCGGCGGCACAGAGCAACTCTCCTCCGCCCGTCTCGCTCGCTCGCTCCTTCCCCACCCCCTCCTGGCGCTGCTGCGCTGAAGGCGGCCGCGGATCCAAAATGGCGGCAACAGCAGCAGCGACGGCGGCGGCGGCGGGGGCGGCGGCGGCGGCGGCGGCAACCTCAGCAGCGGCGCTCCTGCCTCGGCGCGCGCGCCCGCCTGCCCGCCCGCGCGCCCCCGAGCGAGCGTGGGCCTCGCGCCTCGCTGGCTGGCTGGCCGGCTGGCTGGCTGGCTGCCTCGCTCGCTCTCGCTCGCCAGTCGCTCGCTCTCGCTCGCACACGGGCGCGCGCCCCTTGGCCACGCCCACTCCTCCCTCTCGCGCCTGGAGTGCGTGCGTGCGTGCGTGTGTATGTGTGTATGCCCCTCTCCCTGTTTGGTTCGACTTCGACCTTCGCCTGTTCCTGCCTTCCAGGGCGCGCGAGCGGCCTGCCAATCAAGCCGGGCAGCAGGCCAAGCCCGCCCTCTCGCCTACCGAATACGCTTGTGCCTCGGCCAATCAGCGTGCTCCGGGAGCGGGTTAGGATGAGAGCGGCTCCTTTCCTCGCTCCGTCCCCCGCGCGCTCTCTCCGTCCCCATCGCCTGCTCGCGCTTTTTCCGATTCGCGCTCGGAGGAAGTGTGTCCCTTGAGCGCGCCCTTAGGTGTGTGCGGGGCAAAGCGGCTCTCGCGCGTGCTCTCCCCCCCCCCGCGCGTCCTGTCGAGAAAATAAAGATGGCGGCGCCCTGGAAGGCTGGAAGTGAATAATCCAATGAGGTGATCTTTAAACTAACAGCGGCTGGGTGGGCCCAGAGCTGGGGGTACTGCTTCTTCCCGTTGAGTTTGATGGGTTGCCTTTTCCTGCTCTTCTGGCCCCTTTAATCCGGAGTTGCTCCTCCGATCGCTTCTGACCGAGCTCTTGTTCCAACCGATCGCGGCGGTGCCCTCTTTTTTTGCCCCCTCGATCTCTTTTTCATGCGAACTCATAATAAACACGCCCATGAAACTCGCTATCAGGGGTTTTGCGGCCTCTTGTGCTGGCCTACTTCACAGGGTTGTTGTGATGAGCAGGAAAGAGAGGGAGATTCCGTATCAGCCTCTCGGGGATGTTCGTGGGAATGGCGGGAAAACTGTAAATGAAAACTATACTAAGGGCACAATCCTGTACACGTTTGGACAGGGTAAAAGGCCTACAACTCCGAGCATGCCCCACCTAGCCATGGTCAGGGCATGCTGGTAATTGTAAGCTTTTTCCCAACATGCACTTTAAGGGTGCGAATTTATGTATATTTAGACAGAAAAGCATTCTGAAGCTTTCAGTATATCCCACTCAGCCATGGAGTTGTAGGAATGGTTTTGTCTTGATAAACAGACTGTTCTAAGAATTACGATTGTTATTATGGGATTTTTCAGATTGCAAATGTATGTTGGCTGCTATGCTATGCTATGCCAGTCGCATCTGACCCATTGCGACCCCATGAACAACATTCCTCCAGGCCTTCCTGTCCTCCACCATCCTTGGAGTCCACCCAAGCTCACGCCGACTGCTTCAGTGACCCCATCCAGCCACCTCATCCTCTGCCGCCCCCTTCTTCTTTTGCCATCTATTGTTCCCAGCATTAGGCTCTTCTCCAGGGAGTCCCTCCTTCTCATTAGGTGGCCAAAGTATTTGAGTTTCATCTTCAGTATCAGGCCTTCTGGAGCACATCAAAGAATTTCAGAACATTATAGACTACAGCAAAGCCTTTAACAGTGTGGGTCCTGAGAAGCATGGTTCTGAAAAAACTGAGTGTGCCTCAGTATTGTATTGAAGCACTTGTCCTGCATTGTGGACAAGAAGCTACTATTGGGGCAGACTATGAAGTAATGGTTTCTTATAGCCAAAGGCATCAGACAAGAGTATATTTTATCTCCCTTTCCAATCTGGAATAGGATCAGAGGAAGGAAGAGTGAAAGTTGGTAAAAGTTACATCAATAATTAAAGATATTCAGATATTACTGGCAAAAGGCAGCAATGAATTGCAGTGGTTCCTGAAGAAAGTGAAATAAAGAATGTTTGTTTCATTAAGAGAACAAAATCATGACTACAGAAGAATTACACAATGTTAAGGTTTACAATAAAAAATGAAATTGTGAAAGATTTTGCATACTTTGGCTCAGTCACTGGTTCAGAGGTAGACTGCAGCCAGGCAGTTAGAAGAAAACTAAGACTTTGAAGGGTAGCAAGGAACAGAAAAATCAAATATGATCCTCCACGCTATCGTGTTCCCGGTTACTATGCACGGGTGTGAAAGCTGGGCAGTGAAGAAAACTGGCACAAAGGAAATATGTGTGTTCAAAACATGGTGCTGGAAAAGAGCTTTGACCTACACCAACAGAAAGCTGAACAAGTGACTCCTAGATCAAATCAAACCAGAACTTTCCCTAGAAGCTAAAATGACAAAACCGAAGCTGTCATATGTCAGGCACATCATGAGAAAGCGAGACTCACTGGAGAAGACACTCATGCCGGGGAACCTTGAAGGCAGATGAAGATGGAGGCCAACGATGACATGGATCAGTTTCCTAAAGGAAGCCACAGCCTTGATTTTACCAGAACTGAGCAGGGTAGTGAAGGAAAGGCCATCTTGGGGGGCATCCATCTGTAGGGCCAGCATGGGCTGGAGACTACTTGATGGCACATGACAAATTATTGCTTTTGTTATGCTTTCCTTTTTATAGTATGTAATCACCTTTTAAACTATCCTTGCTTTTTTTAAAGCTAAAGATGGTAGGTAACAGTTCACCTGAATAATAAAAATCCTAATGAAATAGGCATATCAACCAAAAATGCTAAATAAATACATAGACATTCAGTAATTCTAGTACCTAATAAAGGACGTGGATGTCATCCATATATAGATGACTTCTAAGCCCAAATCTCTAGAATTGGTTGCTAATAATGCTTCCCCCCCACCCCCTTTCCTTTGCTGTTTCTTTCTGGGTGTTTCAGTTTTTAACTATGTGAGGTTGGAGAGCAGCTGTAGCTTACAGGAAAAGCAGATGTTCTGCAAGTGGAAAGTTCAGGATCAGTTTCACATCTATAGCTTGGAAAACTTTGGCCTGATCCCCTGAAGAGCTGCTGCTGGTCAGTGTTGGCAATACAGGGCTAGATACAGACTGAATATGAGGCTGTTCCCTGTGTTTCTATGATGATGTGGTTTTCTATTGTACACTGCTTTGGAAATTTTGTCTTGAAAGCCGATATAAAAATCTTGTTAATAGAATTAGTACAAGGCATGGGAGGGACAGTTGTCTGATTTTTCCCCCCATTTCTGTACCTGTTGAGTTGGAATTGACTGCCAATACCTTTCTTAATTCCAGGAATGGGATAAAGCTTCTTCCAGAACATCAAATCGACTCTTTGGACTTTTGTACCTTTTTACTGAAGAGTTTACTGTGTGATTTCAGAGTTCTAAGGTAGGCTTTTGAATGAAAAGAAGGTTCTGGATTGCAGTGGATTTGTGCCCTTGCTTGACTTAAGAAATATTGTCTTGTTTCTGTCCTGCAATTGAGGTGAGAGGGAAGTAACAAGAACTACATAGGAGATGTGCACTGGATAAACGACTAGTATTACATTTCGGGCTGGTTCACATGTTCAGTTAAACCGCTGTGCTTTAATAGGTGGCACATGCTGGCTGGTATTTTCTTGATTTCCAGCACACTCCACTGAGAAAATCCAGCCGTGTTAGGTTGACTTGATCATACTCCCCCAAGTCATAGGCTTCTCTTCTTTCCTGTTTTTGTTTTAACACAGGAATAATCTTGAAGATGATGGCTTTTTGTTGTATGTTATGGTTTTAATTGTTGTGAGCCAGCCAGAGAGTTCAGGCTATTGGATGGTATAGAAATGTAATACATACCAAATCCTTACCTTCCATATTCTTCATTTCTTGTACTGCAAGCTATTTTTAATACTGATAGCTTGTATCAGTATTCAACAAGGTTGTTATCCTGATCTGAGAAATACTTGTTGGACTTGGGTTTATTTGAAAAACATGCTTTGAATAGCTTTCTCTTCCTACTTCTGCTTTGTGGGCGAATGTTAAACCTTCACTCCAATTACCAAGAATATATGGGATGCATAGCCTGACATACCTGATCTTGCCAAATCTTGGCTGCTAAGCAGGGTCAGCCTGGTTAGAATCAGGATGGGTGACTTGAGTGTATGATTCTGTGATGATTGTTGTAAACTGCCCAGAGAGTTTTGGCTATGGGCAGTATAAAAATGTAAAATAATAATAATAAGCAACCATGCAATGCAATTCATTGTCATAAGCCACTGCAGTGACCATTAGCTTAACAAAAGAATGGCACAAAATACAGCAAATAAAGCCATTCTTAACAAATTTACTCAGAAATCTCAGAAAGTTTAATGAACAATTCTTCCTAGTAAAGGTATTTTGTATTACAGCCTAATTAATGTGCTCTTTCATTATGCATTTTTTGGCAGGATGTCTCATTTATTCAGAATTCTGTGACAGAAGTTTTTACAGTGGCCTCAACAATTCTGAGAAATGTGATATAACAAACTTGCTCAAAATAGTTATGGAAAGACATATGTGAGGCTTCCCTAAAGGGCAGGAGAATTAGGCCGGTAATCCTGTTCCATGTATTTTGGGAGTAAGCCCTACTGAACTTGGTTGGACTTACTACTGACTAGATATGTATGCCAAACAGATCAAGAAGAGCTCTTTCACCAGCTGAATATTTACTGTGAAAAAGCTTTCAAGGACTAGCATAGACATGGGAAACCTCTGGCCCATGACCCACATCTGACTCATGTCCATCCAGCCTGCTTGCTGCTTCTCCATCTGCACCTGGAAGGGGAAAGCTCTTATCTCTGACCAGCTGTCTGAGGAGGAAGCAACGCCTGTGAATCAGTCCTGTTTGCTTCTGACGCTTACCTTGTCCAGTCGTGCCCTGCTTCCTCTTGAGCTGACACACAGAGGTTTCCAAGTAGGGTTAAAATTGGTCAGAACAGTAGTTTGGCTTCAGCCATTTTACCTTTGGCCCTTCCTACCAATGGAATGTGGACCTTTCCCACTTAGACATTCAGCCTGTAGACCAAAAAAGTCAAGTCCACCCATGGCCTAGAGCCAAGAAGCTGATGCCACAATAAGTCTGTTAGTCTTGAAAAAGAACGTGCGTTGCTTTAGTTCTTGTGCAGAGAAGTACTTCTTATCTGTTCCAAATCCCCTTTGAGTCAGCTTCTTTGGGGGACCCCATTGGGTTGTAGTATTGTAAGATCCAGAAAAAGTCTCCTTATCCATTTTCTCCACATTCTGCATAATGTTGTCCACTTCTATTGTGTCTCCCTACCCAGCTCCCATCATCCCCAGCTAACGTAGCCAGTAGTAAAGAAGTCCCAACACCTAGAGGGCTTCAAGCTTATCACCGTTGCTATGTGCTAATAATGAACCGATTCTCTGAATGTGGCTTTTAATACAGCCACAATGATACTCCTCCTGCAGAAGAGGAAGTTATCAGTAGGCTCAGAGAATCCCAAGCTTGCAGAAGGTCCCCCAAAGAAATGGAGGGGCAGGAAGGATGAAAAACAATGCTATGAGGTCTAGCCATGCTTGTAGCTACAGAATGCCTGCCGTCCGGGAGGGTAAAAATGGAAAATCTAGGGAGGTGGGAAAGAATGGACTGTTCCTGAGAAGGGGGTGGCTGGCTGGAACCACAAACAGGATTGTTCCCCAGGTCCCACTTGCACCTGGATGATGGGGAGAAACTGGACCAGGCTGTAGCCTGCGCTCATGCATTGTCTGTGAGCTTCCTGGAAGAACTGGCCAGCCATGAGTGGAACCAAAAAGTGGGCTCTGTCTAATTTGGCAAGGCCATTCTGAGCTGGCATCGCAGCCTTTCCTAGGCGGCTGACATCCGTCAGAAGCATGAAACTACACTTCCCATAATCCCACACACCTGGAGGGTATCAGGTTGGGGAAAGCTGTGCTGTTGTATGCATTTTTCACTTGTTTTTAACATGGTATTTGAATGTGCAGAAAGGTGGAATTACGGCGCTCAGGTCCTCCTCGTGGGTTTCCCTTGGAATTGTGGGCTCGGTGGCTCTGTGCTCGGGTCCCACGGGGCCCTTCTTACATTCTCAGGAACTGTTTGCCACCTGCAGGTTTGAAATACGTGTTGCTGTTTTTATTGGCAGGGATGATGCTGAGGAATCTCAGGAGACTCCTTTGCCAGGCCCACAGGGTAAGCCAACGCACACATTCACTGTAGTATTGGAAGGGACCGTGGGGGTCATCTAGTCTGGCCTCGACGGTCCACCTTGATCTCCAGCCTAGCTTTCACTTGTTCCTCAAAGGGCCTGGTTTCCATTCAAGCCGTAGAATTACCTTGTCCGAGCCTTCGCAACCTGGTGCTGTCCAAATTTTTTGGAATTCACTTTCCATCAGTCGCTGGGAATGTGACCAGTGTTCAGGAACCTGAGGAGACGAGGTCTGAAGCACCTGGAAGGCACTAGATTGGAGAATGTCGACAGGCCCTCCCGTCAGGGGCTGCCCCCTTGGGGAAGGGGCAATCTTTTGGCGCTTCTGTCGGCACAGGCAACCTTCTTGCTCTCTGAGCTGCGTTTTCTCTCCCCAGCTGGAGCAGGGCTGCTTTCTCCCCTCTGGTTCCAGGAGCTGGCAATGCACTTCAGCAATCCAGGATGCCCAGCTTTCTCCAGACAAGCCCAGGGCGATCTTCCGTACCAGTGAGAATGACCCGGTGAGTTGATGCCAGGAAGAAGAGGGAAAGCAGGTGCCTGAGTGTGCGTGTGGACTAGTGCGGGTTGCAGCCGAGTAAGGCGGAGCTCTTGGTGGTCGTTGGCCTGCGTGAATGTTGGGCGGTTCGGGACAGCTCTAACCTGGCCTTCACGCGTACGTTTTGCCCCCGCTTTTCTTCTGGAGATGCAGCAAATCGTCCTGGCAAAGGCATGCTCTGTGAATTCCAGCCCATCATTCCCAACCAACAGGCGGACAGGGGCTGATGGGAGTAGCGGTCCAGCACATCTGGAAGGCTCCAGGACGGAGCAGGCTGCTGCAGGTGCTTGGCCAGCATCCCACATCTCACGGGGGCTTCCTGGGTGTGGCGAGTCCCACAGACCACGGGCAGCAGTCCGGGCCAAACGCCGGCATTGTCAGCCCCAGTGCAGGGGGCAGCGCCTCAGGGGCATCAGCTAAATCTGCCCCGGCCCTGTGAGGTTCCCCTCTTTCTTTCTTTCTTTCTTTCTTTCTTTCTTTCTTTCTTTCTTTCTTTCTTTCTTTCTTTTTCTTTCTTTCTCTCTCTCTCTCTCTCTCTCTCTCTCTCTCTCTCTCTCTCTCTCTCTCTCTTTCTTTCTTTCTTTCTTTCTTTCTTTCTTTCTTGGTTTATATCCTGCCTTTTTCCTACAAAGGGCTCAAGGCAGCTTACATCTCCTCCTCCATCTTCTCCCCACAACAACAACCCTGTGAGGTAGGTTGGGCTGAGAGGCTGTGACTGGCCCAAAGTCACCCAGTTGGCTCCATGACTGAGCGGGGACTAGAACCCGGGTCGTCTGAGTCCCAGTCCCACGCTCTTAACCACTATGCCACACTGGCTCTCACTATGCCACACTTTCCCCCACACCACCGATCGTGTCATGGTTTCCCTGCTTTTGTGTAATATTTCACGCTTCCTAAAAGATTGAAATGTCTCTTCTGAGGTATAGGCACTTAAGGGCAAACCTCTACGTCTGCTTAAACAGAAAAGGATCCTGCCGTGCCCAGCATGTCCCAGTCCGTTAAAAGGACCCCGGGTCACGTGTGGGAGAGAGGGGCGGCTGCCTGCAAAAGGGGCCACAGAGCTACTGGCTGTCAAGAGGAGACCATGCTGGGTTCGAGGCACCAGTGACTCGCTGTGAGGCTGCTTAGAATGTTCTTATCTGGGGCAAGAAGGGCCGTGTTGTTAAGACCTTTCCCAGCCTTGAAGCTCTCAGGCACATTTTGCCTTAGCCAGCTTCTAGGGCAACCTTCCCCCGTCGCATTGGATGTGCTGGCTGGGAATCGCGGCAGTTGCAGCCCAGCACTTCCGGAGCGTACCAGGCTAAGAGCAGCTTGTCCGGAGCTGGCAGAGTCCATAATCATTGCCATTATATCGAACCCTGTTTTTAATGACCTTTGTCTTTAATCTTGTTTCTGAACTGACTCTTAATTAAAAACCCGTTTAAAGGATTTTGAGCTGATAGATCGTTTTTCTTGACCAGCTCATTGACTGCATGTAAGGCAAGCCGTGCATGGCCAGCCTCCCTGGCCACCCCCTGCATAGGCACCTCTTTGTGATTACTAACAAAGCAACAAACCAATTCTATCATTCCTTGCTGGGAGAAGCCATTTTTACCGACCGCCTAGTAAATTCCCTCTGCGCAACGTAACGTGCCCGAACCGAGCCAGCCTCCCGGGGACTTTCAGACCTACTGATTAAAACTGGCCCGCACGTCGTTCATCACGCAGAGTGAACTGATACCCAGTTAAAGCTTGCGGCCCTCATTTTGCAGCCTTTTTCGATGCTGCGTTTCTAAGGCGCCTGGGAACAATCTTCCCGTGCTGTCCCCGGCTTGGAGCCCGGGAGAGGTGACCTGGCATGGACTCCGACTTCATGGGCTTTGCAAGGCCGGGGAAGAGCCGGAGGATCGTGCCTACTGCAACTCTGGGTTGGGTCGGGGCGCCAGCCAAATTCCGTGTGCCCTCGCATCTGACTGCTTGCAAGATCAAGAAGGCACCAGGAGTGTGCGCCCATCTTAGAATCGCACCCTTAGCCGCTGTTCTGGTCTCATAGCTCTCACCCTGTACCATTTTAGAATGCAGCTTTTAAGCAGAACTGGGCTGGGCGCTCCGATATGAATGAATGGCTAACACACGCCGCAGACGCAGCTGCAGAGAAGCCCCGGCTGGCCCGGCGTGAGCAGGAGAGGCCTCTGAAACGCGGAAGCCGCCGGGGGGTGCCCCCTCCTTTCGCAGTCTTTGAGCTGCCTTGTTTTTCCCCAGCGTGAGCCGCAGCGGCACGAAATGTGTCGGATGAATCGGCCTTCCGAGGCTCTTTACTGCTGCCTCTGCCATCGGGAGCCTTTTTGCTGCCGATTCTTCTGGGGTCTCCATGGAAACGGCAACAGGCAGGCGGATCCTGTCATGTGATCCCCCCCCCCCCACACCCATGAGCATCTCCAGCAGCCATGCAGAAGTGCCCAGATGGCAAAGGGATTGCCTCTGCCATCCCAGGTCTTGGCTGGCGTTGCCAAGCAACTGGCCTCTAAGCCCGGCCTGGGTGCAGGCAGCCGAAGCTGGTGCTGCTGAAGATGTCACTAAGAACGCCGCTTCCCCCCATTCCGCCACAAACCTGGCATTCCCAGTGCAACGCCTGATGTCTTAAATCCAAAGCCAGGGATTATTGGCTGTGCCCCGAACTGCCTGTATATCACAGTTCCACAGACATGGCCCTCTGTGTGACATTGGGCCTCCTAAGCATCTTTCGGCTTGGTTCAAAACCAAACCAAAACACAAGTTTCTAGCCCTCAGGATTTCAAAGACACAGGTGAACGCATGTTGGTGATGCATGGTGAAAGTGCTGAAGCCAGAGAAGTTGCTGGGGTCGGAAAGGGCTATTCTGAAAAGAGCTCCCACGAAGGACATGAAATTAAAATGCATGGGCACACACGAAGCATTATTAATTCCACAGGTCTTTCTATGTGTCAGCGCATAATTAACAGAACTAGTAAGCAGCGTGGCAGGGTGACTAGAACATTGCTGACCCAGGAGATTGGAGTTCTAGTCCCAACAGCTATGAAGCTCACTGGCTAACCTTAGGCCACTCCCTCATGCTCAGCCCAACCTACCTCGCAGGGTTGGTGTTGTGAGGATAAAATGGAGAGGAGGAGAACTGTGAAAGCCACCTTGGGTTCCTTGCAAGAGGAAGAAAGGCAGGGCACAAATGTAAAGGAATAACAATATAATTAAACGTCAATAAATTAAAACTTACACCTAGTGTATGACGGAAGTGCTGGCAAGCAACTTGGCATTAGAAACACCCATCCCGCTTATCTCCCCAAAACATCATCATCGACCAGCCATTAATTGCTGCCGCCAGCCAATAAAGTGGGGACAGGAAAGCCCGACCGTCTTTCCAAAGCTACAAAGCGGCCCCCAAGCGAAAGCCCTGCCCCCCACCCCTCTCTGTACCCCCAGTGCCTGCTTTGGCCATTCGCCTGCCCAGACCCTGTTTACTGCCTCCATTGTGGGGGAACAGCCTGTATCTTAGGCTGTATCTCGAAGGGTGAGAAAAGGGTGCTGTACACACAAATGCACGTAAACGCTGTTCCAGCAACAAACAGGGAGCAGCGCGGGCCGTGCACACGCGAGGGACATCGCAGAAAAACTCGGCGCCCCGATTGCTTCTCGTTCCAGCGGTGGGCTGGGTGAATGCCTCTGCTAACGCAGCGAAAAGGTGCCATCCGCTTGCCAAGAGGCGGCTACTGGCACCACGCTTTGCGAAAGAACAGACAGAATTACCTGTAGGCAGAAGAACTGTCTGGTGGGGGAGACCCCAAAGCCCCCCACTGGGGACCGGGAATGCCGACTGAAGGGCTGGGCGGGGGGGGGACCGCAAGGGAGTACCTCGAAAGGGTGCCACTGGCTGGCTGGAACAGCGAACAGGAGTGTGGCATGTTGCGATGCTTTTGTTGTGAGTCCTGTTTGTCTCACTTCGGTCCCTCTTCAGAATAACTCCGGCAAATTGCTAGGAGGTGGAAGAAAAAAAACCCCTCTGCTGTTTTCTTAACCCTTTCTCACGTTCATTTATATGTTAACTTGGTCACTTGTGGTAGAATCCAAATCATATTCTGAGATGCTTTTCCAACTCTGAGCTCCATTTTTTCAACTTCAGATCATAATTTCCTGGCAAGCTGTCATGTTAAACTCCGCTTGTTCATTAACATTCTGGGCTACTAGGGTGGTATATAAATGCAAGTAATAACTAACTAACTAACTAACTAACTTTCTGTGGTGAGATCACATGTGGGAACGATGTCCTTTTTCTAGGTCTTTCTGTCTTAGCAGCATTTATCAAGCATCTCTCACCAAACTTTTGCAAGCTCATAAAATGCTTAATAAAATGCAGACGTTTTCGGCAAATCTACTGAAGTGATGCCAGCCATAAAAATAACCGAAAGCAACTGGATAGCCGTCCCGGCGGGCTTCTGAAGGGCGGGTGGGAAAGATTCGGCCACAGTCTCCGGCAGCGTGTCGTACTGGGTTCTGAGCTTGTGAACTGAGCGGTCCTCTTATCTTTCAGTATTACTTACATTGTGTATAAATGCTGAGCTGCTTTATAAATGTTTGATGATGATGATATTGCATTTATATCCTGCAATGTAGATATATAAATTTATATTTATATCCATGTATTTTTTTTCCTTCCGTGAAGAGATGATAATTATTTATGGGGCTTGTGGAGGTGGGGTGGCCCAGCGAAAGAAAAGGATGGGGCGGTACAGAGAAAGCATCCAACTGTCCTGCAGTATTGCCAGCTCTTCCCATGTCCGAGAGAGGTTCCAACCTCCGTAGTTGTTGCTCTGATGCTTCCTAAGGGTCCACAGCCCTTCCTAGCGAAAAAGGCTCCCACCTCTCGAGCCTCTCTGAAAAGTGGCCGCAGGAGATACGGGAGCCACTGAAGCGAAGGCCCTGTGCCTGGTAGAAGGGGTGCTTCCTGGTCTGAGTGCGGATCCCGGGGGAGGGATTTGTTAGTGGCTACTGAAGTGTTAGAGGAGGAATGGGGAGGTGCGTTTCCGGGGGGCAGCGGCAGTAAAAACCACAGAGACCTCCGCCCTGTGCTGAACCAGTGTCGGCTTCGCCAGGCCAATGAACTGTTGTCCTAAGTCAGAGGTCCCTGCACACATGGGCACACAGCAGCCTTCCCCCACGCCACACCCTCCCAAGGGGCTGGACTACAACTCCCATCACCCTGCAGCCAGCACAGTGGAACGTGAAGATAGGGGGATGTAAGACGTGAGGTCCTTGAGGTTTTCTGGTCCTACGTATGCCACGTAAGGCTGGGGTTTGTCCAAGGTAGTAAAGCCCCGTTCAGCACAGAATGGCTTGCCTCCAAGCGAACATGGAGAGGGTTGCGCAGCGAAGAGCATTTCTCAAATTATGTATTTCTAGATACTGGGTGGATCTGCCACTTTCCACCTGGGTAAGGGGAAAGAGCTCAGGGACTGACGAAAGGGACAAGGTGGTTCAGATATAGGACACTGCTCCGGCCTGCTTGTGCAGGCTCCTTGTATGTAACTCGGCTGAATTTATGGTGCCGGTTTTAACCTGGAAAGCCCTGAATGACTAAGACCACCCTACCTGGTGGAGCATCTCCCTGTATGAGCCCTTTTGTGAACCAGGTAGCTGGTCTAAGGGAGGCTGAAAAGGCATCCATGCAGGAGGAGGCCTTTTCAGTGGTGGCTCCCGCTTATGGAACGATCTTCCTGGTGAGGCACACTGAGCACCATCCTTGCTGTCTTCTTGGCATCAGCTGAAGTCCTTCCCCTTAGCTCAGGCGTTTTGAAGCATACGGTGTTTCTAATAAGGCCTTCAATTCTTTTGGTTAACACTGATTAGATAGTTGTGTGTCTGTTTATATGCCTGGATGTAAATGATTTTTAAATGGTGTCTTTTTAAAGGTTTTTAATTTATGTGACACACCCAGAGAACTGGGGCTGTCGGGTACTGGTGAGAAAGTGACAGCCACATAAAGCGGCTTCGGTACAATCCAAGCGCCGACTGAGGCTGAGAGAGGCTAGTTTGCTAACGGATCGCACGTGCTTCTTCCAACCCCACAGGGCAACCACACGGAGAAACACGTGGGCCAGTATTACACGCTCCCGCTCGAGGAGGTACAAGTGACATTTCCTCACGGACTACCAAAACGCTTCAGCCAACAGGTGCGCCATCTTCCTTACAGGTCTGAACGTGGAGGGGGGAGAGAAGGCGGTCAGGCCCGATGGGCCAGATTTTGCCATGGGGGCGTGGTGGCAAAGAGCCTGAGCCAGGCAGCGGCGCGATCCACACTTCAGGCCGTGCATCTGCCGCAGTTTGGCTAAGCTGGAGGTGGGCGGACTTTGCCCCCGAAGAGCCCTCAGCCGACATGCAGAGCAGCAGCAAGGAAGGAGTCGCGGGGTGCGGCCAGATGCAAACTGGCGGCTCTGGGGACCCAGCCTTAAATATCTGAATGTTGAACGGCCGCATAGCAGCCTCGGAAGTCACTGCTCGGGAGAGAAGCCACCCCAGCCCACTCCCTGCTGTGGTTCCCGACCTCAGGCCAGAGAGGAAAGCGGGGATTCCTCCAGGAGGTGGGGGCTTTGAAGCTAAGCCCTGGCCCCCGGCGGAGCCCAAGGAGAGGTCTGTCCGTCTGTCTTAAATCGAAGAGCAATCCACCACGGTGAGTGTGGTGCATTTCAGATCAGGGATGCTAAGGGAAAGTTCCAAAATCGGCCGGCAAAGCCAAACGAGGGCTTGTTCAGGGGCAGCTGATGCTCCCTCCATTTTACAGGTGGAGAGGTGAGAGAAGCAATTCACACAAGGCCGGCTGGGGGCACGGAATTTGGTCTCAGCCTGGCTTGCTTACTGCCAAAGAATTGGTAAGGGGGGGGGGGTTTGGTGAGTTTGCTTGTTTTATAAAGCAGCTTCGACATTTGGCTGGCTGTAACACTCCCCTTTGTACAAAGTCTGATCCTCTCCATCGCTCTCTCTCTCGGTCCTTGCAGATAAAAACCTTCAACGAAGCATGCTTCATGGTACGGGAGCCGGCCGTTGAACTTCTTACCTACTTGAAGCAAACCAACTTTGCCTACCCCGCTGTCCGATACATCCTCTGTATCCTGTGATGTAGGCTGTGAATTTTATTGTCTTGCAGGGATGGGCTTTCTGGTATTAGTCAAAGAATCGTGAAACGTAAAGCTTTCGTGGCCCAAATGAAACAAGTTTCCTGTCCTCATGGAGGCAAAGAAAAGTTATAACTGGTTGAGTGGTGCCAGAGAAATGCAGCCAAGCCAGAGAAAGCTGGGTTGAAGAAGAGGGTGCAGGGTGAAGACTTGCTACTTCTGTTGGCAAGGAGAAAGTAACTTATTTGACCTGAGGTGTCTTGAAAACGGCTGTTTGGGAAAGCAACACCCCCGTTTCAGCTTAGGTATCCTGTGGTGCTTGTTGTGCATATTTACAGGAGTCACCCGTGTGCTCACAGGACATACACTTCTCCATAAGGGCTAGAAGCTTTCCTAAAAATGGTAACATCTAGTATCCTCGGGCTGTGTGCCCTGCAAATTCCTTCTCAGCTTGTGTTTGTGCCTAGCTGGGTATGCTTTAGCCTTGACCTGGGGAAGAGAAGATTTGGCAGAGGGGAGACATAATGCCTGCCCACAGAGCCTGGAAGGGCTGTCGGCGTGCTCAGAGCCGGCTCATGTTTCACTGGCCTGGAGGGCACGATCCGCACCGAGCAGTGAACATGGCAACGAACCAGTTACTGGTGAAAGATGGAGAGAAACTTCCTTAGGATAAGAGCTGGGAGCGAGTGGAGGAGGCTGCCTCCAGGGGCCGGGAGCTGAACCCTTCCCTGGGGAACTTTCATTGGAGGCCTGCCGGAAAACTGCATCCTGCATCCTTCGAGAGGCTGGGCAAGATGAGCCCGAAGGCTGAGCTTTCGGTGTCGAGGGTCTTCTGCCCCTCCGCGTGCTTGCTCAGTTGCCCTTGCCGTGCTGGGGCCACGCAGGGTGGCACAGATGCCCCTCCGGCGAGGCCCGCAGTAGCACCGTGGCTTCCTTAACAGCTTTGCCTGAAGATGGCCGGAAGGCCACGGGGAAGACGACGACTCTGTGTCACGCCATCCACCACTGTGCACGGCAGAACTGGCTCATCCTGCACATCCCAGATGGTAAGGACACTGCGCTGCCCCAGTGCCCGGCAGATGCTCTGGCGTGGAGCCAGAGCCTGCACACATCGCCGAAGCACAATAATATTTAGCACTGCAATGCCTTCCAGGGCCTCTGTTAGTCATTACGGCCACATGTGTATGGATTGAAAAATGTGCTTTTAATCTTCCTTTACTCTCAGCTGCCTAGGGTGCCTGCTGTGCAGCAGAAAGGCGGGAGAGAGAGAGAGACTCAGAGTCTTGCTTTCTGAGCTTTAAGTCCACGTTGCAGGCAGGCCCTGTGGGGTGGGACAGTCCTAGCCTGTGCGCCAGGCCTGGCCTCTTGCCACGGGGCCTCTGGGAAGAATTCTAGGAAGGAAAAGGAGGTAGGCCAAGACCCCCTGCAGCACCTGCTTCTGTGAGGTTCTCATCCTCCAGCCATCTGGTGGTGGAAAGCTGTTCTACCACCAACCACTCATGGAACGGATCTTGTGCATAGTTAGCTCCATACTGTTGTGGCTTTTTTACATGTGGGCCTGCATGGAAGGATTTCTAACCTGAAAGGCATGGTATTATGACGCTGCATTTATATCCTGCCTGCAAGGTGGCTTGTATACCTCCATTTTATCCTCACAACGACCACCCTGTGAGGTAGGTTAGATGGGGAGCCCATGACTGGCCCACAGCAGGTGGGGACTAAAACCTGGATCCCCATCACAACACAGTAACTATTACTACTGGTAGTGACCATCCAAATAATGGTAGTGATGATGCCAGAAGTGGCAACGAGAAGGAAAATAGCAGTGCCTTCCCAGAATGCTCTGCTCTGTCCTCCCCTGCTTGGTTTTCCTGTTCTCCCCAGATATTTGGTGTTTTGTTGTCACTAAATGTGCCCGGTATGAGACCGGATTTTAATTTGCAAAGCAAAGTTCTTTCCTTTAGGTTTTCTCATGTGCAAAACCTGGGGTTTTCCCAAGTTTGTTGGGGCCTCCCCTTTGCACACAGACAGTATGGTTGTGGCCCCTAAAACCCGACACTTAGAGGAAGAGTTTATGGTTAGTTTGTACGATCATCCTTGCAAAAGCATTGCGAGATAGGTCAGTGTCATTCCATCCTGTTGTGCAGATAAGGCTTAAGCACAGAAAACTCTGGCTTGCCTAAGCCCACTTAGCGTGTGAGGCCTGAGAACGTACGAGCTGTGTTGGATCGGCAGAAGGGTTTGTCTAGTCCAAAAAATCCACAGAGAATATTTCAGAATAGGCTTTTTTTCTCTTTGAGATGTCTAACTCTGGGGCAAAGCTTTGCTCACCCCAACCCCTGAAATGCACTTTGTCCCATATGATTGTAGAATTGACTTGCTTTAGGATTTTACTGGCTGAATTTTGGAAAGGCGGAGCCTTGGAAACACTCTACCCTGAACTCGTTTCAAAAGTCTGCCTTGGCATTTGCCTTGCGAGTAGGCCAGGAGCCAACTTCACAAAGTCAAGGGTTTTGTGAAACGCACGCCAGCGTTGCCTGGGAAGTTTTCGCAGGGATCGGTTGCTCCTCCTCCCCAAAATTGATATGCCATTGGTTGTATTTCGGGCCTGCTCCTTGAGGCCTTTGGCTGCGACTAGTAACGCTTTTTGAATGCCAGATGCATGATGCTTGTGACTGCATGGCTTTCTCTTTGTGTTGTAGCTCACCTCTGGGTGAAGAATTGCAAGGAGCTGCTGCCGTCCAGTTACAAGGAGGGGCGCTTCGACCAGCCCCTGGAAGCCTCGACCTGGCTGAAGAATTTCAGAACCACCAACGAGCGCTTCTTGAATGAGGTCCGGAGCTGCGGTTGCCTTCTGTCAGTTGAGGGACGCACCCCTCCGTGAGTCCGGCCTTCCCCAAGCCGGTGCTCCCTGCATCTTTTGGACTTCAGTTCTCATGAAACCCAGCTGACCTGGCCAGTGGTCAGGGATAATGGATGCTGTATTCCAAGCCTTCTGTGGGGCACCGGGTTGCTGTTAGGTGCCATCAAGTCATCTCTGACTTACGCAGACCCTATAAATGAACGCCCCCCCCCCCAAAATATCCAATCCGTGATAGCCCCACAAAGTTACAAAGTTAAGGCTGTGGCTTCCCTTATGGAATGAATCCATCTCATATTTGGTGGTCCTTGTCTTCTGCCTTCAGTTTTATCTAGCATGATTTTCTTTTCTTCTCCTGTATCTGAAGCAGGACTGCCTCAGCTTTGTCTGTTTTACTTCTAGGGAAAGCTCTGACTTGATTTGATTTAGGACCCTTTGTATGCACAAAGTTTTCCTCCAGCAGGTTGGGATAGGCTGCCCTGATCCAGTCACTGCCTATTCCTCTTGCTGTGTTGTTCCTACCAGGTGGCATATGGAGGGCTCGTATTTTATACTCAGAGCAGCCCCCTGGGATAGATTTGTGCGGGAACATTAAAAGTGGCAGTGCTTTGCTTCTGCAAAATTAAATTCATTTTTGCAAAATTAAAACGGCATTTTGCTCTGGCATGGAGCGACAGGAGAAGGTTCTGTGCTGCAGTTCAGTGCCGGAGCAACTGTTCTGCCTGCCAAAGGCTCCGGGTTCAATCCTGGGCGTCCCCAGGTAGGGCCAGGGAAGGATCCTGCCTGCAGCTCTCTCTGGCGGAGCCCCCCAGTTGTGTTGCGCTGATGATTCCCAGTGGGCACGGCCAACACATCGGGATGGGTGGTCCCAGAGCCACTGCCGGTCGGTGTCAGCGCTCCTGAGCCAGGAGGACCGGTGCTTTGGTTCCACCTCGGGCCGCTTCCCGTGCTGTGGTGTCCCTGCTCCGCATGGGAAGAACTCGGCATCAGAAGCTGGCCAGATTTTTCAGAAGAGAGGACCGCTGCCCATCCTTCCCCAGGGAGGTCTGTCTGCACTGGATCCAGTCATTCCGTATGTGCCTAAAGGACACGGAGCTGTGGCCCTTCCCTGGAGCCCCCTCCCTTGGATGTTGTCCCCCCACCATGGACATCTGGCCTGTTAATAAGCCCGTAATCTTTGCCTGCTGCAGATCAAAACGCAACAGAAGTACGTGTGGGGCAGGCGCGAGAGCACCGAGGAAGGCAGGCCCCTGGCGGAGGTGGTGGAGCAGGTGAGGCCCTGTGGGCTGGCGGGAGCGGCTCGGTGGGCAGGCCTGGATGCCGCAGGACGCCGTGCTTTCCCGCCTCCCCCTTTTCCACATCCAGGGCTTAACCCGGGTGAAGACCGCGAGTGACGCTGTGGGGGCGCTCTGCAAAGAGCTGAAGCGGCAGTGCATGCAGGGCTCCTTCCGGCTGCTGGTCGCAGTGGACGGGCTCAACGCCCTTTGGGGGAGGACGACGCTGCGTGGGCCGGACAGGGGAGAGGTACGTGTGCGGTCGCTGCACCGGGGTTGCCTGGAAAGCCAGGGCTCTGCAGCGGCGGGCGCTGGCGGAGGGACGTGCCAGCGGCTCTTAGGAGAACTTTCCCTCCGGAGTGCACTGCGCATCTTGCCCGTGGGTCGCAGGCGATCTGTCGCCCGCAACGTCAGGGGAATCTGTGCTATTTTAGAATCCTGAGGTCCAGCTCCGTGAAGCAGGGGCAAAACTGAGGCTTGGGCAGAGAGAGAAAAGGCTGAGAATAAACAGAAATGAAGGACGTTTTCCAGAAAACGTATACAACTAAAACCCAGCCTTGCCTAATTAGGATAGCTTGCATAGGAAAATGTTCAGTTTGCATCAGAAAAAAAGTCCGGTCGCTGTCCTTTTATGAGAATGGAGCAGATCTTTTCCCCACTTGGGTGTTTGTGTGACAGTCCTTTCCAGTCTAGAAGCATATTGGTAGGTCGGAAGGCCAAAGGGAAGGGTTGTTTCTTTTCCCTCCACCGTTTTTCTGTTTTTTCTTAGCTATCCCCGGGGCAGCTGACTCTGGTCCACCACTTAAAGAAGATGGTAGCCAATGACTGGGTGAGGAGGCCGGAGCACCGTGGCTTTTCCCCGCAAAAACCTGACGAACGCTAAGTCACCAGAAGCCAAGCTCTTTTGGAGAAGCCCCTGAAGTGGCTAATTTACCTGGAAGCTCTGTATTTGGGGTCATGCTGGGATAACTGAGGCAATGGGGTTGGAGACAGACGACTGCCTGCATTTCCTTGCGTGGGTCATTTGTGGGGAATGGGCCGCCTGAAGGAAAGTCTCAGTTGTGCCACAATCCTGGATGGGCAAACCAAAGATCCTCTCCCCTGACGTCCCTTTTCTTCTGTGTTTTCAGAACGGAGGCGCCATCGTGGCTGCCCTCAGCCAGACCGGTGCCGTCTACAAGCCTCGCAGAGCTTACCTCTTTCACGAACTGTTGGGAAAGGTGAGCTGGAGGCGGAAAAGGGTTTGGGGCCCAGGAAGAGGTGAAGGCCCAGGGCCGTGTTCCCTGCAAGTCTGCTCCTTATGGAAGTCCTCCCTCTGCTCAGCCACAAAGGGAGCTGGTGCTCTTCGCATTAGGGACAGAGGAGGCTGTGTCGGAGTGGAATCCTTTGCGTGCGTGGACAGAATGGTGTCCCTCAACTCCCAGCATGCAGAGGACCGCACCCTGAGAGACCCAGTTAGTCTGTATGCTCATCTAGTCTAGTCCATTTTGGAGGTGTTCCCACAGCGGCTGGGACTGAAGGCAAACCCAAGTACCTGCATAAACCTTCTCCTGCCAGGAGCTAAGACTCAGACTCGGGAGAGGCATTTTGACTTTCCAACCTAGGGAAAAATGCACCAAAGCCAGGGAACTGCCTTAAATATGAATGCAAGCGCTCCGAATTGGGCCTGGAAATGGACGGGCAGCCAGTACAGGCGCTAAAATACTGGCCTCCTAGGACCCTGCCAGCCACTCCCTGCTAACTGTCTCACTGCCCTGTTTTGCACCAGCTGAAGCTTCTGGACTGTTTGTAAGACACATAAAACATCTTCCCCATCCCCCCTGTCTTCCAGGAGGGTTTTGATGCCCTGGACCCCTTTGTGCCCATTCAAGTTCTCAACTATACCAACCGGGAATTTGAGAGCTGCTATCAGTATTACTTGGACCGCAAGTGGCTGCAGCACGAAAAAGGCAAGTCCGCTCCTCTCCGGAGCTGCACGGCTGGTTTGAACAGTTCTGCCCCTTAAATCCAGCCACGCCCTGCCGGCTGACGCAGCAGTCGGGGATACTTGGGAGCAAGCTGCTGGCTCCCTTCCCCATGTTCCCAGCTACTCTCCTCCGCCGGGTAGGGTGACCCTCACAGTGCATTTCAGGAATACGAGACGAGCCCTGCTGGGTCAGACCATGTCTGTCCTCACCGACACAAGCACAGCTGCACCCTTCCACCCCTGTTCCCCAGCAGCTGGCACACATGTTCATGCTGCCTCTGAAAGCAGAAGGGGCAGGATATGGCCGCCGGGAGCAGGAGCCATTGGTAGCCACCTCCTTCACGTATTTATTCAGTTCCCTTTTAAAATCACCCACACTGGAAGTACTTCCATTTATCTGTCCCGCCTCATAGGGTGAACCTACTGGCCTCTAGGGGGAGAAGGGTTTGCTCTGTTTCACTGTTGTAACAGGGAGAAATTTTGATCATCAATAGATGCTCATCTTGGATAGGCCTTAATTAGTCTGTCTGTAGTAAGTCGGCTAAAAACCTTGTGGGGTTTTTGTGACGACAAGAAAAAAATGCTGATTTGACTTGCATTCTGCCTGTACTTCCGCCACACTCCAGGTTTTGTCTTCCCAACAACCCAGCAAGGTGAGCTGCGCGGAGAGCGAGTTAGCCTACAATCACTGTTGAGCTTCGAGGCTCAGTGGGGATTTAACTCTAGTGCAGTGCAAACCGTGCCAGCTTTTCTGAACCTCTGAAGTGGTCTTAGGATGCAGCCGCTCAGAAACAGAGAGGGACAAATCCCTTTACTTCTGCCTGCCAGCAGTGTTGCAGGTGGAAGCTTACAAGGCGACAGCTGTCCTGGAGAGCCGTGCAAAGCGCTACGATGCCAGACAAAATATGCATCTCTTAAATTCCCTCAAGTGGTTGCCAGTAGCCCCCAGCAGGAGTTTCCCAATGAACGGTTTGCCACCTGCCATTCAAACCATAGGCCCAAAATCCCAATATTGTCTAAACCGTTTTCCCCAACCACTATCGGCACTGTACTCCACCTCATAACATCCCCCAACAATGCTGACTGTCTGTAGTCCAGTAGAATTGGAGGGTTCAGGAAGGTTATTCTAAACAATGCTTTGTGGGGGAAACTTTCTCTCTTACCCCAACACCACCAAGCGATGTACTGTTTTCATAGGTGAATAGGAACAATTAGAAGTGTGGGTGGTGTTTGGAAAAAAATTCTAGTGTTAATCAAAGCAAAGAGGTAGAGGAAAAGAAAACAGTAACTACAATAATAGCTCACTGTTATCATATCTGATTCCATTTTAAAGAAGACACTGCAATAAAGGCATCTCAAAATACTTTTAAAAAAAATGTTCCCGCTTTTGGAAAAAAAGCTGTGTTCATAACTAGCAATTCTCTTTCTGACATAATCATCTTTTATTTCTCTCTCATTAAATCCATCCTCTGCTACACTAGCCAGCACAGATGGAGGCCGACAGGAGCTTCGTTTTCTCTCTGGAAGTAACCCTGGATTGTTCGACCAGATCAGCGCCTTCTTATGACTCCACATTTCTTCCCTTCCAACACCACCAGAATCTCATCCCATTGAACTCATACAGAATTAAAAAACACTTCTACTTCTGCATATTCCCTCTTTGTATTTATTAATAGAATGGGTGGGCACCTGTGGCAACTGTCAAGGCAATTATTTATGTTCCTGTAACTTATTAAAAAAATATGCCAGTTGATGGTGGTTTAGAAGAGTAACCTCAGCATAGAAACATAACTGGGGGTGGGGGGGGGGTTTGAAGACAAAACCCAAACCAGTCATGGCTACATTCCTAAAGCACACTCTTAGCTGTCCCCTCCTGTCTTCAGCACCTTTCAGCTGCAGACTGTGGGAAGGAAGGATTTTTCTGTTGGCACTGCTACGATGCTAGTGCCATCAGGCATTAACCACTGGCCGCGGATGCATGAGGTGGCATCAGGGGGACAGATGGGAAGCGGGGCCCCACTTCACCTGCTCCCTCTTCAGTGAGTCCTGGTGAGAACGGCTACTTAAAGGTCCGAGTTTGCATGTGCTCCTTTGCCTTCTGCTTCCTATTTTCCTTTCGTGCGCTCAGATTGCAACCCTGCACTGGAAGCATTTTCGGCTGCAGAACGGGGCGATCCCCTTCCTAACAGGCGTGTAGAATCAACGGGGAGAGGTTCATAGATAGCCTTGCTCTTTCGTGTCGCTCTGCGCAGCCATTGCAGCCTCCAAAGAGCAAGACTATCAATGCGCCGAAGCGAAGAAGGAGCCGCGTAGATCAGACGTCCCGGGTCTAGCATAGAGATGCTACGGGATAGAGCGGCCCGTTCCGTCCCCGGAAGCAGAGCGGCCTATTATGGCGTCTTTCCATTTTCACTGGAAGTTTTTTTTCCAGTGCCGCCTCTAGCCAGGTTCGCCAAGAGGGGCTCCTTTCTCTCTGGCCCCGCCCACTTCCTGGCAATCCAGCCAATGACAGTTGGACCCCCCCCCCCGAAGGCGCGCAACCTCTGGCGCGGGCGGGGCCTTGAGGGACCGAAGGCCTGGCAGAGCCAAGAAGGGCAGGGCGTCACTTAGCGCGCGCCGCCGCGTCCCGCCCCGCCCCGCGCCTGCGCACACTCTGCCTCACACCCCTCCCTCCCCGCCGCCCCCTCCCTTTCCCCCCCAACGGCCGCTGCGCTCGTCCCCTCACCCACCTTCGAGGGCCGGGATGTCGGGGGTCCGCGAGGCGGTGACGCTGCAGCTGGGCCACTACGCGGGCGGCGTCGGAGCCCACTGGTGGGGCCTGCAGGTAGACGCGGGCCGCGCTGCGTGGGGGCAGGACGGAGGGAAGGGGGAGTCGCGTGCACTCGGGAGGGGGAAGCTGGGAGCGCGAGGGAGGGGGGAGCCTTTGGATTGGGCGGCCGGCGCGAGCACGCGGAGGGGCGGGGCGCCTGCGGGGCGGGGCTTGAAGGAGCTGCCGGCACGTGCCGCGCAGCGCGGAGGGGAAGCCGCGGTGCCCGCGCACGTGGGTGGGCCGGTCGGTCGCCCGGTGGAGCCCGGCGCTTCGCGGCCCCGTGGGCAGCATCCCCCGGGCTCGCCTGCCCTCCTCCACCCCCCGCCCCACCAGCCATCCCGACCTCTGCCGCCCCGTCTGCTTTTGCACGCCCGTGTAGCACAACCGTATTTCCACAATCCTCTTTTGAACTCTACGCGTTGCTCAAAGGGCAAGGGTACACACAAGCGTATGCTTCTAGATCGGAAATGTATAAAGCAATGGGCGAAATGCGCGGACCGTGCAGGATATAAATCGCAATATAAAAAAAAAATAAGATAGGCACGAAGCTGGCACTTGCAGAATTCCCATAGGAGCAGAGGAAGGTGGCAGAGTGCTTCTTGCCACCCGCGACTGCTCTGGAGGGTCTGCATAGCCCCTGGCTCGAAGAGCTTCCTGCAAGGAGAAACCGAGTATATTGGGAAGAAAGCCTTGTGTTCTCCGTGTTGTGCTGAGTTTTTCATTTTAAAAAAGCTAATCGTCCCTTGAAGGCCACAGTCCATTCTTCCGCTCCCCAAACCCATCATCTCACTCTGCTGTGTGTGGCCTGTTTGCCTTCAGCCGCGGTGTCTCATTTCCTCCGCCGGAGAACTGTCAGTTGTATGCATGGGATTGCGGAGGGGTGTGAGGAGGAGTCCGTGTGCCCGTTACCTCCGGAGGCAACAGGGCTCGGGTGGATGCCGCTTACCGGCTCTTGGTCACGCCAGCCTTCATCCTCACTTCCCAGGAAGCCTCCTTCTGCTTCGATCCTGCGGCCGCCGAATCGGAAGAGGGGATTCACCACGATGTGCTGTTCCGCACAGGGAAGACTCTTCAGGGCCAAGAGACGTATACGCCCCGCCTCATTCTCATGGACCTCAAAGGTAGCACACCAGGAGCAGCGTCGAAAGGGTGCCGGGGCTACCCTTGCCTTCTCTCCTCCACGAGTTGCAAGTTGCAACTCTGCTCTGAGCACAGAAATCCCATAATAGCAATAGGGCCCCATGTCTTCTTGTTGCGAGTATTTAATTTCGCCCCACCCTTTGTCCAAGCAGATCAGGGATGCCTCCCTCTTAACCCTTGTAACCACCCTGCCAGGCAGGTTTAGTTGCGAAAGTGCACCTGGCCGAGGTCACCCAGAGAACTTGTAGGCCTCACAGCAGGGACTGGAACCTGCCCCCCAACACATGCACCCCCCCAGTCCAGGACTTGCAGCTTTTTACACCATCCTGGCTAGTGGACTTTATTCAGCCCTCTGTACTATGAATGCAGGAATATAATTCCCTGCCTCAGACTAGGCTCACTTCGTTTCCAGTACTTTGCATTTCGCTGAGAAAGGGCACGTACCTGGTTGATATGCAGAGGTGGGCACCTCGGTGTTCTGGGGATGTTGTGGACCACCGCTCTAGCCAGCAAGGTTTGCCCGGAACCCATTTTGGGGGAGGGTGGGGGGAACCAGGAAGCACCTGTTTCCGGGAGGAATCGTTACTTACTGCCAGCACCTCTGTTAAGCTAGTCTTTCCCCATCGTAAAAGGCGCATATGATGTTACCATGAGGTCCCCCAGTAGAAGTCCAAGGGAGCTCGGACACTTGCAAACGCCGATCCGGAGAAGTCTGGCCCAAACATCAGCGTCACGTGTGTTTTGCTTCTGTTTAGGCAGCCTGAGCTCCTTGAAGCAGGAGGGTTCCTTGTACCAGGATGAGAAAACAAATACTCTTGTAGCTTGGTGAGTGGCTTTTCTTCTTTCCTGCGCTCCCTCACACCACAGAAATATTGAGGCACAAACCAGAAGATCTGTGAAATGTTTTGGCCAATAGGTCCAGCAATCATCATAGCCTCCTGCAAGGTGGTGGGCAGAGAATGAACTCCTGACATTGCTAAGTCCACCACTACGAAATGTTTCTAGCCCAGCGGCTGCAGGAAACACCCTGCCATCTTTTGGAAGCTGTGGGAACCTTCACAATGCATTTTTCCCAGTGCGGGACCAACGTTTTAATGCCATCCGCAAAAATGTATATAAAATATGTTTGTAAAAGTGTGGAAACCTTTTGAAGTTCCCTCGTGGTATTTAATAGCAAGAGGGAGCATTTCTGTCAACTGTTGCTTATGCCTCGCTGGTACTGAAATTACCTTAGCTGTTAAATTGAGTCTAAATTTTGTGCATTGGAAAAATGTATGCCTTTTATTATATGAGTGGGCTGTGTTTTTATGAACTGTTGTGAGCTACCCGGAGAAAAGACAGTAGATAAAAGACATGAATCACTCAGCCCTCTGCACAGCTGCTTTTCGGGGGGTCGTGCCTGCAGGTTGCAAGCAGAACTGTGGGATAAAAAGGGTTAACTTTCCAGGAAGGGGAATCTGACCACACACCGAGAAGACCTGGCCCCTGGGAGGTCCGTCCTTCATGGCTTGGACAGATCGGAGGTGAGACCAGCCCTGTCCTTTTGTTCCTTGCCTTCAAGCTACAGCTGCTCAGCCTGAAACGGGCACCGTGGTGGCGGCTCACGCCTCTTGCGGATGCTCTGGTCGCTCTTCCATTTTGTGGAGCCGCTGCACTTCTTCACAAGGGGCTGCCAAATTCCAGAGCCTCGGGCAGCTGGAGAGGTGGGCCCCTTTCGAAAGGGGTTTGGGCAAATTTGCGGAAGGCGAGAGGTCTGTCAGTGGCTATTCCCGATACACCTTCTGCAGCTTGGTGCCCTGCAGATGTGCTGTGGGGATCGGTTGCCTCCTTGGAAAGTAAAGCTTCTGGCCTTGAACATCTCTCTCTGTGGGTCTTTCTCATGTATTTCAGGGCAACAGTTCTTCCAACGGTGACTTTGCTTCTAGGCCCCTTTCTGGGGGTAAAGGTACGTGTATGGCTTGCTTTGGGGCAGAACAGGGGCACTGGTGGGGCAGGTCTGTTGATGAAGCATGTTTGCAGGATTCCTTCTGGCCCATTCCCGGCGAATACCGCATTTTAGCTTGACCAGTTAGCCGCTCTCAGTATCTGTGGTTGCTTCCCAGCCACTTCCCCAAGTCCAGCTGCAGCCTGCCAAGAACTAAGGTGACGGACGGACGGCGGTTAGCCCTTTGGCGGGGCTGTTGCAAAAAAGCCAAGCAGCACCTCAGTATCGCTGCCTCCAAAGGGGAAGAGATGCTCTTTTTGGAGAATGTGGGAAGAGGCAGGCAGGGCCCCGGTGGCTCTCCCGGGAGCAGGAACCCGGAGGGCGTTCGCCTGGCCCCAGGGTCACTCTCGCCGCTGGAGAGCAGGCAGGGGACTTGACGGGGCTGGGCACCGAGCTCACGCCACTCTCTCCCTAGACCGGCCTCCTCGCCATGAGACGCAGGACCAGGCTGCGAAGGCACCGCACGTGTGGTCAGACTTCCTCCGGACACACCTGCACCCCCGGAGCATCTTGACCATCCAGCAGTACAGTCACGAGGGGTGAGGCGTGTTTCCCTGGGCGCCGTGCCGCCTTTCCCAGGGTGGGGGACAGCAGGGGTGCCCCGTCTCTCACGCACCAGAAGGGGACGTCAGAATCGTGCTGCCTTTTAGGGAATCCAACCGGCTGGAGGCTTTTGGGCAAGGGGAAAAGCTCCTGCAAGACGGCGCCTACCTGGAGGAGCTGGAGGACAGGTTGCACTTCTACGTGGAGGAATGTGACTACCTGCAGGTGAGGCTGCGGCTGGCTCCGACTGCCTTTGCTGGGCCACGGGCTCTCGATGCAGCAGGGCTCCCTCTGCGAAGGGGGAGGCAAGTGGACCCAGATGGATCCCACAGAGGCTGCCGTATCTTGAGTGCAAGATCCTGGCCTGGACCGTCACCCCCGTCCTTTCGCAGGGGTGGCATCGCCTGCCAGCCTCAGACAAGAAGGACAGAGTCTCTTGATGAAGCTATTCAGGGCACGGATAGGGATGCTCGCTGCCGTTACATCCACGTGTTGAGGCCCGGGAGGATGAATTCAGCGCTGAATGAGATGCCTCTCCGTCTGAATTCTAGGTGCCTCTGGGGCACCCTCTCTGTCTCCGAGGGGGGGCTGCCTGTCTGGGGGCCCGTGACAATGCTCCGTTCCTCTCCTCTGTCCCACCAGCCCCACTGCTGGCCCTCGAATAAGAGGACTACCCCGCTCAGCAGGGCCACTTCCACGCAGTGGGCGTTCCTGGCGACCGGCCTGGGAAGTGGCATGGCCCACGACCCATGTGCCACACCCCGAAGCCACGTGTTGCTTCCGAACGGCTGCAGAACAACGCAAAGCCTCCTGAGGCCTCTCGCTTCCGCACGGGGTCGCAGGCACCACACAGGCACCGCCTCCGCGCCGGGGAGGGAACTGTTTTTGGTTTGCTCCTGGCAGGCTGCAAACCCAGCACGTGTCTCTCCTCACACAGGGATTCCAGGTTCTCTGCGACCTGCACAACGGGTTTTCGGGCGTCGGGGCGAAGGTCACCGAGCTGCTGCGGGATGAATATGCAGGGAAGGGAGTCCTGACGTGGGGGCTGACGCCGGTGCTTGAACCCGCTGTAAGTACGAACTCTTCCCCACCCCCCGCTCTAAATGGTGCTGTGGGGGGCAGAGCCTCACTCAGAGACGGCATCGTGAGGAGGACGGAGAGCACGGGCCTCCTGGCGTGGCACAGCCTGCCTTCCGTCCCCTCACTCTTGGGGATGTCATGTCAAGCTTTCAAGATGGCCGGTTTCTGGCTTGAGCCTTCTGGATGGAGGATGGAATACAACCTGTGAGCATGTAGGGAAGGATATAAATTAACAGGGAACGGAAACAGTGGCTGTGTTGTGCCAGTGCGGCTGTCAACTCTGCGATGAAACCTCCTCCATCCTTTAACTAGCAAAGGCGTGGAACAGATCGTCCCCCCGAGTCCATTTGTACAAATCCTTTCACATTCTGAACAGAGCCGGCGCCCTCCTGATTTCCTTGCCGGCGCTTCTCTTTCGTGGGTGTGAGCTCATGGCGTTTTCTCCCGTCTTGCAGGCTCCGCAAAGGAATCTGTACCGGCTCATGAACACAGTCCTGGGGATCGTCCACCTTTCCCAGCACAGCTCGCTCTTCTGCCCCTTGTCGCTGAACGGGAGCCTAGGTCTCCGGCCAGAGCCCCCGGTGGTCCTGCCGTACCTCCAGTACAACGTGAGTGCGGCCGACCGCGTTGGGGCTGCAGGAGGAGTCTGTGTTTCAGGAATGAAGCCCTTGGCTTGGAAGGAGGGCTGGGGGGCTAGTACAGCCTGTGCTGCCCCCCCCCCCCGCTCAGTCTGGGGCCCTCCGGAGGAGCTGGGTGCAGCTCCCCACATTGGCACAAGATGGAAAATGTCAAGCGTCATCACTCCGGAACATCAGAATCCACCGAGACGCAGACATCTTGCCATCAGGAAAGGAATGCTTCCTGAGACGCAGGTGTCCTCACTTCTGTCTCCGCTTAACGCAGGCATCTCTGGACTACCACACCAGTGCCGTCCTTGCCACAGCGCTGGACACAGTCACTGCTCCCTACCGGCTACAGGCCTCGGCAGTTTCTATGGCCCACCTTGCCGAAGCCCTGAATTTCTCCGGGAGAAAGGTACCGCTCAGCTCCGCTTCGGGGGGTGTCCTTTCCCTAGCCTGTCTTTTGTTTTCTCAAAAGAAGCAGCACCAGGACTCTTAATGTTTGAGCACGAAAAGGGAACAGCATCCGTCGGGGCCAGGAGCAAGCATTAAATCGTGAGGGTTTTCCCAGGTTTCCCCAGAATGGCTCTCATTTTCGTACAGCTGTTTAACTTACATCAGTTCTCTCACCTATGTAGCATGAGTCGCTCCCTGTTGGAACAGGGTTCCACCTGGTTGGAGCTGACTTGAGGAGATCCCTGCTTGATGAGCAGAGAGCAACCCTGACTAGATGGTGCGTTGAAGGCTGGAAACGGATATTTATTTCCAAATTATTCTGCTTTCCTACTTAAAAGAACAAGCCCAAACTGGCTGGCAAATTTCAAAACATGCGTATTTTGCCCAGGCTAGATTTCTCTTCTGCAGTGTAGCCCACTTGCCTGACAGGGCCTTGGCCTGGTTTTAGCACCAAGCCATCCAGATCGTGTGAGTTAACCCTGCGGTCTGCAGAGGGTTTGCTCTCTGCCAATCCCGTGCCTGGACTTCACTTTACTCTTCTCACATCTTTCCCTCTCAAGGTAGCAGCTGCAGTGGCTTCCATGCCGTTCCCGATGGCTCAAGGACAGACCCTCCCCGACGCTTTGTGCAGCCAGCAGCCTGCCGTGCCCGGGAGCTCGCTCTCTTCGTGCGCGGCCCAAGGGCAGAGCCGCTGCTTCGCTCAGTCCGTGGTGCTGAGAGGAATCGGCAAGCGGGACCAAGTGAGGTAAGCCGGCGTGGCGAGCGTCCCGCCCCACTCGCCTGGTCTTGCCTCTTCCAGAGCGACGTGCTCTCCCGGCGCCCTAGCTAAACCATCTTTTGCGCAGCTTGTGACAGAAATTCCCAAATCGGCGGCAAGGGCTGGATCTGTTCACCCTTCAGGTGCTGCAGGCTAGAATGCTTAACGAGGGATCCGTTCTGAGGAACTGTCTCAGACTTGGGCCCTGGTGCCGGGCTCGATCGGCGAGCAGACATGCCCGGCCTTTTATTTTGCTAACTTTCTGCGGCTTGGAAACGATCGAAGAGTATCCATTCATCCATGGGAGCCGAGGCAGATTTGCCGGTTAGAGAGAAACAGGCTTAGTCTCCAAGGACGCACACACCTGCCCTTCACGGGCCTTTTGTGTTGGCTGGGTCCCTTTTCCACAAAGTCTGCTTGTGTGTTTGCTGCAACACATCTCGCTCGCTCGCTCGCTGGTGTCCCAAAGCCTCTGTCCAGCTGGACTGAGCTGTTGGTGTCTTGTTTCACCTCAGAGTACTGGAATGTTCCCTTTGCAGTTTCAGGCCACTCTGCCACATCGATCGGCTGCTGGGTGCTTTTCCCACGCCTGCGATCGGTCGCTGAGCCCCTCTGAACGCTGCTCGTGGTCTCTGCAGAGACCCTGAGAGCAAGGCCTGCATCTTGCCGGCGGCCCTCACCCTGCCTGCCTGTTTCTCCGGCAGCGATTCCCCACCAGGCACGGAACCCAAGTCGCTCCTTCACATGTGCGAGACGGGCCAGGAGGTGCTCACTCGGTTCTTGCACACCATGTCGCCCAGGACCTTCAGGTAGGTGAGACGGGAGGGGTGGGAGGGCAGGGTGGGAACGCCCCTTCTGGCCCCCCTCCCGGAAACCTGGCCGGCTTCTGCGAGAACAGCACACACGGGGTTGGATGGACTTTGGGACGGACTCTTTTGAGGGTACTAACGTGTGTCCCAATTTTGCTCAGCAGCACGTCGCACTTACTGCAGGGCCCCTGCAAGCTGCTGCCCCCGTATCCCCAGTATTTCTCTCCTCTCCTGAACAAGCACGGATGCGTCGTGGAAAAGCCTCCCCGTGCCTCAGCAAGTAAGGAGCTTGGATTCGGGACAAGACGGGCAATCGTGCCGCTCAGCACGGTGACCCGCTGGATTGCTTGTCCTTCTGATCCCACGGGGTAGAAGGGAAAAGGGAGTGTGGGGCTGTGCAGAGGATGAAACCAGTGGCAGTGGACGTGGCCTGGGCCAGGAGAGGAGATGCAAAAGCCGCTCTCTCCCCCAGGCTGGCCTGTCGATGCTCCCAGACCCAACAGGCCAATCCTTCTGAACAAAATGCAGCTGACTCATTTTCCCCTCCCGACTTCGACTGCAGTGCTGGACTGCAACTCCCATCAGCCCCCAGCTCTTGGGACAGCTCTTATCCCCTCTCCTTGCACCAAGGGACGCTCCAGCGGTGTCGTATCCCGACGGCCAAAGTGTGAGCGACACAACTTTAGATTAGGATCTCAGCTTGGCCACAAACGGATTCGCTGTGCCAGGAGAGGCCGGGCGTGGTGTTAGGGGGGGGAAATTTGGAGAGCTGCAGCTGTCTTCACTCCTCTCCCTCCACAGCTGTTGAAAGCATTCCCGTCTTCACTGCCCTCCGGTCCTCCGCTGTCCTGCACAAAGCTCTCGGCAGTTTTTACCAAGAGCTGTGTCAGGTGGACGTCCGGCGCTGGGCGAGCTTTTTCTCGGTCGGAGTCGAAATGGATGATTTCCGGGAGACTTTGGATGAGCTGAGGACGCTGGCCCAGTGTTACAAAGAGAGCGGCTCAGCAGAAGAATCCGAGGATGATACCGACTGATCGCTTTGTCGTGCCCTGAAGGCAGGAGACCTACAGCTGGCCTTTCATTCCATTTGAAAATCGCAATAAACTCGCTGACGCAGCTACAATTTCCCTGGGCTGCTGTGACACAAAAAGTGTGGCGGAGTGTCAAAAAATGCCTGATGCTCACCAGTGTGCGCAGATCCTACGGATGCAGGTAAAAAGGGGCTGCCCACCTTTCACAACAGAGGGTTAAGGGCTTTATTCCTTAAAACACAACTGCGCAATAAATATTCACCCAGAGGCAGCACCAGGGAGAATGTACACATTTCTCATCGTGAACGTATTTACACCCAGTTGTTCTATGGGGATTTCCATCCCATCTCACCTTTTCTCGGAAGGCAGCTTCCGTGTGGTGTGGACGATGCTTCAGACTCCGAGGCAACCCTCCCCAAGGAAGCCCCACTTGCCCCAGAGCGGCAGCACGCCGGCCTAGAAGCCGTGTTCCTCCCGCTCTTCCTCCGAGAGGACCGGCTCTTTGTCCGAGAGCTGGTCCGTGTTGCTGGTACTCATTCCATCTTCCTCGTCCTCTGAACTGACATTGCAGGCGGTGTGGAACAAGGCCATCAGTTCCCGGAACCGGTGGGCCACCTGAGGGAACGACAGCCCTGGTTATGGGCCTGATGGCAGAACTGGAGGGAGGGAGGGAGGGAGGGAGGGAGGGAGAGATGGGCGTGCAAGCGCGCACGTGGGCGGGAAGCCTCCTTCCTTCCGCCCGGACGGAGTGGCGGAGAAACGCGTGAGTGGAGGAGCAGGCATGCGGGCGTGGGCAGGGCTGAGGGCAGGGTGGAGAGCAGTGGAAGGGGCAGGGTCTGAATCTGACACTGAATTTAGCCTGGACCTCTCAAATTCCTTGGCCTTAGAAGAGGCATTAATTCATCGATTTATATCCTGCCTTTTTCCTGCAGAGGGCTCAAGGCAGCTTACATCTCCTCCTCCATCTTACCCCCACAACAACAGCCCTGTGAGGTAGGTTGGGCTGAGAGTCCGTGACTGGCCCAAAGTCACCCAGTTGGCTCCATGGCCGAGCGGGGACTCGAACCCGGATCGTCTGAGTCCCACTCCCACACTCTTCACCACAACACCACACCGGCTCTCAGTGCCACCACACTGGCATTTGAACCGTTTCGGAAAGGGGGGCAGCAGCAGAGAAGCTGGGCAGCCAGCAAAATACACAGTTCACTGAGCACAGACCAAATTGGGCCTGGTGCATAGGGTACTCGGGAACACGATTTTCCACCAAGCCTGCAGGCCCCCAGCCCGGCTGCAATGACTTCCAAGTTAAACCGGGGGGCTTTGCTGGGGAGAGTTTCTCCTCAGCTAAAACTGGGAGGACCAAAAAGAACAGGGGCAGCATGTAGAGAGCAGGAATTCCAAGGTATCCACCCCCCCCCATGTCTACCTTAATACATCATGGAACGAAGTGGAAGGAGAAAAAGCACTACTGGATTCCACTTCATTCCATCTCTGAATTCACTTGAAAACCAAAAAGGGAATGTGCAACTTGGTGGGGTGGGAGGAGAAAGTGAGATCTCTCTGGATACTATGAAATGGGCCCAACTCAGATTGAGAAGGGCCGTTAACAAGAAGTCCAGTTAAAAAATAAAAGAGCTCCCATTACTCCTACATTATATTTCTCCCTACTCCTCAATGCAGATTTCTTAAGGAACCGGGGCCAGTGTCTTTAGGATTTTAAATCCGGGGGAACTCTCTCTCTAGGAAATGGTTCTCCGTGGCGCAGGATCGCATTTTCAGGCTTCACAGTGTAAGTAAGTTAAGGAGGCGACTTTGAAGGTGGCAACGGTTGCGTTGTTCAACTGGGGCAGCTCAGGGAGAGGGTAGGACCCCACCCTTCGAGGATAATACCCCCCCCCAAAACTCGCCTCCTCCGGTGTCTTGTTGTGCAGCTGCTGGGAGATGGCGCTGAATGTGTCTGGATTGGCTCCTCGCTCCTGGCAGGCAGTCAGGATGACCCGGTCGGCCTCTCTGGAAGAGAAGCACCCGTCCAAGGGTCGGTCGGGAGAGGCGGGGGGCTGCTTCCCGCGAGTCACACTTCCAGAGCACTCCGGGGAAGGACCCCCGCTGGAAGTGGAGCCAGGAGCGGTGCCGCTGGCCCTAATGGCATCGTCATCTGGAGGCATGTCCGGGAAGGCCCTCCCGGGCTCCTTCACTCCTCCTCGAACACCCACTGAGACTTGCCAGCCTTTCCCCTCATCTACTCTGCCCTCCCTCCGTCGGTCCATTTTGCATCGGTTCGTTTGGCTTCGGGTGCATCAGGGAAAGGCCATCCGTGGGGAGAAACAGAGGACAGGCGGGTGGAAGCGTGAGCTTTTGTGAGGGGATGGTTCCCCCCCACGCCCGAGCACTGACACCCCCCACGGCTGCCTACGTAGGGCTGTCTTTCGAGCAGGGAAGCAGGTGGCATACCTGGTCCAGAGGACGACCTTCTCCCCCGTAGAGCTGACCTTGATGTTCTTGGCACAGACGGTGGCCTCCACCGCCCTCGGTGGCGGCTCCTCTCCCCGCGGGGGGCCCGCACGCTTCCCGCCTCCGGGCTCTGGGGAGCAGTCGCTCGCGGCCGGAGCCTCGGCCCGCGCCTTGGGATCCACAGCCAGGGCCTGCAGGCGGCACGGGCCAGAGGCCTCTGCTGGGGGCTGGGGGCCGCCGTTCCGTTCTGCCGCCTTCAGAGCGAGCTCTTTGGAGTGCGGCCCCGGCAGCTCCTTCCCTTTGGGAGCGTGGCCCACCGAGGCCGCTCCGTCCGCCTCGTCGTCCGTGAGGTGTGGCTGCGCGGGCGCCTCCGCAGAAGCAGACGGGACGGGGCAGGTCGGCAACCGGCCCTGGCTTAGAGCGGGGCTGAGTCCGGGCCCGCCTGCCCCACACTCGGCGTCCGCAGGGCCTTCGGGCAGGAGAGCGTCCCCGCTCCTCGGGCCGAGTCCCCCTCCGCTTTCCCCCACCACGAGGGAGCAAGAGCTGCTTTTGGGCCGGTGCGGTTTGGGCGGAAGGCCCCTGTGCGGCTGGGGTGTGGCGCTCTGGGGGCAGAGCCTGGGGGGCTCCGCAGGCTTCTTGGGGCAGGGGGGCACCGGCAGGGAGCAGGCCTCTGTCGCCTTGGCCGTTGGTGGGGCGCCCCCTTCCACAGGGGCTTCTTTGCCCACAGGCGGCTTTCCCTCCACGCGAGGCCCTGCGAAGGCAGAAGAGGGGAAGGGTGAGCGGAACGAGAAAGCGGCACAGCCCAGGCCCAGCGCTCTGCCAGCCCGGGGCCCCTTGAGCACTGGCCGTGTGTGGGGGTGGCCAACGTGGCCTTCCCTCCTCAACTGGGCAGCCGGAAAGCGTCTGGAAAAGCTCCCACATCAAGGAGGCAGTGCTGCTGGGGCAGAAAGGCAGGCCTGGAGAGGGGTGCGGGAGGGCTCCGTCCCCCTGGGAGGGGCGGCCAGAGTCACCCCGTGTCCCCTCGCCTCGGCTCCAGCAGCGGAGGAACCGGGATGGGCCCCGGCACAAGCTTCAGACACGGCCGCACCTGCCCCAGCGGAGTCCGCCCTCCGGGCCGTCGCTCTCGTCCTGCTCTGGGGAGCCTCGCCGTCTTCCCTGAGCTCCAGGCCTTCCTCCACACAGTCCTTCCCTTCAGGGCTCGGTTCCCGCACAGCAGCGCTGTCGGCGAGTTCATGGGCGTCTTTACTCCGGAAGGACTTCACGTCTCCAGCCTGCAGGGCAAGCGCAGGTTTGCCATAGCAGCGTCTCAGCGGGCCACCCGCTTCAGCACCTTCACGCCCAGAGAGCTGCTCGCTCGGCCACTCCCAGCGTGGGGCCGTCCAGATGTGCCGGGCTGCAGTGCCCTCAACGCCCCAGGCAGCAGGGGCAGCGTCTGGAGGGCGCCAGGCTGGGGAAGGCCGAGTAAGGTCAGCCCTGCACCCTCATGCTGACATCCCCTCCATCCACCACCCGGAACAGCGCTCCGTCCTGCCCCTTCCCCAGCAGCCAGCCTTAAATGCGAAAGAGAAGTCTCTCTGCAGGCTCGTTCGCACTTTGTCTCCACCAGCCTGGAGGCATGAAGCTGGGATAAACAGAATTTTCAAAGCAACACTGAAGCCACTCCCCTTTCGACTGAGAGCAGCCCCACCACGATGAAGGTGGCCATCCCAGAACACCCACAGGGCACAGAGCTTGGGACGGGCAGTGGCGCCTACGATCCCGATGGGTTGCTTTGCAGAGCGAAAGCTGCCTCAGCCCCCAGAACTCTTCCCCGAGGGCAGAAACACACACCTGTGCGCATGCTCTGGGGCACTCTTGCAACCCCGGCCACCACTGACCTTGCTGCTGCAGTGGCTGCAGTTTCTCCGTTTGCTCCTCTTCATCCGCAGGTCCCCGCCGCCCTCGTGGCAGAAGCAGCAGCCTTCCTTCGGCGCCTCTCCCCACTCGGGCTCCTGAAAAGGGCCCCCGTGCAGAGGTGAGCTTTCCCCACCAGGCCGACCGGGCTGCGGGCCTGCGGAGCGTCCGCCATGGGCCCAGAGCTGCCAAGCTCTATCCCCGCAGTACGACCACTCCTTGCCCCATTCAGTGGAGAAAGAGGCCGCATCGCCGCACGCCCCAAACATGGGAAGCAAGCAGGGTTTTTCCAGGCCGAGTGCGCAGGGGCCTTGCCAAGGCCGCCAGGCCAAGGGGCTTCCTGTCCGGCCCGTTTTTCCCCTCCTGCAGTAGGAAAACGCAGAAGCGAAGTCTCTCCTCGGTACCGAATCACCAGAAGGCACCCGATTCTCTTGCATGCGCCCGGCACAGCGGCTGAGTTGCATGAGAATTTGGCTCCCCTTGGCGTGATCTCCCCGTGAAACAGGCAGGCAGACACTGCTTTGCTCCAGAACCAGGCAATGGGCCTATTCTGAATCCAGAACTCCGGGATGAGGAACCCCTGGAGCCTTCCAGCTGTTTTTGTAGTATTCCAACTCTCATCAGCCCTAGCCAGCATAGCCAAGGATGGTGGGAGTCTGAGCTCCCCCCTGCCACCCATTTCTGGGGGTAGATTATACAGAGGTGGGCAGAAGGTAGCTCTCGGGGTGGTTTACCATAGATAAGGAAGGGTTTCTGACTCCCAGTGGCTTAGCCTTCCTACCCTAATTATATAACTGAAATTAGGAGGAGTGGAAGGACTAAGAATCGATTTCATGCTGGTATTCAAAGCTTGTTCACGCACCGGTTCCAGTAGAAAATAAAGCCAATCCCCAAAAGTTGACACCTGCTCAGCGGAGACGCTTAAATTTTGTTACCGCTGGGCCGGGTTTTGTGCTTGGACATTGGACGAGGCCCTCCCCTTCCTGCTAGTCTCACCTTGTCGGCATTCTGGCCCCCAAGTTCCTTCCTCCTCTTGTTCTTCGAGGCTGCATGGATTTTGGGGGGATCCTCCTCCTCCTCCACGTCTGGCAATGAGACTTCCTCAAAGCCATCAAACTGGGGAAAACACCAAGGCTTTGTCAAAGCAACAGGACTGGAGATTTTCCGACTGCAGGAGCCACTGCCACTAAAGATCGCCCATTTCACCGTCCGAAGCAAGTCGAGCTTCGTCATGCATCTAAGCCAAGAGCAACAGACCCCTGGCCCTCCAGATGTTCTCAAACTCTCATTCCCATGAGCCCCAAGAGGCATGGATGATGGGAGTTGGGAATTAAGCAACCTTTGGAGGGCCACAGGTTGGCTAAGGCTTGCAGAAGTGCACCCTATGACAGGTTTGCCCTCGGAGGGGTGGGGGAACAGCCCTCACCTCATAGTCTTTCTCCTCAGTCCAGTTGATTTCCTCGAAATCCCCCAAGCGGCTGGCCGAAGGGCGCAAGTGGTCAAAGAAGACCGAGAACTCATCCTGCAGGTGGTCGTGTCCCTTCAGCAGCTGCCACATCTGTGTTTTCAGCTAGTCAGGGGCATCCCAAATTAAGCCGGCGGCAGCAAAGAAGAAAAGAGAGCGGAGGTGAAGGGAGAGCTGCATGTGAATGACGGATTTGTCTCTTTGTTCAGCCGTGGGCGTTATGTGGGGCTGCCCCACTCTTTCCGGAGGGCCTCCTCTCCTGACAAGAATGGGCACTTTCTTTTATACATCCCTATCCATATTTGTCACCGTGTGCAAAGCTGCTTATGTGATGCTCCTCAACTGGGAGGCAGGCTGGAAGCGAGTCCATGACTGGCCCTTGAGCTCCACGGCCAGATGTGGACCGAGGCCCGGTTCTCCCCAGGCCGGCCTCGCTGTCTCTCTGATGTGCCCTTCTCGTTCCAACGGCTGGGGCAGTCCTCTTGCCGAGCGCCCGGCCCTTTCCGTGGGGTTGCCTGGCAGACGGTGCCCACGTGGCCCAAGGAAAGGGCGGGGGAAATAAGAAAGAAGCCCCCTGCCCAGGACATCATCAACAGAGGAGGCTTCAAAAGCTCAACACGGCCACTGGCTGAGACGGCCTGCAAAGGGGATGAAGCAGGGCCTCTGTGCACCGGCTCTTTGGGCCACGACCCGGCCAGCCCCTGGGGACGCTGGGCCTCCTTGGTCCTGCTGGATCCGCAGGCGGAAGGGCCTCCCCGCTCTGCACTGGGCATGGCCCTTGAGAACCCTGCAGCCGAGAGAGCGTCTCACCTCAATTATCTCCTGGGGAACACACTCAGCACAGCTCTGCAGCACCTTGATGATCTTCTGGTGGTGCGAAGGGTTTTCGGCGAAGCAGATCTCCAGCTGCCGGAGAAACTTCCGGCTCTTCTCGAAAGCCTGCTGCTCCTCAAACTGCCCAGGAAGAGAAAGAGGGAGGTGATCCAGGATGCCGCCGGCACTGACCAGCCAGCACGTTGGGCTTACGGGGAAAGGGGCGCCAGGCAGAGACTTCCCTGGTCAACAGGGGCAGGCGAGCAACCCGGGCCCTGAAGACCCATGAAGAACTCGGGATGGACCGCGCAGAAAATGGCACTGTGTGCAAGAGTCAGAACTCGCAGAACCGTGGCTTCTATTTTTGAACAAGTCTCTCGTCCTCATGACGGCAAAGATGCACCTGTGTGGGTCTGTGGCTGATGCCAGAGAGTGCAAAAAAGTCTCCAAAGCCAGAGAGGTGGGTAAATAGGGTTTTCGAGAGTTCGGCAAGCCTTCCTGCCCTTTGCTCCAACTCAATCCTCCCCGTTGCGAAGCTGCGGCCCGAGGGTGTGTGAGGCAGCCACGATGCAGAAGCGACACAGGGCAAAGCCTGATCAGAGCCTGGAGGGGGGACTGCTCTGAATCCTCGTGCAGCAACCTCTGTGCCACCGCCTCAGGTACAGCCCCTGCCACACGGGGAGTCATTACAGGGAAGCAGCCCCCACGCGGAGGCGCTGCTCACCCGCTTCTGCCCCGTTTCAGGGGCATTTCGCACCCCAAGGCTGCTGCACCCGCCACGTGGCAAACGGGGGCCGCAGATCCCGGGCGACCGTGCAGAGTGGGGGCCTGCCGGAGCGACCCAAGCCCTGCCCGCCTCCCACCGCTCGGGGCCCTCGACCTACGCACCAGGCCGCACTCGAGCGCTTGCTCGGGCAAGAGGAAGGCCGCGAAGTCGGCGAGCAGCTGCGGCCACTCGCGCAGCACGACCCGCAGCCGGGCGTAGAGGTCCACCGCCGTCTGCCTCTGGGCGCTGCTCTCATACTCATAGATGATGCGCAGGAACTCCTCGTACTTGCCTGGGACGTGGCGCGAGGCGTCGCGGACCTGCGGAAAGGGCGACGCGCCTTCGTTCGCAAACGGGGGGCCGGGGCGGAGGGCTTGTGCGCAAGACCGACCCGTGGAGGGAAAGGACGGGGTCCCGGGTGACGGGAAATAAGCGGCGTCGTTCCAGGGATAACAGACGCTGTGACCTGAATACCAGGCCAGGCCTTTCTCCAGGGGCTCAGTGTTTCTGAAAGGGCCTGCAGGGATCTCCGCGACAGGCTGTCCGGCCGCAGAGGAATTTTTCAGAGATCTTGCAGCAATTGTTACTGGCAGGAGTTTTGAGACAAAACTAGCTGGCATTTAGGGTCCTGCAGATGCAGCCCCCGGATCCGCCTCCCACCAAACGAGGCCCCCAAGAGCGTCTCCAAAGACGATTTGGCCCTGGGACCAAGAGGGTTTCTGCATCCACACCGCAGTCTTCCCCACTGCAGATGGGAGGTGCTCCAATCTGCCTCCCCACGGGGCAGCCCCACGTATTTAATTAATACATATATATTTATAATATATAATAATATATGTTCGCTTGGTTCCAATTGTGATTTTATTGTGAATTGCTGGATGCTGTGCCGTTTTTATCTGTTTCTTGGCAACCGTCCTGAGATGCTAGTAACGGGACGGTCTAGAAAAGCTTTAAATAAATAAATAAAATAAATATAAGCATGAATTACTTGGCCCCAGCCTAGTAGGCCTCATTCGGGCCCTGTCTGTGGCTGCAGCATTCCTCTCCTCCAGCTGTCTTTGGGCCGGTAAGAGACGTGGACAAGCAGATTATGGAACGCGCTCGCCAGAGAGGTCCGCCTGGCGCCGTCGTTATTTGTTTTTCGGCGCCAGGCCAAGGCGTTTTTATTTAAATATTATTTTAATTAATTGTTAAATTATTTATTGCTTCTACTTATTGCCTGGATGTGTCCAATTTTATATTTTTGTATATAGTTATTTATTTGTTGGAAGCCGCCCCGAGGCTTATGAGAATGGGGCGGCATACAAGTATCCCAAACAGACAGACAGACAGACAAACGAATACATTCCGGAGAGCAGGGGGGGGGGGCGGCTCCTTACCCTACTCAGGTACGCCTGCGCAAAGGCCAGGTCCTTCTGCTCCCGCAGCGGGTCCCTCTCCAAGATATCCTCGTCGTACAGCAGCAGCAGCTTGGAGGTGTCCTTGCTGGCACGAGCCCGGCCCCTCTTGGCTCGGGCGCGGTGAGCGCCCCGGCTTTTCCCGGGCGCTTTGGGGTTCTCCCCTGGAACAACACAGAACCAGAGTGAGACCCCCGGCTCCACTCACGCCCTGCCTGCCATGTGCACGTCCAGCCCATGCTTAAACACCCTGGACGTAACTGGAGGCGTGGGACTGGGACACGCCACCGAGCCTTGCTGCAGCAGCAGAGCCGGGAGGGCCTTCCTGTGCCGCGCGGGGCGGAGCGCCAGAGCGCGTGTCGCAGACTCCCAGCCCGCGGGAGCAAGTGAGGGAACGCCGGGCCCTGCTGAAGAGGCCCCACACACAGATCCAGGCGGGCCGCACGGGGGCTCGGCTCCTCGCCAGCGAGAGGCAAGGCTATGCTGAGGTGACCAGCTCCGCGTCACCAGCCCTCGGGCACGTCACTGGGCCCCCTGCCTCCCACACGGACACACGCACCTGCAGGGGTCCCGCTGGGGTCTGCCTCCGGGGGCGCGCAGGGCAGCGCAAGCGAGGACGCGGGCCTGTCTCCGGGCCCCGCGACCTCGTCAGTCACTTCGTCCTCCTTCTGCACGGTTTCCAGGCTCTCCCCTTCCTCCTCCTCCTCCTCCTCCTCCTCCGGCTCCGAGTTCTCCTCCTGCGAGTTCTCCTCCTCCGAGTCGCCCTCCTGGCTCAGACGCCGCTCAGACGCCAGCCACGTCAGCTTTTCCATCGTCTCCTTCAGCCCACAGGAGCACAGAAGAGGATCAGACCTGAGGCCCTTCCAATCCAACACGCGATTCCCGCTGTGGGTATCCGGCTGCTCCACGGAAGCACCAGGCGCTGCTCGGCACACATCCAAGCCCACTTCCCACTTCTCTGCCCTCCCGCCGGCCCGGTAAGACGAGCTTTGCTGGCTCAGAGCAAGGACCTCCATCGCTCCATCATGGTGCCCAAAGTGGGTCCAGGAAGCCCCCCAAAAGGGCAGCTGCCCCCACAAGTTCTATTCAAAGGCAATGTCTAGACACCCCACAGAATACCCCGGCCCGCCACGTGCAAAAATCAAGCCGAACCACGCACAGGACGCAGGAAGGCCATCTTTCCAAATCAGGCCTGGCCGAGCCATCATGCCAAGAGAAGAGGAGACGCTGAGTGGATTTCGCAGCTGTGCAAGCCCAGAATCCACTGCACGGGTCTTGGCATCCTGCTCCGTGCCTCTGCCCTCTGTGGGGGGGCCCATGCAATGGCCCGTTTTTCCCCCCCTCCGACCCTCTCCAAGGCTGCCACCCTGCGCTCCCAAGCTGCGTTTCCCCCGCTCCGGACAAACGCCATTTACCTGGAGCTCCGGCACGGACAGCACGGACTCCTCGGAAGCGGAGGACATCTCCTCGTCTTCCTCATCCTGAATGTAATCATCGAAGTCCTCCTCTTCCTCGTCCTCCGGCCCCTCCTTCTCAGCCGCAGCCTCCTGGCTGGCCAGCGGCTCCCCCGCGCAGCTGCTCGAACCAGGCAGATCGTCCGGATTCGCCGCCAAGCCGCCAGACTTGGGCTCGACCGCCCTGGAGCGGACGGCGTTTCCGGGGGAAGCGCCGCCTTCGTCGGCCGCAGCGGGTGCGCTCTGCGAGGCCTGCCCCGGGGGCTCCTGGCCCGTCGCCACCCTCTCACGGGAGTCCTGCTTGCTCCGAGTCTCGCCCTGCCCGTCCGCACACGCCGGAGCAGGCTCCACGTCCAGCTCCTGCCCGAGGTCCAACATCAGCCCCTCTTTTCCTTGGCTGCCGACGGAGCCGGGCTCCACGGGGGCGGCTTCCGGAGAGGCACCGCTCGGGCCCTCGAATTCAGCCTTCGCCATCTCTCCCAGCTCTGCCAGCGGAGAGAAGGGGCCTGGGGCCGGCAGCTCGACGACGCTCTCCCCAGCCATCTCCACGTACGCCTGCACAGGGGCCTCTGGGTGGACCCCACGGTCGGGATCCGAGCGCCACGGGCCACAGTCTTCCTGGCCCGGGGCTGCCGCGGACGAGGAGGACTCCTGCGGCTCTGTGGCGGGCTCTGCCTGGACCAGAGCGGCGGCTTCTCCGCCGGCGGGCTGGCTCCCGCTCTCGGAGTCCTTGGTGGCGGCCGGAGCCGGGGAGCCAGCGGAACTGGGGGCCACCACCAGGGCGGGAGCGGGCGGGTTGGCCACGGGCTGACTCAGCGGGCACGGGAAAGGGGCCGGGTTGACCAGCAGGGTGGTGATGGGGATGGGCTGGGCCGGCCGGCCGGCCGGGGCTGCGGCCAGGGGCTGCAGGACGTTGCAGCCGCCGGCGAGGCCCACCACCTTCACTGCTCCCGCCGGCACGGTGAAGATGACGGGGGCCGGCTGCAGCAGCGGGGCGGCCTTGAGCAAGGGGGCCGCCCGGGCGGCTTTCTTCTTCTGGTAGCCCCTGGGCCCGCCCGGCTTCCGGACCCTGGAGGTGGGCAAGGCGGGGAGGATCATCTTGGGCTGGAAGGCGAGCGGCAGCGGGGAGACCAGGCTGGGGGGCACGGAGGCGGCCACGCAGGGCCGGGGGCTGGCCTGTGGCGCGGACAGCACGCCTTGGAGCTCCAGGCCGGCGCCGCTCCGCACCGCAGGCTGCAGGCTCAAGTGCTGGACGCCCGGCAAGGGCTGCGTGAGCGCCGGCGCCGGCTGGATCAGGCGGGGGACGCGGCCCGCCACCCTGCTGGGCGGCACTTCGGGCTGGGGCTGCTTGGCGGCCATCTTCAGGAAGTGGTGGGAGCTGGAGGGGGGCAGGCAAAGGCCCGGCCGGACGGGGAGGGGCTTGGCCGCCGCCGGGCGCGGCCTCCTCCAGGCCTTCCGGCAGAACCGGCTGTTGAGGGGCCGCAGGATCAGCTGCAGACCCTCCGGGACGTGCAGAGGGTACTTCTCCTTGCTCACAGGCTCCGCAGGCTCGGCACCTGGGACCTTGGGGGCCTCTCTGGCGGCGGGCTGCAGCATCTCCTGTTGGATGGCTGGCAGGCTGGCCTGGACGGACAAGGCGGGAGGGGAGCGACAGACCCGAATCACGCTGAAGCAGAGGAATATTAATGGATCGGAAAATGCTGTTCTTGGGGTCCCGCTTGGGCCTGGCTGCAGTGGTGGGGAGGGAAAGGGCTGGAGACGCCACAGCCTCGCTCCCAGCCTGGCGCCGGTCGAGCAAGCGAGAGGGAGCTGTGGGGGAAGCCGACTCCCCGTGACAGCCTTCCTCAAGGACTTCATGAAGCCTAGAGGCCACGCCGATGGTGGTGGGGAAGGGGCACCATCAGCGAAAACCAGAAGATGTAGGTTGTGGGGCCCTGGGAGGAAGGCAGTGGGAAGAGGGGGACCAGAGGAGGCTGCCCCAGAGAAAGGGGGGCCCTCAATCCCCTTGAGGCAGGGGCTGTCCAGCGAGAAGACCTCCCCCAGCATGCTCTGGAGATGTCGGGGGTGCCATAGGTCGCCCCACGGAGGAACCTGCCTCCTCCTGGGGAGGCCGTGGGCCTCGGCACTGCCCGCGGGGCTTGGCAGGGGCTCCCCACGGCTTCGGACAGCCACCTTTTCCTGGCCCTGCCGGACTAGACCCTGGGGCTCCCCCACCGCGCTAAAAGGCAACACACCTTGAGCCAGAAGGGCAGGCAATGCTCCTCCTGCTCCACGGGGGGTCTCCCCTCACCGGGCTGGATCTCCTCACAGAGCTTGGACAGGACCGGCAACTGCTTCGTCGACTTGTAGTACTGCGAGAGAGAGAACGGCGTGGCGCTAATCCTGGCCCCCTGCATGGATTCCACTCCTCGGCTTGCACCGGTGGCCCTGCTTTCCACCTCTGGGCCCACGCCAGGGGCTCTGCTGGAAGCCAGAGAGAGGACCGCTTCTCCCCAAGCGCCAGGGGGATCCGTATCCTGCGCCATGCAGTCGGGGCCCTGGGATTTCTCCCCGGCTGTGCCACACCCTCTTGTCTCCCAGACTTGCCACCTCCCGATAGCGAGCAAGGCTTGCTTTATTCGGAAACTCTGGCCTGGGAGGGAGTCCGTGGGTCGGGCTTTGTTTCTAAGCCGCAACTTTATCAGGTTTTGCAATATCATGATATGCTCTGTTGTTCCGATCTAGCTCCGATTAGGTTTGTAAGCAGACTTGAATGCCACTCTTGGGTAAAAAAGGCGAGGGTGGGGAATGCCTCCAGTGGAAAATGATTACCGTGAAATCAGATTGCAGGATTCTCAGGCCCACGGGCCAAATCCAAGCCCTCCTGGGCTGCGGAGAGAGGGCCAGGCCCTCTATTTCCCACCCACCCACCCACCTTCTGGGAGTTTCCTGGCTTCTGTGAGGCTCTTTTTCCCCACTGAAATGCCACTGCAGAGGCCTGCTGGCGGTCAGAACTTTAGAGCCAGCCTTTGCCAGTGTCTCTGGCATTTTGCCAGTTCCTTTTGCCTTGGCGACTCCCTGGGAGAGAGCCCCCAAAGGCCTCGCTGAAAGGAAAGCTGGTCTCCGGGGTTTCACGGCCCTGCAGCAAGCAGGGGAGGGCCAGGCCACTGCAGGGCGCTCTGTGCGGAAGGGCCCCTTTCCTCCCACACCTGGGGAAGGGCCGGGAGCCACGTCGGGGCCAGGAAAGCCCTCGCTGGGGCTCGCCAGCCCCCTTTCCCCCAGCCAGCCCTGCCCGGAGGGGCGAGACCAGCGAGCGAGCGAGCGCATGCACACCGTCCTCCCCCTGCCTCCGAGCCCTTCCGAGGGCAGCCAAGCGTCGTCCACAGGAGGGCCGTGGCCGGACCGCCATCCCTGCCCCAGAGAGGGAGCTGCTGGACACGGGCTGCCACTCACCTTGAGGATGTTGTCAGGGACCCGGTTCATGTTGAGGTTCTTGATCCGCACCGTCAGCTGGTGAGCCGTCTTGGTTGTCAGGAGGTACTTGCTGATCAGTGGCTTCGGGAACTCTGTCCCGTCAAAGTGCTTCAGCCCCAGGGCCAGCAGGCTGGAAGCAGAGGCAGGAGGGTCGGCCGGGAGCCTGGCTGGGAAGGGGCCAGAGCAGGGGGACAGTGTTCCAGGTCCCCCCGCAGCTTCCCCTGGGAGCAGGGAGCCAGAGAGGCCCTGGAGGTCTGCCCACCAGCATAAGGCAAGCCCCATGGGACAAACTAAGAGTCGGATTTCATTTCAGGGAAGTTCTTGGGGCTTTTGAGGGGCAAAACTGCCCTGAAAGCAGCCAGAACTCCAGCACATCACAGCACGGAGCTTTCACGACTGATAACGAAGCCCCAGGAGAGATATTCCCATGTTTCAGAAGGGGGGTAAAAACTGTGGAAAAGCTGGAAAAACAGCAAATGTGTGGTGGTCAGGACTAAAGGGACGTGGCCTTCTGGGAAACCCAGAGAGCTGGATCCGAGACGAAGCCTACGGGTCAACAGCCTCAGAGTGCAAAAGGGACGGGAAAATGTGAGGGGAATGGTGCAGATTTTTGAGACAGTGTAGTGCAGTGGTTAAGGCTTGGGAGGCCTGGGTAATTTGTGGCAGTCACTGACTCTCGACCTAACCTGCTTTGCAGGGTTAGTGTGAGGATAAAAATGGAGAGGCGGACCTTGTAAACCATCTTACAAGAGGGAAACACGGTGGGATAGATACGCTGTAAGTACGATTATTTAACTTATTGTTGTAAGCCGCCCCGAGGCTTCGGCGAATGGGGCGGCATAAGAATGTTTTGATAAATAAAAATAAATAAAATAAAGTAACGACGCCTGTTTGGACTTGGGCATGCCACATCTGGTAGGCCAAAAGGGGGCAGAGGAAGGGGGCCTGGCCATCTGAGGAACCCCAGAGGTCCGGATTTGTCTGAGACCCTGCATGCTTCAGGGCGAGATGGAGACAGCGCCTGATGGCTTGGTGCAAGTGACCTCCGGTGCAGGCTGCCCAGGCTTGTGGAACAGCCACTGTGCCCTGTTCCTACCCCCAAAAGGCTTATGGGGGCTCTTCTGCCTTCTCGGATGCCTTCCCTGCCTCCAGGCGGTCCCTCCCGCCCCTCATCCAGGCCCTGCTCATCCCAAACACCTACTTGTCCTCTCCTTTTGTGAAGAATATCTTGTCCCGGGGCGTTTTGGCCTTTAGGGAGCAGGTGGGCAGCAACTCCGGATACATGAAGACCCTCCTCGTGGCCAAGATCCATGCAACTTGCTTTGGCAGGCACGCAAAGTCGCTCACTGGGGCAGGATCCACGGGAAGCGGGGGGTGGAAGGGGAGAGAAACGGGATACCCGTCAAGAGCACAGCCCTGAGAGTCAGAACGCAGCTTGCCGAGTTCCGCCGGGTCGGTCCTGCAATTCGCACTGAGACGAAATGAAGCGAACGGGCGCCCAGAGCGGGCGTGTTGTGCTTGGCTGGCGGAACTTATACATCCCCTTTTCTCTCCTGTGCCAGAGCATCACAGCGGCCTTCTTGGGTCACGCGAAATGGGACTGCAGGCCATGTTAGCCTTCGGCCGCATTCATTTCAGAGTTACCCTAGGCAGGAGCAATGCTGGATATAACGTAGTTACACCCCCCCAGTCCACCCAGCTCAGAACTGTCAACACGGACTGGCAGCGGCAGCTCTCCGGGGCTTCCAGCCCAACCTGGAGATGCAGGATTCGAGCACGCACAGAGCTCTAGTCAATGACCCCAGACTGAACCCTCCTCCCGCTCTTCTGCGCTCTCCAAAGCTGCTCCAGAGGGGGGCCCCCAGCCCTCGAGAGCACATTTTGGGGGGACGGCGCTGGCTGATCCTTCCCACCAGCAGCAGCTGCTGGGCACGGCCCACTGGAGTTAACACTGCTGGCCCAGCTGTCATAATGTGTAATTAACCATGATTTGAAATGAACGTTTAATACTCTGCATGACGTTTGTCTATCCAGGTACGAACATTAGGAAGTAATAAAAATGCCGTAACATTGAACAATCAGGCGGCAAGGGGACCAAACGCAGGCTTGGTTGCTCTGATGTGACATGGCAATGTCCGCTGGAATGAAAACATACCGTGCACCTGAGAGATTCGGACCGTGGAGCTGGGAGGGGAGGGGAAGGGAGGGGAGGGGAGGGCAACCGTGTCTTCCGGCTCACGTCTAAGCACATGCCCTACCATTCTTCTTCACTGCTTTCCGGGGGCTCCATTCGATCTTGACATGGGAGTGGAAGTCCTGGAGCAGCTGCAGGGCCTCTCTTAAGTTGCACGGCTGGAACAAGGTCTGGAACTTGTGGCCGAGCGGCTGACGGAGCAGCGTGGCACTCTGAGCAAACGTGTCCAGCTCGGTCTACAGAAGGGAAGAACGCGAGGCCGCGGGCCCACGGGTGATTTCTGGGTGGGGCTGATGGGAGTTGATGCCCCCCAGCTGGGCAAGGTGCCAGGCTAGGGAAATGTGAGCTGGACAGTCACGCCTCGCCCTAGCCCCGCTATACAGCTGTCTGGCCCGGCAACCCGCCACCCTCTGGGCAATCAAAAGCAGGCCTCGAAGAGACGTTGGCCGACCCTTACCAGGAACAGGCGGGTGGTGTCGGCCTCTGCCGTCAGGCTGGGATTGGAGCTGCTGAGGAGGTGGACCTGCGTCAGAAGCTGCACGTGCTGCAAGAGGAAGAAAGTGAAATTGTGGTCCACCAAGAAATCCTGGGAGGTTATTTAGAGGCACTGTGTTTGTGAAGAGAGAGAAAAGCACTCGTTTCGTTAAAAAAGAGACATCTTTGAACAGTATGCTATTAAAATTTCGTAAGGAATTGCTTGATGGCAGCGTATTAGCTTATCAAAAGCTCTGCTTTGAAAGGGAGGCCTAATAGTCTGATATAGTTAGGCAGGCGGTTTAAGACATTTTCCTTCCCTCCCTTGCAAAGTCAAGTTTCTAGTCCACAGGGATTGCATATTGCATATAACAGAATTTCTCTCGTGCCAGCTCACAATCCCACTGCATGCTGCTTTAATACTGATAATGTCGATATTGTGTATAATGTACACACATGTATAATATCTGCACCATACCTCCAGGACTCTTGAGAGCAAAGCACCTTAATCCTGCATGTCAGGGCTATTTGATTTTTTAAAAAATACATTAACCCGCTGAAATCTATGGAGGAGGGGATTGCGAAGGTTTGCTTTCAGGGCCCACCCATGTTAGCCAGGCTTCCTCCTCCGTATCATGAACTGGTCCCTGCTCCCCAGCCATCCAGACTTGCCAGTAATATTTCCTCGCCTTGGTGCTGCCTTTCCCCCATCCCTTCCCTCTTCTAATTATGTCTCTCCTCAGGTTCACTTCCCAGAAGGAAAAGCTTTCAGCCTGTGCGCTGGCCTGGAACTCGCGAGATCCAGTTTTGAGTCCTCTTGGTCTCGAAGTTCACGGGGTGACTCCGGGCCAGTCCCAGACTCTCAGCCTAGGTCACCTCACAGGGTTGTTGTGAGGATAAAAAGGGAGAGGCTTCTGTAAGCTCCCCGGGGTTCCTTGCAGCAAAGAAGTGGGAGTTAAATTTAACAAATGATAAACTAAAATAGGCCGAGACTTCGGGTCCTGCCACTTTGCCCCCATCGACCTCTCTGAAGGTGAATTCATTCTTCGGGCTGAAAGACATTCAGGGCCCAGAAAAGAGGGGAAAGCCCAAAGCCAGAAAGTCGAGAGGGACCGATGACGGCCACAGAGTGCCTCTCGGGGCCCGTCCCTTCCCAGCAGGCACCTGCTGCATTTGCTGCTGGAGCCGCTTCCTCTGCCCGGCGTCGAGCATCAGCGCCTGGATGGGCTTCTCATTGTGCGGCTTCGCTTTCTCGGCCTCCAGGGGCAGCTTGGCGGCCGACTTCTTCATGCGCAGCTGCTCCAGCTGCTCCTTGACCGTTCGGTGCTGCTCGTTCAGCAAGTTGGCCAGAGGCTCTTCGAACCTGGGTGGAACGGAGGGACCGCCTGGGTTGCAGCTTACGGCCGCTTCGCCCCCACCGCCCCACCCCGGCCCTGTGCGACAGTCGCTCTTCCAGAACGCTGCAGAAATGGCTCGGCCCGCCGAGCTGCGTTGCCGCAGCCCCAGAGACAGGTCCGCTGCCATGCCAAAAGCATCGACAAGCACTTTCACGGGCATGGGAACAAAGGCAACGGGGGCACAGCATGCCAGCGGGTAAAGCTGCCCAGTCTGGCCCTCGCTGTAGGCAGGGTGCCAAGCCTCAGTGGGAAGGTCTTGCCTGCGGCAGCTAAACATTATTTCCACGTTGCCACTGAGGATGGACACTAGAGGAACGTGAAATACGTTCAGAGTCTCAGGAACCTTTGAAGTGGCCTTCTATAGAGCCAGCCCGGTGGGCCACCTGGATCAGACCTGCTTTGGCAGTCTGGAAGTGTTTCTCCAGGGGCCCAGCAGACATGGAAAAGCCAGTGACTGAATCGGGAACAAACAGCATGCAGCTCTGTCCTGGAGAAGAGGAGTCCCTGCCTCGGGACAGGCTGGGAGCATCTCTCGCACACGGCAAGCAAGCGGGGCGGCGAGGGCCACTCACATGCTGGTTTTCGGATCCTGTAGCTGGGCAGAGATGTCCTTGCCGTCCCCCTTCCAGTACTTCTCAACCTAGAGAGGGCGGCCAAGGCCCAGCGCTTCATCTGCCTCCTTTCCCAAACAGTGTTGGCTTTCCTTTTAGCCAACCTGCCCCACAGATGAGGAGGTTTTTGCCCGCAGCAGCCACTGGAAAGCTGCACCCTCGCTCAGAAGATGAAAGGACAGAGGAAAAGGGGGCATGGTGCAGACGCACCAGACTGAACGGACGACGGCAGAGGCTGGCAACTCGGGCCTTCCAAATGTCTTGTTGACGCCTCCCCACCAGCTGAAACCAGCATGGCCAGGGATGATGGCGTTGCACTTCAAAGCATCTGGAGGGTTCTGGGTTGCCCACCCCCTGGCGTGGGGGATTCTGGGGGAACTCAGGGGCTGAGTGGCAGGCCAGCTGCTCAGCACGCAAGCGACCTCAGGCTGTGTGCTTGGCATGTCTAGTTTAAAGGTTCAGGAAGGAAATGTCAGGGAAAGCCCCTCTTTGGACAGAGCCCAGAGAGCGGTCCAGGTTTGGGTTTGGTCAAGTCTGACCAGGGCTGTGGCAGGATGCTCTCTGCCTGGGGGCCAGGTGTCCGCCTGAAGGAATGGTTGCTGGAAAAGGTGTTTTTGCGGGGGAACCCATGCCTGCTACGAGCCAGCACTGCCCTGGCAACACGACCGGCTGGGACGAGGTGAGCCCGGAAGCACTTACCTGAGCACCTGGGGCGTGTTAAAGTTTGGCCGGGCCTCAGCGGTGCTGTCGTCGTCTTCCGGGCCTTCGTCCTCCACATTGGGGAAACCCATCTCATCCTGGAACTGAAGGGAAACGTGCGGGACCCAAGTGAGTGGTGCAGCTCCATGAAACATCTTGCAAGCAAGGAGTTGAAGGACGTCAGGGGTGCCCCAGAGAGCCAGGACACCCCCCTTGGCCCCAGCCACCAACCATCCGGTGGCTCCCCATTTTCTGTGCTGTTCTTTCTCTGTCCTGGGGCTGAATTGCATCTCCTAGGGCTTAGCGACTGACAGGAGCGGCTTCCAGCTAGAACAGGCTGGTCTTTCCCCCAGGCGACCCTGGCATGTGTCCCCCGTTCAAGGCAACTCCCAAAATGAATTCCGCTCTTGGGCTGAACGCAGCTCAGTGCTCCTGACCTAGAACAGCATCTCGTTTCTAACTCTGCTGACCAAACACCTCCAGGGGCTTATGACGGAAGGAGAAGGCAAGACAGTCTTTGCTCAGCTTCGGAGACTGACTGCCTTTGAACAGGGGGGTTCTGTTTAGCCCCCGCAGCTAATGGAGGCCCACACAGTCATGGGTTGTCAACCTCTCCTTGAAAGGTCAGCTACGCGAGCGACCCCGACCGAGGATGGAACTTGCCCTTCCTTCTGGTCGCCGACACTGCCAACCTAGTGGCTGCCCCACCATTTGCGGCAGCGGGTGCCATCCTGGTATCACACACCGTGTGAAGGAGTCCTATCCTCATCACATCAGCAAGATTCTTGAGGACTGGTGACTTGCCCAGGCTTAACCCCCAAGGGCGGCCCAGAGTCTTACCGTCTCAAACAGCTCCTCCATGAGCTCATTCACTTCCTTCTCTGCAAGATTTACAAAAAACAGCCAGCATTCAGATTTCCAGTCTTTCCAACTCCCATCACCACAACAATCATTGCTAAAAGAAGAAAGGTGGTGTTTTGTGCAGTTAAAAGAAAAAAGTGGAATTCCTGCAGGTTCACAACCCGATTAAGCAACTCACTGCTCTGAAAACACAACTTGCCTCAAACTGTTGGAACTGTGTGTTCTTGCACACATTTGCTTTCAATTCTGCTGGATGCTGCAACACCTTTTTATGAAGGATTTGTCTAATTTGGTTAGCTGCTAGTGCAGCAAGCCAGCTAATGTTTCCTTTAGAAACACCTTCCTCAACCTCATGCCTTCCAGACATATTTGAACTGCAACACCCAGAATTCCCAGTCAATGGCCCTGCTGGAGGGGAATTCTGGGAGCTGTGGCTCAAATGCCTCGGAAGGCCGCCAGGTTCAGCTTGTTTTCAAGGTCAATTTTCAGTCTCCTCGGCGATCAGCCTCCAAATTTTGGCTGCCAACTACCAATCCTCCCCACAACGCACAAAGGGTCTGGTGGTGTACGAGAAGCCCCCAGAGGATGCCGGCATCAAGCAATGGGCTCTTCCACTCCCCGGAGCTGCTCACCCAGACAGAGGCAGCCACAGGGTAGAATATTCAAGAGAACGTACTTGTAATCCTCACGGCACGGTCATTTCGGAAGTCCTCAGTGTCTGGTTCGTCCAGATCCTCCAGGAAGTTGTATTCCGGATCGTCGTCGTCGTCCGCCTCATCTGAAAGGAGAAGCATCTCTCAGCCAAAGCGAGGAGGCAAGCCCCTTCTGAGGGGACTTCTGCTGGACCGGATTTTCTATTCAAACACCATTTTTTCCCACAGGTGCCACTTCCAAAAAAGCTCACAACATGCCACGGCATGGATGAAAGAGCCAAATCCGCACACGACGTCCCGGGCTTCAACCAGCCAACCTATTCTGAGACCCGGAGACGGCTACATGCCTTCATTTTCCACGTCTCCGTGCATGAGGCCGCCCAGCCACCTCTTCCAATCTTCATCGTCCGCTGTGTTGGGGTCGTACATATCCGGGGTGATGTCCGGGGCCTGCAGCTCAGCCTCCAACTGGCCGAGGGGCACGTCCTTCAGGGGCCTCTTGGACCGGGTGCGGAAGGCAATCAAGCTGTCCTCCAGAGGCTGGGAAGAGGAGAGGACAAAAGGGGCCCCGAGGCTTGGACTGACTTCCCTACGCCAGAGGGGGAAGGGAAAGCCGTCATGGCACAGGGGTCGGGGCCATTTTCCCTGGTCAGGTGCCCCCCAGGAGCGTTGGGTCAGTAATGCCCATCATGCCAAAGCAGCCTGGGCAGGCCCTTGCACAATTTATTCATTTAAAAATATTTATATCCTGTCCTATATGCAAATCGTTCCAGGATGGCTTACAAGAACCAAAACAACCGATAAACAAAACAACAATTAATGCGCATGATAGCAACAGAAACACATTACCAACAAGAACAAAGACAAGGACAAGGACAAAATCAAAATGCGACTGTGAGTATTAAAAGCCAATTAAAATTCCTAGTCCTTAAAATAGCGGGCAAATAAAAAGGTTGTCACCTGGTGCCAAAAGGAATATAAATTATGGCTTGACCAGCTAGAAAACTGTGCAGAGTTCTGGGCACTGCAACTGCAAATGATATTGTAGGCTTGGGAAAAGTACATAAAAGGGGATATTAAGTGCTCTAGCGGTTGGCGCAACTTCCTTACGAGGAAAGTTTACAGCCTTTGGGACTGTTTGGGTTAGAAAAACGGCCAGCAAGGGGAAGCGTGATGGAGGCATGCTGCGTGATGCCTGTGTGGAGAGACGGGAGTGGGAGGTATCTCTCCCCTTTCCTGTAATACCAGCGCCCGAAACTGTCACCCCAGACTCCCGCAGCGGCTGCTGGGGAAACCGTTCGGCGGCCCCCGTGCCGTTACCTGGTAGGCATCCATGCACACGGGGCTCGAGGCCAGTTCCTCATCCACGGCATGCAGCTTCTCCATGAAGCTGCTATCCTTGCTCTGCTTTGGCTTGGGGGGCGGCGGCGGCCCCATCGGCACGACCTCGGCGCTGATGTGCCTCTGAAGGGGAGGCGGGGAGGCCTTCTCGACCTGGTGGGTGGAAGCAGAGAGGGCCGCTTGACCGATGGATATCTCCACTCTGCCTACATCCCGTCCTCTGGCTTTTGACCCGTGGTGTTTGATGAACGGCGAGTGCTGATGTGCCTTCAAACACCACGGTAGTTTGAGCTGTGCCACCCTTGACAACCGCTTTAGAAAGAGTCATTTCTCAAAGCGTTATTAATACTGTGTTTCCCCGAAAATAACACCAGGTCTTATATTAATTTTTGCTCCAAAAGATGCACTAGGGCTTATTTTCAGGTGAAGCCATGTCATTTTCATGTACAACAATCTACATTTATTCAAATACAGTCATGCCATCTTCTTCTGGAACACTGTCATAACTCTCCAAACCCCGAATTGTGTTGCAATGGATGTACTAAATGCTTCTGTCTGGCTGACAATCTTAATTGGGGCTTATTTTGGGGGGTAGGGCTTATATTACGAGCATCCTGAAAAATCATGCTAGGGCTTATTTTCCAGTTAGGGCTTATTTTCAGGGAAACAGGGTAGTAGAGTTGGAAGGGGCCATGAAGGCCATCAAGTCCACCCCCTGCTGTTGCAGGACACCTATTCACACCATCCCACTCAGATGGCTGCCCAGTTTCCTCCTGAATGTCTCCAGTGTGGGAGAGCCCCCCTCCTCTCCAGGCGGCTGGTCCCACTGTCATGTTGCTCTGACAATGAGGAAGCTCTTCCTGATGTCCAGCCTGAATCTGGGCTGCTGCAACTTGAACTGATTATTCCATGTCCTACACTCTGGCATCAGCCAGAAGAGATCTTGACCTTCCTCTTTGTGGCAGCCTCTGAGGAAGATGGAAGCTTTTGAGGAAGGAACATGGCCCACACCTGCTCCAATACCACAAGGCACCCGGAGCTGCATGGCCCGTGCACGGGTCACATGGCCCCTTGAGCTATTATGCTGATCCAGCCCTCAGAATAAAGGCTATCCAAGGCTCCCACATCCACTGGGATGCTGGCTGCGCCTTCTTCCCAGCTTTGGGTAGACTTTCTCTCAGCTTGCTTTGGGTGGGCAGGGTTTCCCTTGGAGCCCCCAAAGCAGGGGCTCATCCCACCGACTTCCCCCCTCGTGGCTGCGTACGAGCCAGCTTGCGGCGTCTCTTCTCCCCAGGGGTAACGTGGAAGACCTCGTCCTACCTCCAGCAGGGCCGCTCCTTCCTCATCCGTCTCGATCATATCAGGCGACCGCCTTGTCCGAGAGCGCTTGGCTCCCCGGGGAGACGAGGAGGTGCTTTCCACGTCGCTCTCCATCAGACTCTAGGGAACAGGAGAGAGGCGTAAGGAAAACGAGCCAGCGGGGCGGCTGCTGTCAAAGTTCCTTTTACCATGTCCCTGTGCCTGCAATGGGACAGCACATTATGGCAGAACTGTCAGAAACAGTGAAGGACAGAGGAGAGCCATGTGTCCCCTTCTTAGAGCACTCGGGACAATAAGCAGTTTTGCTCTGAACAGCCTTTGCAAGCAGAACCAGTGAGTTGAAGCAGCGGGGCCTTCTAAGTGGTGGTCCCCACTCTGTGGGTGCATGTTTGGAGGTTTTTTTGGCTTTTTTTTAACCCTGGGGTCTGGCTCACCACCTTTGGGAAAAGGTGTCTCTGCTTCAGAGGGAGGATAACAAACTGATTAGCATGCCTTCAGGTTAGTTCTCACAAAGACAGGTCAACCTGTGACAGGCTGTACCAATTCGGTCTGCAGGCAGAGTCTCAGATAAACGTGCCTCCACCCAGAGAAACTGCAGCGGTCAGAAAACTAGCTTGTTCCTCAACATTCTATATTTAGGAGACGTTTTCCATGGTTGGAAGCGGGGAGTAGGAAGCATGCAACCCTGCGAGCCTCCCCGCTCTGCAATCAGAAGTGGTACGGCCCATATTGATGCTGACCATGAAGTAAAGGCCCTTCACCATTCGATACCATTACTGGCTGCTCTTTTTAACACCGTTTTTAAAATTGGATTTGCACAAGTTCTCAGCTCTCTTTTGTCAGCAGCTCTGGCAAGTTCCTCTTAGTCAAAATGATTGCAGAGAAATGTGATGAAAAAGGGGGAATAAAATAGAGTATCAGTGCCAGACCCCAGAATTAGGCCTGTACGGAAGGACCAAGCCTGTCTTAGCCTACACATCCCATCAGCCCAAGCCAGCAAAGCCAACAGTAAGGGATGATGAAAGTTGTGTGTTGGACTACATCTCCCAGCATGCCAGCCAACGTCATGCCACACCTCTTCTGCTGTCTCATCCTCTTCCTCTTCCTCCGGCTGGTACTCTTCATCAGAAGAGTCGTCTTCCTCAAGGGGAATATCGACAAACTGAGGGGGCTGTGGCAGAGAGAGAAGAAAGGCAGTGATTAAGACAAGACAGAAAGGTGGGATTATTGAGGACAACGATGAGAACGGGCCCCCAATATCTCAGGGCCTGTGCCCACCTGTCCCATTAAGAGCAGGCCAGTGCCACAGCTACTTTGCCTCTTCCACATGCTTACCCATGTCCCCAAAGCTTCAATAATACACCAAATGGGAGCACAAGGCTGCAAACTCAGCACTGAAGTAGTGCTGGCAAAATCTGAGGACTCCGGTTTTATTGGACAGCCAAAGCAAGTTGCTAGTCCTCAGGACATGTGTCCGTATGCATGTAGGGGAGGGAGGGGATGGTCAAGAAATAAAGGAGAGAACTGACAGACTTTGTTACTGTTCCTCAAGTCCCGATCTCCACCGGGCAGTGCCTAACAAACCCACCAGAAACCCTACCAATAGTAACCTTAATTTCATTTGCCTTCTTGATTGGAGAAATATTCCAGGTAGGGATTACCTGAGGGAAGACAAAAAGCATTATGAGCTAATGCAGAGAGGTACATCTTCAGATCCTACTTCCCCGCTCATTTGTTTACTGTGAAGCTTCCATGGTTAGCAAAATTGGGCCTCAGCGCAACCCCACAGGATCGGGAACTCTCAAGCTGGGTTTTAACAAGCGGATCCCCTGTTTTATATGCTGCTTTTGCAAGCGGCACCTCCTGTTTGTTTGGATAGTGTCACAGCAATAGAAAAAACAAGATGCAGATCCTCCACATGAAACCATCCGTGTCTCTTGCTCAAGGCGGCACAAATCCAAAAACGCACACCGACTCACCACTCCCTTCTCCACCACTTCCTTCAGTTTGGAGCGCGTCATTTTTGGCTCCTAAAGGAGAAAGTCAGAGATACCGCATAAGGACACAAGAATGAACCTGGTAAGGCCAAACCACAGGTCCATCAAATCCAACCTTCTGCTCACTCAGCGGACACCCAGCTGCCTGGATAACAGGAGTGCACCAGGAGCCTCCCACCCATGTTCCCCAGCAACTAGTACACGGAAGCACACTGCCTCTGATCCTGGAGGTAGAACAGCTAATGCTTTATCCTTGGGACTTTATTATTTTTGGCACCAGGCCAAAACCTTTTTATTTCCCCCAGTATTTTAAGGCTTAGATTGAGCTTTTTAAGTGGGCTTTTAATGTATAGAATGGATGCTGTGCTCCACTTTTTGTCCCAAGGCTATTTGGTAGTGGGAAGTACAGAAAAGTTTTAAATAAAATGGATAAATAAATAAATAAACAATGCTTCTTTTACACGTATGCTTTGGCAATGCCCCAATAGGTGCCTCCTTCTGGAAAGAGGTTATTACATGGATAAACCTTGTAATGAAACATTGCACTGCACCAGAGGTTCACCTGGCACCATGTTTATATTCTTTCCAGTGCCAGGTTAAAACCTTTTTATTTAATTGTTATTTTAAAAAAACTTTGCAATGTATGGCTGTGAAAGTTGGACCATAAGGAAGGCCGAGCGCCGAAGAATTGAGGCCTTTGAATTCTGGTGCTGGAGGAGACTCCTGCGAGTCCCTTGGACCGCAAGGCGATCAAACCGGTCAGTCGTAGAGGAGATCAACTCTGACTGCTCTTTCGAAGGCCAGATGCTGAAGATGAAACTCAAATACTTTGGCCCCCTAATGAGAAGAAAGGACTCCCTGGAGAAGAGCCTAATGCTGGGAACAATAGATGGCAAAAGAAGAAGGGGATGGCAGAGGATGAGGTGGCTGGATGGAGTCACTGAAGCAGTCGGCATGAGCTTAAGTGGACTCCGGGGGATGGTGGAGGACAGGAAGGCCTGGAGGAATGTTGTCCATGGGGTCGCGATGGGTCAGACACGACTTCGTGACTAACAACAACAACAATTTTAAAAACTAATTTTAAAGTTCAACAGTCGCTTTTAATTTCACTTATATTTTTAGTTAATTGTTATTTATTATATTAAGATGGGTGTTTAATTGTGGTTTGTTTTAATGATTGTAATCCATCCTGAGATACTATGCATAAAAATAAATAAATAATTTTACCAATGGGCACGTCCTCAGGAATTAACAGCTTGATTTAAGGTCAGTGTAAATGGATTCTTGGCATCGGTTTGACAGCTAGAAGACTGATAGTACAACAGCGGAAGGACAAAGGCTCCTATAGTGCTGTGATTAACGAGCCAACCATACTTTCAACATCTGAATTGTGGTCCACAGATGCTGCACACAAACACACATTTATATGGCTATGTCATCTGCTCGGGAACTTTATGTTTAACTTTTAGAAGGCGTCATACACAGATGCATCTCATAAGCATTCACTGAAATTGATATACTCAGTGCTAGGTAGCCAGCTTTCCTCTTTTTGGCTCTACTGAAATTTTACGGGGAAAAATAAACTAAATGCTGGAGTTAGTATAGAGACAGTAGGCCTTGTATCCACTGACAGGCGTTTGTCCCATGACAAAAAGCTGTCATTTCATTGCAAACTGCTCAGACTTTAATCCCAGCTTCTCCTCCTCCTCCTCATACACCCACCCTGACTTGGTGGCAAGCCCGTTTCCAGTCTGGCTACTGAGGGAGACTTACAAACATGGGAATGTCTTCCGTCTCGCTGATGGCCGCTTTCATCATGGCCACAACGTGCTCGTTCGTAATAACTTCCTGCAGCGACAAGCACAGAAGAGAAGGTGCGCAGCTTGCCTTATTCCAACGCTAAGTCAGAGCTGCCTCAGCTACAGAGATTATCGGTGTGGCTGATTATATTCCCCAGCTCCCAATAACAAGCATTCACTGTGTCGTTTCCAAGCAGGCGAAAGAATAAAAGTTACCGCGCAAATAGCTTAGAAGTTTTGGCAAATCGGGTGGCAGCTTGGCTTTTCCCCCAGGCCTTCAAGGACTGGCCACAGGGACCTGTGACACAGCCAGCCAGGATTAATTGTCTTATGGGATGCCAGTTTCGGCTGTCTTTTGTGCAAGACGGTGAGCAGGAAAGGATCCCCCGCACCCTTCAGCAGTGATGCCCGCACAGGACACACTGCATCGGCGGCACCCGGCGGCACTCACGTGGAGGATGTTTCTCACGTTGACGGCTGTCAGGTTATGCTGTTTCGCACCGTCTTCCAGAGTCCGGTCGAGGGTGTCGTCCAGTTTGAGGTCACAAGCCAAGGGGCCTTCCTCCTCCTCCTCCTGGCATTTCCCTTCCCGCTTCCGCTTCGTCGCTTTCCTCCTCTTCCTTTTCCCTCCTTCTTCTCGTTCTTCTAAGAAACCGGAAACAAACACACACAACCAAAATGGGTGGGAGGGGAGGATACAATGGGGAAGGGCAGGACTCTGCCTCCTTAGAGGAATGGGTGGAATAAAGACGGGATGAAATGAATAAACCAGTACAAGGAGATTCCCATGTCCATTTTTCCAAGCATGGGGTCACCTCTGCTGATGTGACAAGAGCACAGTGTGCCTCCATTCTAGGAGCTGGTTTGGAGGCGTGGTTCCACTCACCCACTGGGATGAAAAGCCCCGTCTCCTCGGCTTCCTCCTTCAGCTCGTGCAGCACTTCAGCACTCAGCAGGGGCTTGGGGGCCTTCGCATTCTGGGGGTCATCTGCCACTTCCCATTCAGCCTCCATTTTCGGCAAAAGGCCAGCTGAAACCCAGAGATTAGAGGGGCGCCGAGGTATAGCAGGGAGAATCGTCAAATGTCATTCTGAATAAAAGGCCAAGACCTTTTTATTTCAATGTCATTTTAATTGTTGAATTTATTTATAGATTTTATATTTATGCCGGGATGTCTCCAGATTTTTATGCATTTTTATGTAATTGTATAGTTATTTATTTGTATCGGAAGCCGCCCCGAGGCCTTTGCAAATGGGGCGGCATATAAGTGTCCCAAATAAATACATACATGCATGCACGTCAAGGTGCCTGGACCTTATAAACAAGTATTGCCACTGCTGTTTTCGATGGGGCTGCAACTTTTGGCCCCAGCCAAGCCCCACAGCCCAGCAGAAGGGTCTTCTGGCCCCACGTCTCCCCTTCGGTTGCCTCTGCCTGTTCCCTGCAAGGTGGTCGAAGGCTCTCCCAGACCCAAGGCTCCACCAGAAGAGAGGCGTGTGGGGGCATAAACACTCCCCCAGACTTCTCCCTTTACGCAAGGCCGCAGTGTTGCGCAGCATCCAGGTGCTGCTACCTGGGGCAATTTGCCCCAGCCCTGGAATGGCTGGAGCCATGACTCGTTCTAGATTTTTTTCCCCCGTATTTCTAGGGCTGAAGACGAAAGGTAACCCTATGAAGGAGAATCCAGGTTAGGAGCTCTGCAGCACTGCCTTAACCCAAACTGACGTTTTACCTGCACAGTCCAGGTGTTGCTCTATCTTGTCCACAAAGAGCTTGGCTGATGGAGAGCACTTTGCATCTCGACACTCCTCAGCTTGCTGTGGACAGAGATCTGATCCTGCCTTTGGAAAGGTCTTCCCACCTCTCGACGGGGCCTCCGCCGATTCCTGCCAGGCTTTCTGAGGGGCATCTCTAGACGGAATCGCAGCTCCTTTTACCAGCTCACCATCAGCATCTCCCAGGTCCCCTGCAGGTGCTGGCAAAGGAGAGGAAAATGAACCCATAGCACAGTTTTGTCCCTCGACTTGCAGCATGAAGCTGTGGAGCTGGTTAATCCCACCTGAAGAAGTGGTCTCCATTTGAACGGAGGGCACGTCTGAAGAGAGGTCCGACTCCACTTCTTCCGAATCTGCCGGAACAGCTCTCCTCTTCTTGCATGGCAGCATCTTCAGGGACAGAAACATCCCAACTAAAGCTCCCTTGCTCTCCCTCTGCAAAGACAGAGAACCGAGTGGATTATGCATAGAAATGTCCTTGGAGGATATTCAGATTCCTCAGGTCATTCGAAATGCAGAAGCCCAGCTCCAAAACAGGATGTACTGGTACTGGTGCTGCTCTTGAAAGAATTTCTGCTACTCATTTTCATTTAGAAACACAGTTCTTATTCTTTGCCTATGCCAATTCCTCATCTGGGAAAGCGGTTTTCCAGCACCTCAGCAGCATTTCTTTGTACTGGTGGCTCTGGCAAATGCAGACATTCTTGGTAGTCCTTTTGATGTATAACACTTCTTCTTCTTCTCTCAGTGCCATCACCTTCTGTGGCAGATTCAATTACTCAGTAATTTATTAATTTACGTACTTATTATAGTTATATTCTTCTTTTTTTCCTTTCTAGTGCTAAATCTAAAAAATAATAGGAACCCAAGGTGGTTACATCCTCCTCCTCCCCGTCTTATCCCCACAACAACAACCCTGTGAGGTAGGCTGGGCTTCGAATCTAGGACTGGCCCAAAGTCACCCAGTCAACTCCATGGCTAAGTAGGGACTAGAATCCACATCTCCTGGGCCCCAGTCATATACTCCACCACTATACCACATTAGTTCTCTTGGGATGCTAGTCTGACTACGGAACTATATTCACTGATTGCTGGTGCCTGTTTATTTCAAAACATTCAAAATATATTATTATTATTATTATTATTATTATTATTATTAACAGTTCTATGCCGCCCCTTGCTGAAACCTCGGGGTGGCTTACAACACAATATACATGTATTTTAAAAGAAAAACACTTCCACAAGCAAAGTTCCAAATATTTACCCTTAAATCCCTAACTGACCTGGGACTATGGTACTTGGTTCCAGGATAGGGTTTCCAATCATTCACTTTTGAATTACTGAGTTTATTGTAGGATGTTAAACCAACTATCTTTTCCCAGTTACCTGGGAGCAAGTTCCAACTGAATCAACTTGGTTACCTTCTGAAAAGACATGAATAGAATTGGGCTATTAGGGATTCTTTGTTCAGCACCGTGAAATATTTAAGTGCATAACCTTATTTCATTACTCTCCCACTCAAGAAGAAAAGGTTTCTCTGGATCCTACACATTACAACAGAGACAGGAAGATTCCAGGTTTATTAAGGCCACAGGCCAAAGTTTTTTTCCTAGATAGAAGCTGCACTGAACAAAACAGTCTTTAGATGTGATACATAGCATCACACTGTTGTTAAAGTAAATCTATGCACATTTGTTTATTCATTTAAACCATTTGTATCCTGCTCCTTAGCCACAAAGTCTCCCGGAATAGCTTACATACAACCATTCAAAACAGGATATTCCTAGCCCAACCCTCCCAGATGAAAAGTCATGGAAATGAAGAGGGAAGGGGAAGAGGGGGGAAGCAAAGACTCTTTGAGCAAACCTGATGAAATCGTTCTGCTTCCCATCTCACATGGCCCACCAGATGTTGTTGGACTGCAACTGTAGCCTTAGCTACTGCATACAATGGTGAGGATGGTGGGAGCTGTAGTCCAACAGTATCTGGAAAACTGCATGATGGGTGCTGCTGATTTCGTGGGTGAGCTGAGGCCTCCAGGATTAGTGTCAAAACAAAAGGTGCCACAGCAGTAACGAAGCAACACAGATTTGGGCCCTTTAGTAATCTGGCTGGAAGTCTATTAGGAACCTCACAAAAGAACAAGGCAGAGACTTTCTAAAGGAAGGGTATAAGCCAGGAAGTTCTTCCACTCAAACTGGCAGCCTCAAGGGAAAAGTGCTGATGCCTTCAGTAGCAAGAAACTTGTGGAGCCACTTTGGAGATTAGGAAGAGGTCTTCTACAACCTGACTGACTCTGCCACAAAGCCCAGGAAACAAGATGCCTCTTCATGACCAGCAAATAAGTGGTTCCAGGCCATGGTGGGGAAGAGCTATTCACATCCCCCTGGCTTTATACTGAAATACTCACTTAGCAGCTGCAGTCGCAGCAATGAGCGCTCGACTCTTGGCCTTGGTCCTCGCTGAAGCTGCGAGTCCCCTCCTGTGAGGCTCCAACTCTCCACCCATTGCCCCGTAAGAGCCTAGGAAGAGCCCCTGGGACCAGACCAAGGGCCCACCTCGTCCAGCACGCCGTTCGCCGAGCGGCCGGCGAGCTGCCCACGCGAAGCGCGCAAGGAAGACGCGAACGCCGGCGGGGCACACGGGCGGAGCGCCTCCGGGATGGGGGGAAATGCGACGCTCGGGGCGAGCGGTGGGGCTCGCAGTCCACGCCCCCCCAGGGACACCAGGTTGACGCTACCTACTCTGGCCGGGAAGAATGAGCGCTGCAGTCCGGCACACCCGGGGGAGACCGACAAGGCACTGGCCGTGCGGGCTGGGGGTGATGGGCACTGTAGTGCAAGCCGCGCGAAGGGCGCTGGGCGGGGAGAGCCGTTATTCTCAAGGCAGCCTGCTCCCAGGAGCCGCTCACGGCCCTGCCCGAGCCGCCCGCCGACTCACCGCGCGCGCTCCGCCGCATCCCTCGCCCCACAGCGGCTCGCCTTTGCCATTTTCCAAACCGGAGCCTCCGCTTTCCTCCGGAACGGAAGCGGAAACGACACCGGAGCGGAAAAGGAAACCAGCGGGCCGCGCGCCTTTACCACACAGGACGACTCGCGCCGCCATCTCTCTTCCTGGCATGAGTTAAGTAGGGAGAAGGCAAGTTGGGGGGAAAACCCCGAAATCACATAGCAGCCGTCTTAGGCAGTGTGAGAAGCCGCGGGTATTCTCTAGAGGTCGCGGGTCACACGATCTATGTACACAACCCAGAAATACGGGACGAGGGAGGCCTCCGCCCCGGTAATGCCTGCAAAAAGGGCAGAGAACCTGTACCATTATAGGAAGCGAAAACCGCCATCTTTTTTGCTGGCGAAAGGCCGAGAACCGCCATTTTTTGAGTTGGGCCTTTTGGACGCTGCTTAGAAGCGGTCGGACGCCAAAGGGCTGGCACGTGACTTCAGGGATTGGTCCTGCAGGCCACGTGACCACGAGGTGCTCCGGTGGGTCGACGACTTACCTCGTCCTCGCCCCGTGACGTCACGCCCAAACGAATTCGGCTCTGGATGACGTCACCCCATTTCTGGCAACGCTACAGATGCCTCCCGTTAACCCGGAATCCAGTCATCAGAGTGGGAAATCCGGGATCAGCTCAGCCTAGCCTGTGCTCAACCTTGGCAGAACAAAACTCATGCGGGGACACCCTGTAAAAATCAATAAAATCACCGGCAACAGTAAAATGCGGTATGGAAAGCAATCAGCATAGAACCTGTAAAATATCCGAGATTTAAGAGGGATGCTTTCAGTATTGTTCACGGGTTATTTGCAACATTTAGAGCAACTAGGAGATGGATCAGCCGCCCCGAGGCTTCGGCGAATGGGGCGGCATAACAATGTTTCAATAAATAAAATAAAATAAAAATCAGTAGTGTCAAAGAAGCCGCAGCCTTGGGTTTTCCAGAGCTTTGCGGGACTGTCAAGAACAAGTCATTTTGGAAGGGGCTTATTCACAGGGTCGCCCTAACTTGAAGACAACTTGATGAGACACAACAACAGCAGAGATGTACGATCCTAAAACCGCAGTAGAAGTCCGACTAAAATTATTAATTAAGCAACCGCAGTAGCAAGTGCGCCAAAAAAGACTTCGGTGCTTCTGCTGGTGCACTGCATCCCAGATGGCCACCATCACCCAAAAAACTTGGGTGGATACAGATTAGCATAAAATACACATTTGCCAACTTATGTGTGTGTGTTTAGACGTTCCTGGTGCTACTTAAATGGAAATAAATTACGTTTTGTCATGGTGGGGAAGGCCATGCCCTTCTGAGCTCTTCTGAGCAGGTACGAACTTCCAAATGTTCACTGGTCTCTCTTCTTAAGGAAGAGCATCTTAGAACTGGCCACAGAATGGCAGGCCTTCAACTCAAAGCTGCCTTCAGACAAAGAACTGTCCTTTGGAAAGTAGGACACATGGCTTGCCTTACAATCCTATCCATATTTTCTTGGTGGTAAACCCAGTCATGTTCAGTGTGGCTTATTCCTTGGCATTGTGCAATCTCAAGCTTGTAATAGGGAAGTAGGTTGGAAGTAAGTCCCACTGTAAGCAATGGGGTGTCCTTTTTAATCTAGCAGATTTGATTTTGAATGCTTGGTGTTTTTAATCTGGTTTCATTTTGTTTTACCATACTGTACTGAGATTTTCTTTGGCCACCTAATGAGAAGGAAGGACTCCCTGGAGAAGAGCCTAATGCTGGGAACAGTAGATGGAAAAAGAAGAAGGGGACGACAGAGGATGAGGTGGCTGGATGGAGTCATTGAAGCAGTTGGTGTGAGCTTAGGTGGACTCCCGGGGATGGTGGAGGACAGGAAGGCCTGGAGGAGTGTTGTCCATGGAGGCATGATGGGTCGGACACGACTTTGCGACTAACAACAACAACTAAGATTTTAGTTTTGGCGAACCAGAGAATTTTGGCTATAGAACTGTAACAAACACATCCCAGGCTTGATATGTGTATTTAGAATTTGCGGGCATAGGATGCAATCCTATGCATTATCTATTTATGTAAAGTTTTTATAGACTGTTCCATAGCAAATGCTATATTTAGACAAAAACAGTCCAGAACTCTCAGCTATACCCAGCCATTTAGAACATGTGGACTTTCTCTAAATGGTGCACAGCACAAGGTTGATAAATATCATAGACATAAATTGTGCTTAGTGAATAGTGACTTTTCCATACCCACTTTTTATTTACTGCAAACAGAAAACAAGATATTCCCCCTCGTTTAGAAATGTGGGCCTTCTTTGTAGGACAAATCCTGTGAGGACACAGTGATCCCAGTAGTTCGACACCCGTCCAGTCTAGCTGCCTAATGTACAGGTTGAGCAAATGCCATGAGGCAGCAGAAGAAAATGCTGATCCCAAAGTAATGCAGGAAATCCAGTAATTGATTCTTTTTCTAGCTATTCTACCAGCCAATTTTCCTTCCTCCAACACCTCCGTTGTACATGCGTACGACTCTGGTTACAGTCCAAGTAGGTTTCAGTAAAGAGCAGCCTAATGACCCACTGGAGGGACCCAGCCAGTGCCAGCCCTAGGCTTTGGGGGCCCTTGAGCAAGACCTCCTCAGCAAGTCTCCCGCAGCGCTGCCATTTGCCCCCACCGCCCTCGCCCCTCTTCCTCTTCATCACTGCCACTACTTACTTGGTCGACAAGCAGAGAGCCAGGCAACAAACACGCAGGGGCATCTCCTGCTCCTCTTTCCCACCAACGCTGCGCTCCGGGCCCCAGTGAAAGGTGGGTGAACAAGCCAGCTGCAGCTCTGAAGGGAGGGAGCCCTTCCAGGAGTTTCTGTCAGTAAACTTCCTGCTGTGTTGTGGGCCCTCAGCCGGTGCCCTGGTGCCAGCTCTGGACCTGTCCAACGGCAAAATAACACAAAACCCATGCAGAGACCCACAAAGCATTTTAATTATCATGCTTCATTTGCACTTTACCAGGAGCAAAATCGCCCAAAACCTACGGAGAAAATATGACTCACAGTACGTTTTAATTAATCGTGATGCTTCCCACAAAGGGCATTGCAGGGCAGGGGAGGATGGGTTCAAACAGTGCATATTTTGGTCCGTTCTGGATACCTCTGCACTGCAAAGTGCCCTCTGTCAAACATACAACACAAAGTCAAGCTCACTTTATAGGGCTCATTTTGTACCCTCACTCATCGTGACTCCCAAAGGCCTCTGGTAGGGGGTCTTTTGAAGCCTCGCTGGAAGATGTCAGGGGTCAAAAGGAGAACTGGAGTGATGCACTGTGTGCTGCATCGCTGAGCTGTGGGGGTCCCTCTTGCATTCAAGGCTGGGATTTCCTACAGGAAACATTGCTGCTGTAGGTTCGTTGGTGTCTTGCTTTTGGGAGATGCATTTATTTTCATTCATCAGAAGCTGAATGAGCTCAATCTACCAATCTTAAAATAGGGAGAAGTACTGTGTATTCTAGTAGCTTACACTGGCTTTTCAGCTTCTCTTTGTACTCTGTGTGTGTGTGTGTGTGTGTGTGTGTGTGTGTGTGTCTTCCAGCATATTAAACATGTACACCCGATTGTGGCAGGCAGACTTCCTGTTTATGAAGGTTGCCATCCAAAAACCTTTCCTGGATGTAAGCCCCAGTAAGGTTGCTGAAATAGCTCTGTTTCTCATTTCATGCAGCCCTGTATGAGAGGACAAATCGCAACCCCAAGGAGAATGCAAACCAGAAGTGGAATACGCTATTGCATCAGATACACGCTGTCTGTAGAAAACCCGTTGTAGTCTACTGTTATAAATTTTTAAAATTCTGCTTTCGACAAAAATTTCGTTCCAAAAGTCTCATAGCAACTGAAGTGCAATAATAATGAACACAGGAAATAATGTCGTGAAAACGTAACTTAATAACATGAATATGTTTCTCTGCCTGAGCTAGATCCAGGCAAAATGGAAGGGGAGCATTGTATTTAAAAGTCCATTTAATTTCCACATGTAGGTTGACATGTTAGTTAAAATAGATGGGGAGAGGCTAGAGCTGGATCTACTGATATATCTTTGGGTGGTTTGCAATAGCTCGGTTAGAATTTCTGGATCCCACAATAAAAACAGCCCTGAACTGCTGAAAGGTTTGAGTAACTAGGACTGGTTTATGGGAAGGGACTATGCATTCAATTCAGTTCTAGCACTCAAAATACACGGAGATTCAAATTCTTCAAAATGTACGCTTCTTGCATCAGGCTCTGGTTAATGAACCTTGCACTTAAATTAAATTAAATAGATCCCAAAAACATTTAGTCTTTCCACACTTGACTTAAAACACATGATAATGAAAAAGCACCTATTTTAGTTTTCATAACATTCCTGCACTGTAAACAAGAAGGTAATAAGAACAACAGTCAAGGCTGCCACCTACAGAAAACAATGATAAAAATAATTACATATTTTATTTATTTATTTAGCAAACTTATATGCTGCCCCCTTCACATAAGCCTCAGGGCGGCTTACAAACATAAATAAATACCACCAATACAATAATATAAAATTGGAGACATCCTGGCCAAGGTTGTTAAAATCAATAAATAAAATCAACAATTATGAGTGTATCTTGTATATAATTATTTTTGGTGTGGAGTAATTCAACATGTGAATGTGTTCTGAGGCTTAGCAAGGGCAGTTGGTTAGGCAGACTGATACCAATATGTGATGTGACAATGTCAAGTAATATATCCTCTTTAATGCAACAGTATAGGATAGTGCTGTAAGACTGTGTTCCCACACCTGTAAGAAAACCCTGATAAATGCAATGAGATTTAGTTCTGAGTAAATATAACTAGGAGAAGCTTATTGGAGGTTAAGCCAAAAAGGCATGCAGAGACAGTGGGTTTTAGGGGGTTATATGAAGGAATGTGCAAATATTCTTTATTTCCAGAGTGCTAGGCCAGCTCTTTTCCATTTTTAATTTAATTTATTACATGTCTATACTGCCCAATAGGCAACGCTCCTCGGCAGTTTACCAAGACTGGAAACTGCCTACGCTGGGGGTGGTCTGTGGCTGGCATTGGTGAATTGCATTATCGTGTACCTTATTGATGCCAAAGTATTGGGCAGCAGCAAAAAACTGAACCCCTGGGCAAGCCAAGGGCCCCAGGTAGAGGAGACTGACTGGAAGGCCTGGGGAGTTACATCAGTTCCACATCCCACCTGTCCTTAGGAGGAAGCTATGCCAGTACAGATGCAGGGGATGCTGATGGGCTGTCGCTATGGAAAACTGTGGGCAAAATGGTTGCCACCATAACGGCCCTGCCTGTCGCGTGGTGACGTGAAAGGGCAACAGGAAGCCACCACCTTGTGCTTTCGGAATATAATCACCCTGGCTAAACACACACCTAACAATAGTCTAGTCATGATGATGTCCAACCTCTGGTTCTCTTTTAAAGAAGAGAAAACTTTAAAATGAGGTATGCAAGCAACGAACAGGGTGCTCATGCATGTATCTGAACCTCCCACAACCAGGCTGAGCCATTTTCATATGCTGCCAATTGCCTGAAAACAGAGGAGGGTCTTAGCCTAGTGTTGACAGCAGGCAGGCCCCACTGGGGAGCTTGTTCGACCGTTGTGGGGGCCTCCCTCTGGAGCCCCTAGAGAAGGAACTTCAAGTCGCAGCACAGTGTGCAGACAGATTCACACTGAGAATGAAACTCTGCAGGGTCATTCCTTCCCAGGCCAAGCCAGTACCTTGAATCAGGCTTGAAAACATTCGGACAGCCAATGACCCAGAGCCAGAATCAGTGCTATATATTCAGAGTCTCACTCAGGGAAAGAATAGCACTGATATTGCTCACAGGAGCTTGAAATAAAACGTAATATGCAGTGCATTAAACAAGTCAACTGCTCTTCTCAAAAGCAGCTCACAACCTTTGCATGTAAGAAGAAAACCGTGTCGCCCGCAGTATTTATCGCTCTAGAAAAGGCATTGTCTGGTAAGCCTGATTTGCAAAGCTATGTAATCCGTGCCATGAGCTGGGAATCACCAGCAGCTGCAGGCATCGCCCAGCCCGGCTCCTCCAGCAAAGCGGGGGAGGCGACGCGCGCCCACCGCCCACGACCCGCCCGCGCATCCTCCGGAGGCAGACAGCCCCCCGCGCCGTCCTGCCGAGTCACCGTCGGGCGAGCTCGGAAGGCAGAGGGGCGTGGCCTCCCCGATCGGGGGAGGCGGGGCCTGGCCCGGCGATCGTTCGAAGTGGGCGGAGCCGGCGCTGCATCAGGACCAGTCGCCAGCGCCTGCATCTCTGTTGCCCTCGCAGCATCCTCGGCGCCAGCAGAAGCAGCGCCGCCGCATCCGCCGAGCCGAGGGGGCCTCCTGCGCGCATCGGGCCACCGCCGCCGCCATGGCAGAGATCGCCAGCGTCCGCCCCAGCTTCGGTGAGTGTGGCCTGGGGAGACGGCGGCCACCGCCGCCGCCGCTGCTGCGCAATGCCACCCTTCCTCTCTGCCTCCCCTCCCTCCCCCTCCCCCCCCCGCAAACACATCTTCGGCGCGCCCGCCCCAAATAGCCCACACCAGACTTATCCTAAGTGCCGCGGTCAGCATCCTGAGCCCTCCACAAAGCCCGCTCCGGCCTCCCACTGGCATCGCTCATCATGACACCACCCACATCTGTCCCTGCCAGAGCCAGGCCTTGCGACCTGTCGTGATCAGAGAACCATCTGCCCTCCCCTCTCCGGGCTTTGCCAGTGCGCGCACACACACGCACACACACACACAAAACACAACAGCCACGCATGCCCCTCGATCACACGCCAGCATACCAGGCCACAAGCCTAGCAGGCCATTACCAGCACTGATCCAGAGGAGAATTCAGACTCCTCTCTCCCCTGCTCCCTGCAATACTTGGATCAGGTTCATGGCTGCAGAACCAGACAGGAGTGAAGCGGAAGAGCTCTTCCCCTCCACCCGCCCACCCACCCACCCACCCACCGGCTTTGAAAACACCGCCAGGAAAAACATATATGCTGAGGAGCTGAAATTCTATAAATGTCTGTTCATCAACAAACACAACTGGGTTCATCGGGACTTACTCCCACAGAAGCAGGTACGGGATTGCAGCCTCAAACACTGTTTGAAAGATCCCTGCCTTTCTTCCTGCACTCCTTCAGTGATCATTAATGTTCGGCAAGCTAACGTTCAACAACAACAACAACGCAATCTCGCCTCGTCTTCCAGGCCTTTGGCAGCATTATCCTCCCCCTCGACACACGCACACAGTGCCAGCCATGCTCAGCACCAGTCAACGTTCCCCATCGCTCGAAAAATACTATCAGAAATAACAGTGATAATAACCAGGCCTTGGGCAGAGTGGAATTTCGGTGTCAACCACCTCCCCAGCCCAGGCATCGTGGGCCATGCTTCCTCCCCTCGCCGATCCCCTGCCAGGATCATCCGTGCTCAGCACGCTGTTCCGTGTTCTCCCTTCTCTTGTCACATCTCCTCGCCCCACCCCTCCTTGTGCACGGGCGTGCCCTGCCTTGGGATCCGGCTGGGTCAGTGCCAGGGGCAGAGATGCTGGGAGGGGGCGAGGCGAGGCATTGCCCTTCGTCCTGATCTCCCCCTCCCCCTCGGTGTGGGGGTCTGGGGGAGGAGGGAGCAGGTGCGGACGGGTGGCTGGGAGGAGGGCGGGATGACGTGATGTCTATTCTGGGCCAGGCGGAGCCCTGGCCCCTCGCTATGTTGGAGGGGATTCTGCCTTTGTTTGATGCCCCACTTTTTGCAGGGAATGTAGGGCAAGAAGGGCCTGGGGTGTGGGGAAGGAGGCCATCCAGGCCCCTGTGCTTGCGGAGGTGGAGGAGGAAGTCCTTGCCTTCAGCCCCCATGTCCCCCTCCCCCAACTGTGGGAGAGGTGTAACACAGCACATCCTCGCCAGATGCCCCCTGCCCTGGCCCCAGCACGCCATCGCGTATCGGCTTCCCTTCAGTGTCTACCGGGAGACAGGAAGTAACTTCCGAAGCCCAGAAATTGCCCCTGCCCCACCGCTGTTGACATTCCCTGGGGTCTCATCTCTGGGAAAAGTTTGAGGCCTCTAGACGAGGCTGGTGTGATGCCTTCTGACTCAGAAGTGGCTTTAAACCTTCTCCTTACTGCCCGCCACCCACCTGCCCGCCCACGCCAATCAGCACCTGCATAATAGCGGCCTACGGTATCTATCACTGTGGCATTCCTGTTTTGCCAGGTTGCAGTAAAGTTTCTGGCAGGGGAGTGAATGTAAAAGCTTGAAGGAAAACAATAAAACTCTTAATCCTCCCACACACACCTTGAGACACATTGAACTATAAAGAGAGTGGGAATCTCATGTGTATTTGTAGGCCTTTGATTTCCCCTGCCTGGTCTTTAAATCTGCAGCATTCAGCTAGAAATCTGTTTATTTCATGTTTTAATTCTGCTGTACAAAAACAGAACGCAATGCAAATTACCTGCCACACAATGGCAACTGTGAAAAAAAGATCAAGCCTATATCCATAGACAGGTGTGGGATGTTTTTATGTTAATTAGGTGCTTCTGGTCTGGTTGGGTCTGGTCTGGTCTGGTCTGTTCTGGTTTCTTTAAATCGCCAAAGTGCCATTTTTTTATAGCCCTCTGGAGCTGTCGTTGCATGGAAACGTGACAGCCACTTCTCTGCCCAGTTAATCCTGTGAGCAAAAACAGTGCCAAAGTAGTTTTGGATTTTACTGTGCCCGCAGGGGATGCCACCAACAGGCCCTGCACTGAGTTCAGTGGGGGCTCTGCATGGAGGAAGTCTCATGCTGGGTGCCCAGCTTCTCCCGGCAGGGATGGGAACCTTGCTGCCTGGAGCTGTGGCGTGCTGCTACCGCTGCTCAGAGCAAGCAGGGGGGGACTGAAAGGACCCGAGTATCTGCTTCGGTGTAAGGCTGATCCCGGTAACCGTCCGCTGCGTCTGTGAGCACACATGCTGTTGGGCATGGGAGCCACAGTTCGTGTGAACTGGAAACAACGCGACCTGGATGAGAGGGATCTCGGTCCATGCCCACCCCTCACCGCTGCCCCAATCCGACTGCATGGGAAACTACTACGCGATTAAGAATGGGGAGGGTTATTACGGGATCTATAATTCAGCGGGATGTCTAGAGCCACAGGACTGAAACTCGGCCGAAGCATCAAGGCCTGCTCCAGTGCTCTGTTTCCCATTTTTCTGTGTTGCCCTTGCTTTCTGCCGCTTTTAATTTCAATCTGGAGTAGCAAGGAACAACAGGAATCGCACGCCCCTGTCATGTTTGCCCCACCACATTTGGACAGCTTGCAGAAACAGCCGCAAACAGCCAACCCCCCTCCATCTACCACACTCCAGCAAGAGATAAGATCCGGCTGCCTGTTCATAGAAAGCCACCCTGGCAGCCTCGTGGAAATCTAGCTGCTCCATGCGCCACATCTTGGATGTCTGCCCAATACACATGAGGACCAGAAACTGCCAAGTATAATTGTGTGTGCATTTCGGGAGGGTGAGAGGTTTTACACTGTAGGAGAACCAAAAGCCAAGACAAACTCCAGAAAATGTTATAGCATCACTGTTGATAATTTTCTTATTAAAATACCAATTCAAGCTTGATTAAGTATGTAGAAAGCATTAACGAATGTGGATGAACCAACCTGCTACTGAGCCTCCAAAACCCAACCTGGGGAGAGGTCCCACAGCTTGCTCAGATTTCGGGAGTTTCCCTGCAACCCTGAGTAGGGACCGCATATTCCAGCTCTTCCTATTCACCCTCTTTTCTGGGGTGTGTCCCCTCTTCAACTTGCTGTCCCTGGTTTTGCCTTTTGGGGAACGCTGGATTTCCAGGCAGGCATCCCTGACTGAGTCATCTGAGGGGCAGCTGGATTTCGATGCCAGCGTGTGGGTGCAGAAGCAGAAGGGCAGCCCCTTCTCCTGTGATCACCTATCCAGGGCGTGCATTGCAGCTGTGCTGTGAGATGTACAGCTACACCCATTGTGTAGAGAAGAGACTCCAGAAAGATGTAATGGGGAGGGAGCCGGGAGGATGAGTGTCAGGCAGCGACCATGCTTGGAGCAACAAGGGTTCCCCTGTTGTCATCCATGAAGCGCTACAGGAAAGGAGCATCGGAAGCTCCTTTAGCTCAGTGCTGTTGACACTGGCTGGCAGCAGCTGCTCTCCAGGGTTTCAGGCCGGAGTTTTTCAAGAACTAGCTGGCAGTGCTGCAAACTGGCCCTTCTGCATGTAAAGCAAATGTTCTACCACTAGGATAAAGCCTTTTTTCCTAAAAATAATGAGGAGCTTAGTCATCATGGTTCTGCATAAAAGGCTGGCTGAAACATGAACATGAGAAGCTGCCTTTATACGGAGTCGGACACCTGGCCAAGCCAGTCCAGAATTGCTGGCACTGACTGGCAGCAGCACCTCTCCAGTTTCAGGCAGAATGTTCTCCTTGCTCTACCTGGAGATGCTGGGATTGAACCGGAAACCTTCCGAATTCAAAGTGGGTTCGCTGCCCCTGAGCGACAGTGCCCCCCCGTCATGGCATTCAACCCCCGTCATTGCCAGCCAGCATGGCAACGATGCGGTCCAACCTTCCTCATCCTGGAGCCCTCCAGAGGTTGTGCAGTAAATCTCCTTGCATGCTTGACCATGCCAGCTGGGGCTGACGGGCACTGAAATCCAAATCACATGGAAGGCACCAGGTTGGGGAAGTATGAATGACCCCGTTAAGACATTAGGAAGGAAATTGTTCTGATTTTTGTGGGTGCCGCCGTGCCCTGAAACTACCATCTTTATCAGTATCCTCTCTATCTCCGACGGGGAGTCGTCATTGCTTATATAGCCACAGCAATAGTGTCCATGCTCAAGGGAAAGGTGTTTGCAGAACAGCAGAAAATATTTGGGAAAATACCTAAGGACGGAAAGAGGGAACTGCGGAGGAACAGCCCAATCAGAGCAGAGTCTGCTCAATGCTGCTTGCTGCGGGGGACAGGAAAAGAGGGGAAGGGGTGGCATATGTTGACCAGCAACTCTCCATTCTGCAACGTTTCTTCCAGGTCCCCTTTGTTCACCATTGTACCAACCACCAGAGTTTATGCGCCGCTACTAATGCACATGGTGCCATTCAGAATACTGCGTTCAAAAGATCAGGTCTCTGCCCTGAGGAGCTTACAGATGAAACCAAGTTGTGCCAGGAGACCATTGTGGGAAGAGAGGAAAGGGGTCCAAGAAACAAAGAGCAGGGTCATATTGCAAAGGCCAGAGTAAAAGAGGGGCAAATGGGCGGGAATATGGTCGCTAGTACCTTGGCCTTGATTTGCAAGGAGGACTAAGAGGTTGGATCCAGAAGAAATAGGGTTGCGGAAGATGTGGTGAGGGAGAGGCAGAGAAATAGCATGTGGCAGGCGTTCCGGGAGGCAGGTGCAGGCATCAGGGGCATCGGGCCTGAAGGAGCAGAGCCCTTTGAAGGGGAGCGAAGTGGTGTCCGCTGGGAGGGAGCACCTCAGAAGTGGGATGGGCAGCAGGACTGGGGCAATGCTAGGAGCAGTTTTACAATTAAAATAAATGCTGGTTGTAGAAGTGAGGTCGTCTGCATGGAGGGCTGCCCGTCAGGGCAGGCAAGAAGAAAAAGAAACGCTGGGAACAGCGAGAAATATTCAAGAGCCGTGCCAAACAGATATAAATTTAAGTTTTCTAATCCTGGAAACTGGTACCAAATAGGCCATACGAAAACGTTGGCTTTTTGTCCTCGACGCAGCAATGCTGCTTCTCTTCGTCGTGGGAAGGGTCAAGGGCTTGCTAGTACCCCCAAGCTCTTGGTTCCCTGGTCTTTGCAACCCTACTGGTGCATTTCCTCTGAGATTCTGTCAGGCGTTGTCCTTGCATATCCTCACATCCTGGGGACTGGAAGCTTGATTGCTGAAAAGCTGCAATGCTGAGGCAAACTGGCCATGTCATCTTGCTCCCGTTTCGATGTGGATTCCACACCAAACAGCTGGCGCACCAGAATGTGTCCCTCCAGATGTTAGGCTGCTGGGTCTTCTGTGAGCCTGGCCAGGGACGATGAGAACTGTGGTCCAACAGCTTCCCCACTCTCACCTCCTGCTGAATTTAACCCTTCCTACACACCACTGTCTTCCTTTTGGAAGTCAAGTGAGCCAACTTGCCACTTTATATTCTAAATTCTATTTTATGTTTTTAGAGGACCCGGAACAACCCAGAGAACTTCAGCTGTTGAGCAGTATAGAAATGTAATAACTGAATATGTGGGATCCCTCCCACTCAGAGCATTCGATTCAGGAGGAAGCTATCCCACTGAAGCCCAAGACACAGAACTTTGGAGGGGAGGGGATGCAGCTTGAAAGGGCCCTGGTGGAGTTCCGGCTTTTCCAGTTAAGAGGAACAGGCAGTGGATCTGACAGCAAAAGACTAGGGTGTTTTCCCAAGACATAATAGACAAGAATCTGGAAGCCCTTGGTCTGAATGCTGACCCAGTCAGGAGAATTTGCTGAGTGACCCTTGGTAAGTCCCTGTTTCTCAGCCCAACTTACCTCCTGGGGTTGTCACAGGCGTAACGTTGCAGGGGAAGCTGCTTGGAAGGAACTGAAGGGTTCTCTTTAGCGCGAGGGACTTGATCACAAGCCGAACAGCAGGGATGGTGCTAGGTACTGGAAAGGGATGGGACAGAACAGAATTAAAGTGTGCTAATTTCTCGGCCGGCTGTTGCATTCTTTAAAGTTTGGGTGTGGATCTCTTTAAAGGGCTCCGTGTCCTAAGGAACCAATATTTGCAAGGGGATGTATGGGCTAGGGAGAGGAGGGCAAATTTTTGATTCCAGACAAAAAAACAAAAAACAAACAAACCTAAGGGAAAAGGGTTCAAGGGGGAGAACATGTGGGCTCAAAGCTTGCTAGTTCGGGGGGTTCAGGATTAACAGAGATCATCAGAGCGCCTGCAGCATGATTTCAGCAAGCGCCCATGGACAGCGGGGTCTCCCAAAGAGTTGGAAGGGGCTGCAGCTGTGGTGGGGCACCTCCCCAACACCACCTCTGCCTGACTGGCATTTGTCAGGGATCCTTTTGTCAGGAGAGCAGGTGAGTGTGACGAGAGGACCCCTGAGCATCTCTGAGGTGCCATGATCCTCAAGGCCTTGTGGATGAGAAACAGGGAGCCATGCTCGTGGCACATCGATTGTCGCATCAAGGTCCGGGGGCCTGCTGCGAGGAACATGCTCCTCCTCAGGACACTGGGGCTTTCTCCCTGTAGGCTCCGTCTTCCTCCTTAGCTTGCAGTGGGGACCCGGAGGTGTGGGACCACACCGCACATCATCCCCAGTTGGCTGGGGGAAATGGGGGTGGCTTGCATTTGTCGCACACGGACGCATTGCTGAGGTCGAACCAAGGCTGCAGCAGCTGGTGCTTTAGCGAACTCTGGTGGACCCCCCCCCCCCCGCTGGCTTGCCGGGCTGCTTCCAAGTCGGTAGGTCATAAATTGTGTGGGGCTGCGGTGCCTGCTCCCTAGGGTTGGGGTTAGGGAGTGATGCGGTGGGCATTGTGGTACCTGTGGGCTCCCATGTGCAGCTTTCCTGGGAAACATGTTCTTGTTACTTAACACATTTTTTAAAAACTTGCGGCACATGTTTTAACCAACAGCAGGGTCTGCTTTGGAAAAGATTTCTGTTGGCCCCAAACAGTGTGGGGTTAAAAGAGTTGTTTGGTGTGTTGGGGCTTAGACCCCGATTCTGCCTGGTACTCAGTCCTTCGGCCAGGTGACCGGCCCTCTGGCAGCCACTTTGTGGTGGCACCCAAGACAGCTTCTCGAATGGCCAGATGTGCCCGTGATCCCAAACCGTGGCCTACCCAGGCCCGGAGTACCGCTGTGGAGAGGGAACGACATGCAGGGAAATCCTTGCTCCGAGCTCCGGCCTGGCAGAGGGAGCTGGCTCGGGCCACACGTGGAGGGGGGAAACCTCGCCAGAGCAGATTAGGCCCCTCAGAAGCCCCAGCGTAAATGAGATGTGCACCTTTATCGAAGTGGCCTTCCCAGGTTCTTGCCTGCTTTGTCTCTCTCCTCCCTGTTTTGCTCTGCCTTGTAGCAGCCGGGCCTTTTTATTCCCTCGAACAAGCAAGAGGCACAGAGCTGATCAAGCCGATGTCGTTAGCACAGCGGGGATCATCCCTTTAGGCTGAGGACTTGGGCATTAAATTCCACCATTTTCCTCCGGCAGGAAGCGTCCCAGAGGCAGCGAGAGCCACATGGCACACGATCTACTGTCCCCACCAGCACATGTATGCGTGTGGATGGGCGCTAGCTGCCAGCTGATCAATTATTATCTGGGCCTAATTTAAAGTATTGGTCTTAACCTTTAAATCCCCGAATGGATGGTGTTCTTCGAAGCCCCCACAGAGCCCTGCCCATATATTAAGAACCACCTCAAGGGTCCTTCTCAAATGCCTGAGACGAAGATTGGTGAGGCTGATGGCCACAGTGGTCTTGTAGGTGGTGGCCCCCAAATCTGTGGCGCTTTGCTCCTTTTGATTGGCTAACTGTCCTCTCTTGTCCATGCATTCGGGCACGCTTTGTAAAGCTTCCATTTTAATCCTACCTTTAGCAGAAATGGTCATTAGCATGGTACTCTAGAACAGTTTCTCAGTGGACTCTGTGGACTAGTTCCAGCACGAGGAGCCAGACATAATTACTTGGAGGTAATTATAGAGAACGAGCAAGCTTGCTGATGGATGTGGCTGAACTGCTCTCATTCGGCTCCACCTCCAGAGGGAGTGGCTAAACAATCTAGGAAACTTCAGCCGGTGTTGTGTTTAGCAACACATCTGAACTGAAATCCCCTGGGTGGCTGAGCTCAAGACAAGCTGGAGTCATAAGCCAAGAACAAAAATGTTGCTTACGAGGTTACCCTGCCAGGAGAAAACCAGCCAGGATTCCCAGTTCAGATGTAATGCTAACCAAACCATGGATGGCCGTTTCCCAGGTTGTTCATAGCCTTTTCCACTGGCAGGAGACGCCCAACGAAAGCCTCAGAGCAGTGTCCACCCGCACTTCCCCGCTCGGCCGGCACGTCTGCGAACGCTGCTCTGGCTGCTTTGCGGGCGAGTAGTTCTAAGAAGCAATGCAGGGCACACCAGATAAATTCTACATTCTGTACTCATCAGGCTGCAGGACGATGGGAACCTGCTGCATGCCTAAGTGACCAGCGCTGTCTGCCGAGACCGGGGGCGGTATCATAATGCGGGGTGGGCCATACGGAGGACCCCTAAGACACCTTCCCGTCTGGGATTCTAGGGCTCCCTGATTACACCCCAGGCAGGAAAATTCCCGGCAAAAGGCTCAGCCGAGCGGGTGTTCGGCTGCTTTGTGTGGAAGCGCTCCTAGCCCCCTCGCAGGCTGTTCTGCCGTGCTGCCCACGGGCCTTCCGGTGGGCACATGATCCTCACCATATGGGAGGGTTGCAGTCCAGATGACGAGGACCTGGACTGATAAGTGGCATTGCCAAACAGGGCTAAACAACACCCCGAACCCACTCCTGCCTGAAACCTCGGAGAGCTGCTGGTGGTCAGTGGAACAGTGCAGGGCTGGATGGACCGAGGGCCTGCCTCGGGACTGCACCTTGGACCAGCTGCACGCCCAGCATGTGCTCTACCACTTAGCTATGGCTCTTCCCCAATGGAAAAATAAGGTGCCAGACCTCATGGTTCTCAAGAAAGGGTTGTTTTAAAAAAAGGCACTTTCTACTGAGTTAGGGTGGTTCATTTAGCTCAGTGTCATTTCCACTGACTGGCAACATCTCCCTCGAGTGAGAGACAGATTTATCCCAATCCTGCCTGGAGCGATTGAGGATCAAACCCACGGTTTCCACCTACAGACCACACGCTTCACCATTGCGCTACAGCCTGCCTCCTAAAGTGGGAGGCTGCTTATGAACCGACGGGGTGGATGCACGTAAGATTATCCTGCTTTGCAGAAGGCACGCGGGATGGCTTCATCTTTTCTGATCCTCCCGCTCTCTTCCCCTTCACAGATGTCTCTCCAGTTGTGGCAGGCCTCATCGGGGCCACCGTGTTGGTGGTGTCCGTCTCCATGACCGTGTTTGTGTGGACGTGCTGCCACCAGCAAGCGGAGAAGAAGCACAAGACCCAACCGTACAAGTTCATTCACATGCTGAAGGGCATCAGCATCTATCCGGAGACGCTGAGCAACAAGAAGAAAATAATACGGATCCGGCGAGACAAGACGAGTCCCACCACAAAGGACGGAAGTGGCAACCTGCTGGTTGATGCGGCGGAAGCTGGGTTGGTGGGGTCCGATAAAAACTCCGGTGGGCTGAGCCCAGTCCCTTGCGTCAACCAGCTCCCCATCAAAGTGGATTACGGAGAAGAACTGAGTCCGGATCAAAGCTTGACTCCGACGGGCAGCAAAACATCCTCTCGGTCTTCCCCGGAAGACGAGGTCATGCTAGGGACGCTGACTTTCTCTGTGGACTATAACTTCCCAAAGAAGGCACTGGTCGTGACCATCCAAGAAGCTCATGGGTTGCCAGTCATGGATGAACACAACCAGGGCTCTGACCCCTACATCAAGATGACAATCCTGCCAGACAAGAGGCACCGAGTGAAGACGCGTGTCCTTCGGAAGACCCTGGACCCGGTCTTCGATGAGACCTTCACCTTTTATGGGATCCCCTACAGCCAGCTCCAGGACTTGGTGCTTCATTTCCTGGTACTGAGTTTTGACCGCTTTTCCAGAGATGATGTCATCGGAGAGGTGATGGTGCCGCTCGCAGGGGTGGACCCCAGCACTGGAAAGGTCCACTTAACCAGGGAAATCATTAAAAGGAACATACAGGTAGGAAAATCAGTATCCAGATATTTCGTTAAGGGTGTCCAGCCACAAGCAAAGCCTGGTTGATGTTCCACACAGTCCACCAGGAAGTGGAAGGGGCTGCCCAGTGGTCTGGACCAGGCAGGATGAGAGCTAAAGGGCATGTTCCCGCGTTGTGGTGGTCCACAGGAAATGCACTGCCTAAAGAATAGGGCAACGGAGAGCAGAGATCTGCGCAAAAATGCATATGCTACTTTATATGTTCAAGTATGTATGCTACTCGGGGTCAACCTAGCGGAGTTGATGGGTGGGAGATTCAGGACAGAGAAAAGAAACATCTTCACACAGCACATACTTGGGTGTGTGAATCTGAATTGGAGGGAATTTGATGCCACAAAATGAAATGCAGGATTCGGAACGCAGGAAGCTGCCTCATGCTTAGTCAGCGGATACATCCATTGGTCAACGTGGCCCAGTGTTACCGACACTGACTGGGAGCAGCTGCCCAGGGTTTCTCGAGTTTTCCCTGCCCTGCGGATATGCGGAGGGCTGGAGTCGGGGCCTTCTGCACCCGCTGCTGAGCTACTGCCCCTGCCCCACCCCAAGTTCCCAGGAACGTGAGCTGGAGGACATTGCGGGGCAGCAGGTGGCCCTCCTGTGGGGGCCTCTGGCTGGCCGCTGTGGGTCAAAATGATGGACCAGATGGACCCTTGGTCTGAGCCAGCGCAACGATGCACGCTGGGGCAGAATGCAACACCGCTGAGCTGGGCGCGCCGGGATCCGGCAGGTGGCGTGTGGAAGCCCTAGTCCGCAGAGAAAGTCATTCTTGGTTACCTGTGGGGGAGACAGCTGCTGCCCCCTCCTCTTCAGGTTATTCACCTTTAAACCAGGCTTGGCCAGACAGAGCGCACCTTCAACTAGGCGGTCCTCGAACAGAGGACTGTCCTCCGTAAAGGAGGACCCAGGGCCACCGAGCAGGCAGGCAGGGCTTCTACCAACTAGGAGAGGATGGGACATGGAATCCAGAGAGGTTGTGGGTCAGAATCTGGGCCGTGCAGAGAGCTGAAAGGAACAAAGCGTCTGTGACGGGCCCAGAGTCACCCAGTTGGCTCCATGGCTGAGCGGGGACTAGAATCCAGGTCGCCGGAGTCCCAGACCTGCACTCCTAACCACTACACCACACTGCCTCTCAGGACCGAAATCCTCATGATAGCTGAGGGATGGGGAATGGAGGTTCTCGGCCGTAATCCATTGTTCCCTGTAATGGAACGAGGTATTTGGGGCCGGAACAGGCAACTGCGACCCACTCACTGCGCAATGGGTGGAGCGGAGCTGAAAGCTGCTAGAACTGTGGCGGTTTGTGGCCGTGGACCAACAGAACCTCCTGCAGCTTTGCTCTTCTCCCCGGGGGCTGCAGGGTCTCTCACGATGAGAGCCAGAGCCCACACCCTTCTGGTCTGACTGGTGCTGCTCTCAGCCCCCACTGTGGTTCTGCTCACTAGCATGACAACCCTTAGCTCACGCCATCCCACGGGGATAGAGGGGAAAGGTACCAGAATCCCTGGTTTGCATCCACCGGAGCCTGAGAGCGGCACCCGCTCACCTTCCTCCCTATAAACACGGCTTTGCTAATAGGATATTCACAAGAGGCTGCACGTCTCCTAGGGGCATGTGGTTTGCTCGGTGGCGGCGCCACAGTGACTCCGTGCCTTCCCCCAAGACCTCCTCCCTGTACTACGGGTGGGCAGGAGTGAGCGCTGGATCTCCTGGGGCAGGCAGCAGGCTGGCAAAGATCTCCGAGTGGGAACCGTTTGACCACACTGGCAACCCAGTCAGACGGATGAACAGGGAGCTGGCTGGGGGCACCCAGGAAATGGGCCTCCTCTTCCGCCTGGAAGGAATTGTGAGTGCTGCTCCATTCTGGAACTGAATTGCCTGCTTCAGCTGTTGCTTGAGAGGGTAGTAAAATTAAAACAGACCGTGCAAGCCTGGAATCTGTTCGCCCCAGACCAGACTCTGAATGCTTTCCTCGGCCTCTGGCCTCTTCCCCACGCTTTAGTCGAGTCTGTAAAAATCAGTCGGCCCTGCCCACACGTTGAAAGCAAGAACGGGTGGCGACTGCCACCTGAGTCAAGCCAATCTTAATGCTGGAACTGCACGACTCCACCATTTCGCAGGGAGACCCACAGCGCTGGGTCAGGCTGACTCCCAGAGAAGTGGGCATGGGATTATCTGGTTGGTTGATTCACCGACAATCGACCATCAGATCGACATAAAATCGCCTGGCAGGGAGCAAACGCTTCTGAAGCAAGGGAAGCAAATTTCCTGTAGGCTCTCCTTAAATGTTTGTAGCAGAAGGACCGAGAGATGAGCTGGGGGGGGGGGGGGATATTTATTTGAAAAGATGCCTGCCACATATGTATTTTTCTTTTGGGAGGCCTGCCCCTATTAAAATAGCACATGTCTAAACAAGCCCCTGCTGCCCAGACTGGACTGAGAGTGCGATCCGATGCATGCTTACACAGAAAAAAATCCTGCAGTTGCCAACATCCGACCAGGTTCTTGTTCCTTGGATCCCACCCCAGCTGTAGCAAGAGCATCACCCCCACATTCAGAAGCGTGTCTACAGATGTCTGCACATGCCCCTTCTCACATCATCCCCAGCCAGCATGGACCAAGGGGGACGGGGGCTGGAGTCCAACCCAGCGGAAGGGCACCCCTCCTCTCACTGTTGGGAGAATGCTGCCAGTGGCGATGGCGAAATGGCAGGCTCAGGGGACTGTGGGCAAATAACACAAAGCAGACGGAGCATGAGAGGGCGGGGATTAAGAGCCAGGCACGGGGCCGGCAGATGCCGCAGGCTGAGGTGCGATTGCTGGAAAAGGGCCAGGTGGGCACTGGGAAGGTGCTCCGGAGAGGAGGAGCTGCATCACAGGAGACGGACCCGCACGGGGCAAACCCTCCACAAAGGGCAGGCGTGCCAGGGAAGGCCCTGACACAGCGAACGGACTTCCTCTGTGGAATTACGGTGGGAGACTGGTGGGAGAAAAGATCCGCGAGATCCCCAGAGGAGTCCCTCTGCCGTAAGGCGTCCCTTGCATGGGAGCAAGCTTCACGGACCCACCAGATTTAGGCATGAGTAGGGCTGCCCGGCTGATCTCCTCAGAGTAGTCCACGGACATGGGGGGGGGGGAAGGAATGGGGGAGCTCAGCTTGTAATGCGAGCAGAAGCTGAAAGAGCGTTGCCATGTTTAACAGCAGGATATCTCATTTCAAATAGCTTGAAAACATGTCTGAGAAGGAGCGGGGAGAGTCGCAGCTGCTTTGGGGGCTAGCTCTGGAACGGAGTGGGACCACTTGCGGCTGGTGGTACAGCTGGGTAACAGCGCTCACGGGGACAAGTTTCCCCAGGCCAGGGTGACCCCGAAGCACGGAATCTAGGACACGATGGCCATAGCAACCCAGCCGGCTATTCATAGGCTCAACAGTGGCTTTGTAACACTTGGCAAGACTCTGCTTCATTTCCACCATATTAACTCCCTTTCGACAAAGGCAGGTCTCCCCCCCCCTCGCCCCCCCTTCTCCCTCTTCTAAATGCTGCGGACGGACGGACGGACGAGTCTGCTGCTGCATTCAGTAATGCTACTGAAGCATTCGAGCACGGTGCAAAAGCATGAAGATGTAAACTACAAAACGCGAGGCTGGTTTCACAGAACTGTGCTATTAAAATAAAACACCGGTGCTTCCCCAATGCTGAGTTTTCTGGGGATGCGCAGCTGGAATTTTCAGCGCCCCTCTTTCTGCCACTTAACAGGGGAAATTGCTCATTTTCAGGGTTCCCTTCAAGGCCGAAATGAAGGCTCAGGAGAGATTTTACAAAGCGATTAACAACTTTATCTATTCAGTCACTCACTCACTCACTTCTACAAGTATTTATAGGCCACCTGATAACTGCTGAGGCCTTCCTAGATAGGGACAAGCAGCAACAAAAGTAAATGCATAAGAATAAAAAGGAGATGGGTCTTTTACTGCTAATCCTAACTCCAAAAGGAAGAGATTAAACAGCTGAAACATGGCACACAGATTGAAAGGACCCTAGGGGTGTGCACCTTGAGGCGAGTTTATTTTTAAAAAGCGTTCCCTTGAATTAATGTGAAGGTCTCCTTGGGATTGAAGCCTGCACTAACATCTTCAGACTCCAGGGTCATCTTTCCAAAAGCGTACGTACAACTTAGTTTGCAACCAGGGGAGTTTAAGACATTCAAGGGACAGATTTATGAGGCTGGGGGGTGGAGGGTAAGAGGTGACCATAAGAAGCGGTCTGGCTTGAGGGCTTCCCAGGGGGGCATCTGGTTAACCGACGTGGGAACAGAACAAGAGACTGAGGAACACTCTGGCCCGATCCGGCCAAGCTTCCCTCGTGCCTGAGATGGTACATCCTTCCGCCACATCTGCCTGCCACGAATGCCCCATAGCTAGCTTTCCAAAACATGCCAGTGGTTTCTTCTTCCAAAAGCCTCCTGAGAACATCCTGTCTGGAGAGGCTGAGGCAGGACTGGGCACTGAGGCTGCTTTGGAGGATTCTGAGGATGTGAGGACTTGCCTCTTTTCCAGAAATGCATCAGCAGAGGGGAGCTGCAGGTGTCCTTGTCGTACCAGCCCGTCGCCCAGCGGATGACCGTGGTCGTGCTGAAGGCGAGACACCTGCCCAAGATGGACATCACCGGTCTCTCAGGTAGAAGCTATTTACTCCAGCTCACAGCTCTGTCTCCTTGCATTCCGTAGGAAGGCTTTTTGTGCATTGCTGGTCCGACCATTTAATTTCTTTTTAGCCAGCTTGTTCTTAAACAATTTCAGGGAGAGACCCAGCCATGAAACTCACTGGCGATCTGTGCTCATTCATTCTTTCTCAGCAGAACCCACCTCACAGGGTTGTTGTTAAGGCAAAGCTTGAGGGAGGAGAGATGTTGGTACGCCAGTGCTGAGCTCTTTGGAGGAATAGCAGGGTGCAAACACGATAAACACGCCAGCCTAAGGATATGTCACACGCAAGGGAGCAGAGCTAAATCACTAGGGCTGCTGCTGCTGCTGGGCTGAATCAGCGAGATGCAAGCAAAACTCCTTTACAGATGAGGGGGTGGCAGAAAGAAAAACAGAGAATGTGATGGTGGAGGGAGAAAGAACAAGAAAGGGGTGGCAGGCAGAGAATGAGAGGAAAAGACGGCAGAAATTGGGGGAGAGAAAGAGGCAGCTGGGTCCAGCCCATGAAAGATGAACTCAGAGTAAATGCAGCCCTTAACCAAAAAACATGTCCTGTTTAGAGAAACTCATGGAGGACTAGAATCATCATGTGCCTTGCCCCGTTCAGGAGCTCTTCAGGTCTCTCTGGGGAAGGCGTTGCACTCGACGTGGGGTGGGCTCATGGGAAGGCCCTCCCTGCCTTGCTCTTGAGCTGCTTTATTGGCCGGCTCCTCTCGTCCTCTCCGGCAGATCCCTACGTCAAGGTGAACGTGTACTACGGCAGGAAGCGCATCGCCAAGAAGAAAACCCACGTCAAGAAGTGCACTTTGAACCCCATGTTCAACGAGTCCTTCATCTACGACATCCCCGTGGACCTACTCCCCGACATCAGCATCGAGTTCCTGGCCATCGACTTTGACCGCACCACGAAAAACGAGGTGGTGGGGCGGCTGATCCTGGGGGCGCACAGCGTCACGGCGAGCGGCGTGGAACACTGGCGGGAGGTGTGTGAGAGCCCCCGGAAGCAGATCACCAAGTGGCACAGCTTGAGCGAATATTAGCCGGGTAAGCAGAGGGCGCTGAGCACTGGGACGTCCCCCCCCCACCACGTACAAACAGACTTTTAACCTTCTCCCCACCCGCCCTCCCTCCCTCCCGTTTTAGTCATAGAACTAAACATTTCTGTAAAGAAGCAGCTACTCAGCTCTCTTTCTCTAGCGACATTAAACTTTTGCAGGGCACATACACGTACACTAAAGTTCTAAAAAAAAAAAAGCTACAAAAAAACAAAAACACAAAACACGAGAAAAAAGAGCATTGATTTTATTAATATCACAAAAACATATATAGGATAATTTTAACGAACGGTGTAGCCACACTGTACTCATTGCATGCCGAATACAAAAGTTTAAAAAAAAAACCAAAAAAAATTAGTATAACTTACCAATATCAAGGTACAGTTTTTAATACGATTTACCTGTCACTATGGAAGTGGTGTTTTGTGCTGAAGTCTCTTTGTTGGTATTTACCACAATTGGGCCTATTCAGCTTCTCTCCCGATTTTCCCCCCTTTTCTTCTTTAAAAAAATGGTATTGGAATGCTGGTGCTTTTTCCGTCTCCCCACCACCCTGTTAATTCTTTGCCGTTTTTGTAATTTGGGTGAGCTAACTCTGTTGGTATAAGTGCAATGGTTCAGGCATCTGTCCGGGGGCAAAGGGATAGGTCGGGGAGGGAGGAGAGGAGGAGATGGCTCAGTAGGACAGCCGCTGCTCCTGAACGCAATTTCCCGTGAAGAAGGTTCCTGGGGTACTTTCATTTTCCCTAACTTTGCACACATCTCGTGAGATCACTGCCCAGAGAACTTGGCTATGGGAGGCTTAGAAATGAAATGATAATACTAATGATAAATAATAGCACTCATTCAAAGTGGGTCGGGGGGGAGAGGGCTAGGCAAGGCAGCACCTCCTCCTCGGGAACTGGCCTTTATCCGGCTTCCGTGGTGAACTCAGTAAGGCTGCTCTCAGCTGCGCTTCATGAGCTGGGAAGCCCCACTTGAGTTGTGTGGCCTGGAGCCAGCCCTGTGAACAGGCTGCTTAAAGAGGATGGTGTGTGCCAGGCACAAATATTACACAAAGCCCCCACTCCCAAGGGCATTGCTTATTAGAATTCTTGTTTCCTAATTGCAACCTGGGCAGCTTGTCACTCTAGCTTCACAGCTAGGCCTATCAAGTCTATACAATTATGCACCGGAGATCTATGTCCAGACAGGAGTTTGGGCATAAATATCCTCAACTTACAGCATGTCCTGAGCCTGGGATGGCTCACTGGACAAGTCTGATTGGAATGGAGTGTGCAAGCTTCCAAGGTAACACGGACGCTATCACCGGGCAGAACAACAGGCCTGCCTGCTGAAGCGTTCTGTGGAGTGTAGAAGCCTGCACCTTTCACACTAATGGAAAACGGGCCAGAAGAAAGCCATTGCCTGGCCTCTTTTGCAAGTGGGCAGCTGTCTGTGGAACGATGCAGACGTGAGTTTAGGGGAGAGGCACGCAAGAGGCCTATGGGTGTTTCAGTATTCACTATGTCACACCCCTATGCATCAGATTTTCACCCTGTGCCCGACATCCTGTAAATACTGTATCATATGTTAAAACAATAAAGACTGACTGACTGACAAATGTTAGGGGAAATAATTTTAGTAGGGAGAAGACACTTTTGCTTGCAGGAATGATGGACAAGTGTGGCTTTAGACTTCTTCCCAACGAACAAACGGAGTTGGGGGAAAGGTTTGCTGTTTCCTTTCTTGGGGAGGATTAGAGCACTGGAAGCTCAGCCTGCTCTCACCTGCCCCAGAGATACCAATTGAAATGTTTCCTTCCATGCTTGCTCTTTTTTAGAGAGGTCAGGAAAAAAAACTATAGCAGAGATGGGGACCTGTAGCTCTGCTCATGAGGTTGGAATGCAACTCCTATCACCCCCAACTATTGCCCATGCTGGCTGGGGCTGATGGGAGATGGGGGCCAGCCGCACGTAGAGAGCCAAAGGTTCCACACTTCTGGAAGATGGGCTCCCTTTTCTCAGGATGCGACGGCTCGCTCCACTTTTGCACCTGGTCTGCAGGCATCGCAGGTTTCTTGGCAATGCTTCCCAAACCGGCAAAAGCCCTGCTGGCTAGGGAGGACGGAGGGGCCAAGGAAGGGTGCACCCTCCTTCACAACCGGGGATCCCTCTCGCAACCCGCCTTCATGGCACGCTGCCCCTCCACACACACAAAATCCTCAGAAGATTGCCGTTGCATTGCTTGCCTTTACACTATTCAGAGGAGCTTCTCGTATCACCATCCCAAATGCCTGGTGTCGCTTGCCAGGGCAAGTTTTCACTGAGGTTCACATTCTTATTTCGTGACAGAAGCACCCCCCCAAAATTGGTGATGGGGTATCCAACCCAGTGTCCTGTACACACCCTAAAAGTGAACATGTTGGCCTGGTTCAGTCGGGTTGACAATGGGTAGCATTGTGACTCACCCACTTCCATGTGGCTCAACAAGCCAGAAATCCATTTCCGGACCGTTCGCAGTGATGTCTGAACCTGGCACCCTGGGTTGGCAAGGGAGACACAACCTAGCGCTTTAACTGATGCCTCACTGTTGGGTTAAAAGTCTAGCTTATTTTTCCCATGACAACCCAAGGACTCAGGCTTGTACGTCATGCCAGTGATGCAGAAATGAAGCGTTCCTGGGTTGTTCAGCATACGGGAAGAAAAGTGAAAGCCAGCAAGCCCTCAGAGAGGGCAAGCAGCCTCGGTTAACGCAACCCATTGGGTAGGCATCAAGTTTGAAGTGGGTCGTGACCAGACGGCACCAGACGCTTGCCAGCATGGTAGAGAACAAGGCAGAAGCACCCTGCTTCTGACATAGGTGAGACCTCTTAAGGAGGGGTGGGCAGATGGTAGACCTGGGGCTCAACAGGGGTCCTTCCCTGAACCCCGGACTTTGCTTTCCAAACACCCCCCCTCACCCTCTTAATGGTGCACCACGACCATGTGCCACAAGTTGTGGGCCAAAGAGATCCGGGATTGCAACCCTTTTCTCACAGGGCTGGTGAAGTGGTGATACCCAAGGGTTCCCATCAGCCACAGCCAGGATTCAAGGATGACAGGAGCTGTACTCCAACTGATGCTGGAAGGCCACGGACTCCCCATGCTGCCTTAGAGAGGAGACGGCAGGGGAGGCGCTTGTCACCTCCCAAGCTGCAGGAGAAGCCAGCGCTTCTGTGGGGCTCCACCACCGCTCGCTGTGGAGTCTCTGCAAGCTCAGGGGCTACGTGGCCAGCACTCCCATCTTTTGCCCGTCTCAAGAGATCCAGCCACCGAGGGGCTCTGTGAAGCCTTGATGGCATGCAGAACGTCGTGCTGGCCACGTGGTCCTGCCTTCGCTTCTGAATGGGAGAATCACGGCCCCTTCCTTGCCAAGCCAAGCCAAGCCAAGCCAAGCCTGTGCAAAAGCCGGCATTCCGGCCATGGGCCTGGCACCCCATGCCCTCAAGTCAGCCTTCCCCAAATGGGAGCCTTCCAAAGCACCGTTGGACTATCACTCCCAGCTTCTCGGACCATCGGCCCTCTTGCTGAGGCTGATGGGTGCCGGGAGCCCAAGACAACTGACTGGGGAAGCCTCCCTTGTCATCTGAGCTATCCAGTTCTCTACAGGACCAGCCCTCCCGAGTGAGGCAGCTTCCTCAGGCAGATGGTGCTAAGGGTTGTCATGCAGCAGAGATGTCAGGGAGGGGTGGCAGGGATGTGGAGGAGAGCTGTGTCGCGTCTCCCCAGGCTGAGCCTGCTGCCCTCTGGAGACGTCCCACTAGCATCATCAAAGTAGGATTCAACTGCTACTCCAGTGAGCTTCCGTGCTCGGGAATCTGAGGAGCCCCGTCTTGCCCTCGTCTCTCCAGATGATTAGGGTTCAGCATCTATCAGATCAAAAGCTCATGAAATTCCCCCTTTTTCCTTTCAGTGCAAACGCAATACATTTCCAATGGCTCAAATAATTTCTCCTTCCTCCCACCACAAAGAGGAAAAAAATATATATGAAGTTGTTGTCAAGGAAACTTGCTCAGGGTTAAATAGACTTCGGCTTATTGCAGGGGAGGGCGACCTGTGGCTTTCCAGATATTATTGGGATTTCAATTCCCCTTAGTCCCAGTTGGCATGGCCAGGAATGATGGGAGTTGTAATCTGACAACACCTGGAGGGCCACTGGTTCTCCACCCAAGGCTTGTTGGGCATATGAGAACAGTACCATTACTCCTCGGAATAATGGGAAAATAAAGAGGGTCAGATAACTTTTTTAAAAATATATATGTGTGTGTGTTTGTAAAACTGATCATTCGTGACAGCTGCCTCACCGTGAACTCTCCCAAATATGGATAATTTTTTGGTTGAGTTTGTTTCCTTTTCTTTTCACCTTGTGTCTATTGTAAAATAATAAAAAAACTAAACAAAAACAAAAAACAACTTGGGCAAGTTACAACTTTGTGTCAAAACAAAAAAGTGTAAGAAAACAAGATTAACTCGAACTGTGTACAACTGCATAACGCTGTAATGCTACCCTAACAAATATGTAATGCTATCTGTAATGTCAAGATTGTTTTAACGCACATTGAGCGTTCAAATAAAGATGGAGTCACTTTAAATTTAGTTACCCAACACAGAGTTGGTTTTGATCTTGCAAGAAACAGATGTGCAGTTTTATCCTCCAAGGATCCTGAGATCTGTGCTCTCTTCATGCCCTGCATACCTTACGAAGGAAATTGTTGAAGGTGAAAGAATGATGGAGAGCAAGATGGAAGAAAGGGAAGGTGCACCTGGAGGGTAGTTATGTACAAAACGCAGGGCAAGGCCCAGGCCAGAGCAGGGCTTCCCTCCGACAGCTGGAAAACTCCGTGGAAACTGATGTGCTGCTAAGCCACTGTAAAGCTTTCAGCAGCAGGGATGTGGGACCATGAGACACAAGGTCAGGCACCCAACTAAGAGTTTCAAGAGGAACTTGGGAAAAGCCGTTACCCGCAACATTGCTCTCGAAAGTGCACTAGAGACGCCACAGGAAGTACCAGGGACAGTATCTGGGGAGAATGAGGGTGCCCTGGACACTCACCTCTATTTCCGTGGGGAGAGGCCAGAGGCAGAGAGCCCCCCAAGGAGAACGGAAGTGTTCCAGCAATGCCCGAGTGCTTCACACAATGCAAGACGCTTTGCTGTTGAAGTGCGTTGCATTTCCCAAGAGTACGCGGGTGTGTGCTACAGTAATCACCAAGGCACAGCTGAGGAGCCCCAGTCCAGACCCGAGCATCTTGCTAGAAGGGTCAGGCAGGGGCCAGGAGATGGAGTAGCCCTCAGCACAACTCGGGCACTGCAACTCAGAGGAGTCAACAATGGACTAGAAAGTGGGACAGTCCATCGTACCCCGTTAGCTAATTCTCCTCCTCCTCCTCTCAATTTTATCCTCACAACAACCTCCCTGTAAGGTAGGTTGGGCTAAGGGCCTGTAACTGGTCCAAAGCTGCCCAGTTAGCTCCATGGCGAAGTGGGGACTAGTACCCAGATTGCCTGAGTCTCAGTGCCACGATTTTAACCACTACACCACACTGACTCATTTAATGCGCTCCCCAGAGAGGTCTGCCTGGCGCCGTCGTTATTTGTTTTTCGGCGCCAGGCAAAGACCTTTTTATTTAAGCAACATTTTAAATGTTAATACCACTGAATTTTATCTGGCCAGGGCGGCTTATTTTATAATGTGTGTTTTAAATTATTATGATTATTTTATATGTATATTTTAACTTATTGGTTTTATTTATTGTTGTAAGCCGCCCCGAGGCTTCGGCGAATGGGGCGGCATAAAAATGTTTTAATAAATAAATAAATAAATAAATTGCAGTGCCTAGAGAAACTCCATTAAGAATGGAGACACAATCCCAAAAGGGTGGTTTAAACCAGAAAGAGGAGAGGAGAGGAGAGGAGAGGAGAGGATCTCTCCAACCATTAAAATGGCAAATGAGGCTTCAAGCAAGCAATCGAAAAGAAAAGGCTGCCAGGACACAAAACCCCTCCTTAGTTTCATGTTGACCTCTAGCTGACTGGGAAAGCCATCTTGGCGCTGCAGGGGGTCTCACAATGAAAATGTCACCCCACTGTGCAGCTGGTGTGAAAAAGCAAGTGCAGGGCTGGTTATCATTCAAAAGGGAATAAAAAAAGAAAACTTCCTTTATGCAACTTTTGGTACAAGCACACGTGCTTACAATAGTGTGCAAAGCTCTGCAAAGTCCTGCCTCTGCAATGACATCCAAAATGGCATTGCAGAGGCAGGAAGGGCAACCAAAGTGATCAAGGGGCTGGAGCAATTTCAATATAAGGAAAGACAGTTTGGGCCCCTTCAGCTTGGGAAAAATGGTGTAATGGGGAGATACAACACAGGAAAACAAAATGCACGTTCCCCTTTCTCAGTGACACTCCATGACAGGAGATTTGGGAAAGACAAGAGGTGTTTTTCCACTATGCACGGTGCAATTCCAGAAGCCGAGATGTCGCGATTATTGCCAACCGGGGCAGGTCTGAGGGAGAACAAATTCAGACAGATGGCTATCAATGGTTATGAGTCACAATGGTGATCGGAGGCAGATGCCTTTCAAAGCCAGTTGCTGGGAAACATGAGTGGGAGGAGGGAGCTGCCGGGCTCAGTCTGCTTCCGGTCTTCCTAGTGGAGCATTTGTTGGGCCACTGTGAGGACGGAACGCCGGACTGGAGAGGCCTTCAGTGTGAACACACGCGGCTTCTATGTTCTTCCCCCACCGCAAACACAGCAAAGGAGCAGCCCTTTTCCGGGCAGAACGGGGAGAGTGCGAGGGCAAACGTCCTCTCGCACTCACCTTTCTATCGCAAGGCCTGCTGGAGATCTCTGCACCTCTCCTGCTATTCACCCCTACGGCCACGCAAAATTTTGCAAGATTTCAAGCTGGGGAATTCTTTGCTATTCAGTGGAAGGGGAAGCCACCTAGCGGCAGCTGCCTCACACCCAGAGCTCTCTCCTGTGTCATGTATGTACACGGGTTGCGCAGGCTCACTTGGAAGGCATTACCTCACCCTCTTTCCTGTTCCATTTGCCTGCTGTGACAACAGGCACCAAACTCTTGGTGGCAGACGAATCCCCGTTTTTCTTCTCTGGAGGGAGGGACATAAAACTGTTTTCAACTCTGGAGAGAAATTGTAAAGGTTTTCAAGAGCTGCCGGAGGGAGAATACAGGATCCAAAGTGCTTTGCTGTACTATTCTGTGACAGCAAATGAATTAAAATGAAAACCACGAGTCTTGTGTTAATTGGTCTACCCAATGCCAGGATACTTGCCTTTATCAGCAAGAACTGGTTTGTTAACGGCCACTATTAATAATGTGATTGCTAATCCCTGTTTTTTTGTATTTTATTTCTCTCTGACCAGTTTACTCCCTCACACACATCCAAAGTCAAGTACATATAAACACCCCGCCTGCAATTCAGAATACTTTATCTGATACATGAACTGCAGTTCATGAAACCTTAGACATAGAAGGGTCCTGTCTTGAGACCCTTGATATTGGATACGATCTAAATGTGTTAAATGGAAAAATAAAATCTATTTGTCTATAGAGATCCAACTTCTCTTACCTTGGTGTTTTTAACCTGTGTTTTTAATTGAAATTCCAGTAAATGTGTTTGTGTGTTTCAATTCAAATTCCTTTGCAGTCAACTGATACTGGGGAATAAACTTTAAGAAATGTACCAGGGCCTGTTACAGACAAAACCATTATCCCTGTGATATCTAGCCAATACTAGTTTAGGCTGTTTATGTCCTTTATATTTCCCTGCCAAGGGCACCATCTAGAATGTAAACAAACTCGCACGTGTGTCATCAAAACCAGAGTACTCCCAGTGCTGAACTGTGAAGGTAAGGTCAAACACAGAAGCACCATTGGTGGCTGGAGTTTTGAAGATCGATCAAGCAAGCCTGCCTGTTCAGGTGCTACCAAGCAGTGTGGCTTAAGAGAAATAAAGGGTGTGTTAATTCAGAGATAAGATGAGAAAACTCGATATTCTGCTAGTGCAGCTTTCTCACCTTGTGTTCCCCAGATGCTTTAGACTAGCACATCATCACCCCCAGCTAACATTTAATGGCTGACCACATCTGTTGGATACCTGTTTAGGGAAGGCTGTATTAGTGGAATAGAAGGTCTATTGATATAATGCAAATCTTTTGCTTCTCTCCCTGAATTGCCATCCATGTGAGACACCCAGTTAAAAGATGAAAATGAATTATCAATAAGCTGGCAGAATAATGCACAGTGTGGACAGGTAAGATGAAAACAAAGGCAAATGGACTCCGACTCGGAGGTGTGTATGTGTGGGTAGAAGAGCAAGCCACTGCAAATGAAACTTCATTATATTGTGAACACAAGGATGACAAAGGTTAAGATTCCCAAATATTTCACAACGTTGTGCTTGGTGGACTTTAACCATCGCTATTTTAAAAAACGCAACTCCCACTTTCAGCCCTTAATTTAACAGCACATATTCCACTCCCCCCGTGCCATTTCTGCTCAAGGATCAATGTAAATGGATCACAATTTTAGGTATTAAGGAAAAGCAGAGGCCTTTAAAAACTAATTATTTATTATATTGAATACAATCTGCATTTGTTGTGTTCAAATGTATAAGTGAAACAGAATTGTGACCACAGGAAAGTGCTTACTATTCAGATGTCATTGGGATGAGAGGGGCTCACACATAGCACCACACAACACTGAATTCTGCAGAAGCATGAATTTAAGGCACAACCGTTTGCCCTTTCCCAAAATGGCAGGTGTCTAGCTTCACCCAGTTAAGCTGCAGGTTCGGAATCAATTGCAATCATTACCCTTTTGTTTCAAGTAATCTTGACTTGAAGATGAGAGAGCTTGAACATTAAAGCAAATTATTTCTCTTTTCTTGCCCAACCGTCCCCTGAACTACCCCAGCCTTCCCGGACCTGGGGGCTTCCAATGTTCTCACCTACACTTCTGCGCACTCCTGACAGTTGTTTGGGTCTGACAGGAAAACATCTGCAGGGGAAGGCTGAACTAAAATATTCATATATTTGTTATTTATCCACCAGATTCCAACAGTATTTAATCCAACACTAATCAAAACACATTAAATTATACTTTTAATCTGCTCCTAGATTAGTAGGTAGGGAATGTAAGCCAGCCCTGTTCATTAAGTTAATTCACTAATATAAATACACCATATATTGCTACAGTCAATAGAATACATTCAAAATCTTTCTTGCTAAATGGAATGTGATTCTCCCATCACCAGCTGATGCTCAGAAGAGTCTGTAATGCTGCTAAGATATATATATTTAAAAATGCTATAATTGATACTATTTGGCATTAAAATATTAAGCCAGAAGAACTTAATAAATGCCAATATTTTATTATTGCTTGTTTAATTTTCTATGAAGTAACAAGTTTAATTATTTCTCTTTAGATGAGACAGCAAGCAGAAAAACTTGGCAGGAAATCTAAATTCTTGATGTATCCAGCTGACTGGTTTTTGTCCTAACCTTTTCCCTCTTTAAACCATCCAACTTTACTTCCCAAAAACTACCACACACTAGTATCATGGCCAACACCCAAAAAAGAATGGAGCCAGGGCTGAAACCTGCCAAGAGTTATTATGCTTAAGCCAGAGGCACTTGGCTTTCTAAAACGAAGAATTGCATATTCTTGACACCAAAATACTATTTTTTAAAGACTGGCTTGGAGATTTTGGAATGGCACCTAGGTGTCAAATTCAGACATTGTAACTTCCCAAAGCACTCCTCTTGCATGAGGAAAGTGCAGGAAAGTTGCCAGAAATGGCATGGGCTTCCCTGTCTCATTTGCTACATTTCAAGTATAGGATTGAGTCCTGAAGAGCACCTCCTCTTACCCTCCCTTGTAAGTGTTCCTCTGCACCGCAAAATGTCACATTACAAAAACCATTCCCTGACTACTGGCACCAATGCAACTGTGCACTGCTCATCGCACGTGCTCAAAGCGTGACCCACACACCTTAAACTAAACCCAAGGACTGTTCTGCAAGTATGTGCAGCTCAGTTCTGAATGAGACCCTTCATTTATCTACCTGGCCCAGCATCGTCCTCTTTGAGTACCAACGGCCCTCCAGCCACGGGGGGCATTCCCAGCCCGGCTGCCGGAAACCTTCCGCAAGGTGGGGATTCCAGCAGTGAGTCCTGGGCCTGCCCCATGCAAAATACACGCGCTGCCACCGAACGGCTCGCCGAGCATCAGAAAATCCATTTCCAGCCATGATTTCTCACTGACCACATTGCAAGAAGTGCCACTTGACCCAACCAGTCTCCAACTTCCACATTCCACCATTATTCCCAGTTCAACTGCCTCCCTATAAACCTCATTCCACAAAAGGAGACATGGGAACTTCCCAAAAGATGGCTCGTCCTGCAGTTTTCTATATACGGTATCAGGATCACAGCCTCAGGAAAGTGGTGCAAATTACATGCAGTTAATCCTTCACAATCTACTTCCCTCCCGCCACTACGCACACATGGGAGGGAAAACCAGTAACATTTTTCTGTAAAAAGTAAAACAGTATTAGAAAGTTGTGAAACAGAATCGCTTACACCTATGGAGTGTATAAGTACAGTGACAGCAGGAACTGCACACTCTTAGAAGCTGGTCTAATAGGCCACACGACTAGGCAAGATTAATCGTCAAAGGTGCACTCTGTTTCAATGGTTCGCTTGCAATATTCTGCTGCCTGCTCCCAACCCAAGAGGAACCTAACAACTGAGCAGAAAAACATGATAAAAAGATCTGACCATTTTACTGTTTTATAGCACACTCCCACAATTTGAACTCAGTTTCTAACCTTCTGAATACAAGGACACGCAAATTCAAGGGGACTGGCAACAACAAATGTCCGATCAACTCTTGACCCACCCTGAGAGGCATGAAATATGGGTGGGTGGGCAAGCAAGCTGGTTACACGTTTTGTACTTATTTGCATGGCCCTCTGGAACAGCACCTTTTGCCAAGTCTTCTTCAGCAAGAGACGTATTAATGGAAATTTGAAGGACACGCTGCAGTGCGACAAGTCTCAAGGCCAGGGTAAAACTGCTTCACTGAGGAATCTTACTCCAAATTTTTAAACACACCACAGCATTTCAATTAATACAGTCAGCAGAAACAAGCACAAGGCTCGAGGGCTGCCTTGGTTCTCTCGTGCTCCGTGCAGTTCTTTGGCTGAAGGAAGTTTTCTATTCATGTCACAGAATTCTTTTTCTTCCGGAACGGAGATTTCAGCCTTTTCCACACACTCGCTCGGGGCCTAGATTTCTTCCCCAAAGCCATGACGGCTTCCTTCTCCTTCCTCCGGATTTCACGGACAAGTGTGTGAAACACATCATCAATGTAGTAGCGAAAAGCAGCTGAAGTTTCAAAGAAAGGGCAGCCAAATTCTTGTGCCAGGGCAGAGCCTTCTTCTTTCGAGACCTTATAACAATAAAGCACATGCTGGTCAGGACAATGCGGGCCATTCCTTTCATCAACATTACCTTTGATTTTACGTGCTCCTTCAGGCTGCCTCAGAATTCCTCTCTTCACACTTCGCTCTCTGACCTCATTCTCAAAAATTAATCTTCCACTTGGTTGTTTTGTGCAATGGTTCTACCTGACCATTTCTGCTTTAGGCTGAGTCTCTCCAGACCTTTCAGATGCATGAAAGAAAATGCTGGCATATTTCTGCCTTCTTTTTGTGGTAGAAACTGTGCATCTGAGAGAGCACTCTGCTTTGGTGCGTCATGGCTAAGAAAAATGCTTGAGAACTTAAAGCGGTACCAGTTACTCCTTCTCCCTCTACCAGTCTTGATACAAGCACTGTTCTTCCTGATGCTCACATCCGCAGCTCCTCGACGTCTAAGCCCTTCAACGTGTGCGAATGTCCATCTCCAGGAACTAAGATTACCAGGAAGGGAGGCCTTATTTGCTCTTTGTCTGGCACCTTCCTGATGCAATGAGTCACATGCCATAGTATTACACACACTTGGCTCCTCTCTGCTTGTCCTGTGCATGCTACCTTCCTCATCTGTTGTGCAACATGCCTTTTTCCGTCTCTCCTCCCAGGATTTGACTTTCATTCTCACCCTGCCCCAGCACACCGATCTTCTGCCTTGTTTTCTTGCCTATACATCTGGTATCTTGATGCCTCTCTCTAATCTCACTGCTACTCAACATGATTCCTCCCAATCCAATCCAGTTAGGGGCACTTTTTCCCTAACAGCTTTCCTTCAAGCTTGCCTCCCTGCAGTTCTCCTCCTCTCCACCACTCTTGCTCATTGAGCAGTTCACAAAATGCAAGGCGAATAAAATATAACATCACGATCTTTAACCCAGAAAATGTAAAAGCAATTTAAAGCAGGTGAAAACAGGGACAATAAAATAGCAGGCTTGATTTAGACAACTGATATTAAAAGCTGCATTGGGTGACTTCAAATGCCTGGAAGGAGAAGGAAGAATTGAACCTGCTATTGAAAAGGTAACTAGGTTGAGGCCAAGTTTACCCCAAGGGGAAGAACATTTCACAATCGGGAATGAGAGACAGCCCTCTCCCTTGCTGCCTCCGTCCAAGCTTCCCTGGGAGGAGACACTGGGAAGAGGCCCTCAGCGGCTGACCGCAGTGTTCGAGTAGCTTCCTATCATTCATCTCATTCAGAAGTGTGGACAGGGAAAAGACCCAGCAGCACACCTGAAAACATGCCTGGGAGAAGGCAGCCATCTCTTCACGAGGAGTGATGTGCTTCCCTGTCAGCGTGAGCACCTGAATACCCGATCAGGCCTCTTCTGCAAACAGACAGCAGCATCTTTCGGGAAGGACATTTTAGGCATCCCTTACCTGTCTAAGCTGGGCTAGATCAGACTTGTTCCCCACGAGGACAACTGGAGTCTCATCCGTCCGCCGAACACGGTAAATAAGCTGCTTGAACTCACGCACTTCATGGAAGCTTCGGCGGTCCGTGATTGAGTAACAGATGATGAATCCTTCACCTGCCCTCATGTACTGGTCCCTCATGGCAGTAAATTCGGCCTAGAAAGGGGGGAAATGAAGGATCTCAGTTCCTGGGTAAGCAGAGCACGTGTCTGTCCCTGCAGCAAACAGCCAGCTACCTTGTAGTGCTATCAGCATGCTTCTAGTCACCAGGCAGTATGTTGTTGTCCTCCTCGTTTCATTTTTATGCTGCCTATAGCCAAAGTCTGGTTTACAACCAAGTATGAAAACAACACATCAAACGATATAACTATACAAACAGGGCAAACTAACCACAGTGTGTAATAGCCAACGCCACTGCAAAAGGCTGTTCGCTGTTTACAGAGCCAGCTAGTGCCAGAGAGGCAGAGCTATGAATCAGCAAGTCAGAGCTTTGAACCTCAGCCCCGCCACGCATTCATTAGGAGGGGCAGGAAACTCTCCTCCACGCCACCTGCAGTACTAGGACGACGCTGACGTGCCCCCAGGATCGTCTGAATGCAGACTTGCCCAACCTGGGATCCTCCAGACATGCTGAACTTTGGCTCTCATTAAGCCCCAGCCAGCCGGGCCAAGGAGCAGGAGTTGCCGTCCAAAGCAGTCAGAGGGCAGCAGGTTAACGAGCAGCACTTCAAGGATCACACCGAGATAATGCAAGTGCAGCGCTCGCTACAGAAAACAAAAGAGCACGAAAGGAAATGCTGCTGCGTACCTGGCCTGCCGTGTCCAAGATATCCAGATTAGCAGGTTCATCATCAATCCTTATTCGCATTTTGTAAGCATCCTCTAGAGAGAGAGAGAGACAAAAACACAGAGGCTTAATAGAGCCCAGTCCACTGATGCATCGACATGTAAAGGATAACCCTTCAAATAACGTCACAACAAAGATATACACAATTACTGCATAAATCAGAGATGGACTTGTGGTTTTATAGAAATGATACTTTCCTAACACAGGAAGGTAAATTTTCGTCAGTTCATATTAACACTGATGTAAATAACTGAGGATAGCATCTACCGCTCACAAGTCGTTCCTGAACAGAACAAATGGCACACTACGAAAGTTGCAAGTTCATAATTAAAAACATGTTTATTTCATTTTCAATTATGCATTCAGAAGGCTGAAGTGTCCCATTAGTCTTTGCTGCCTTTAGTCCTGGAAACAGCCTTCTGTTTCACGGCTGCTTCTGGGGAAGGGGCAGGCACTAATATTCCTACTTGCCAGGTATTAGTGCTTCCATGGAGTCTTTGTTTTTATTCCGCTGCATTTAGTCTTGGACCATGGTGTGAGCAGCTTGAGCAGGTCCTTTCAACAGAAGGGGACCGACCACAAGCCCTGCTTCCAAAGCAACCTTCAGCACTGAAAGAGAAAGCTGGTTTTGCTTCCTCGTGAACCACTTTGCCAGAGCACAAATGAAGCACCATATCCCACCCTCACAGCACATCATGGTAGTGAACGAGATTTGTGGCAGCACAGGCTCACACAGCCATTGGAAGGGTGAACTCAAAAGCGAGAGGTCACACCAAGGACAGGAAATGAAAGTGGAGAAGCAGGAGCCTTTGGGGTGGGAAGGAAAAAGGAACAGGGAAGACAGACACAAGACCTAGAACAACCCGCCCCAACAAGCTATCCTCCTGATATTCTGGACTTCAACTCCTAGCCGGCACAGTTAATGGCCAGGAATTCTGGGAGCGGTTGTCCAGAACACATGGAAGTTGCAAGGTGGGAGAAAAGGAGTCTATCCAAGGTACAAAGGGGGAATATGTTGATTTGCCCAGGCAACCAGGGGAGTCACCAGTACCATGAAAGAAACACAACAGATCAGCCTTCCCTAGTCTCCTGCTCTCCAGTGCTTGGGCCACAATTCTCATCACCCCAGCTAGCACGGTCTGAGTGGCGGTCCCGCTCCTCTGGGGAACATCAGCTCAAGGAAGGCTGCTGCGGGCACATCTTAAGGCACGAGCACACAGAAATATGATTTTGGTGGCCTAATAAAAAATCCAGGGATAGCTGTTTTCCCTGACAGGAAGCATATGCCAACAGATTACTCATTACAACTCAGGAAAGTGACATAATGTGAAAACAATGCGGGCTGGCTGCATTTCACATCAGGCACAAGCTACTGCTCAGTCAGAAAGCACATGTACAGGGGCCTTGGTCCAATACTCTGCATTTCCATTTTAAAAGACCACAGCTAGGAAAGAGTGGAGCGAGGCAAGACGTCTGTCTGAATCACTGAAAAACTGCCGAGGTCCCGTTCACATACTTTTGGAGGAGCAGGGGTGGCAGTATTCCTCAGGGATGGGATGAGCAGCAATTCACATAAAAAAACCCCAACCAATCAAACAAGGTGACAATTCTTCCAACTGAAACTAGCTATTGTTGGTAAGCCACTCACATTAGCTTAAAATACGCAGTGAAGCAAAGCAGATAGGACATGAAAAGTCTTCTCCGCCTCAAGATTACTGAGACTTCCAAATTTGGGGGTCCTACCAAACTCCACAATCATGTGCAGCCTACATATCACTGGAAGAAAGAGGAAGCAACAGGCGCACTCACCAATAGTGGGGTCATGATCTTCTGGGAAACGATGACTGATGAACTGCATGGTCATGGCTAAAAGGAAGATAGAGGCATATTAGCGCTGCACCAAATAGAAAGGTCAGGGTTGCCTGCCGTCATGGGACGTTGCATATGCTACTGGGAGTACCCTTTGAGAAAGGATATTTTGCAAGTGTGATCAGACTGGGTGCCTGGTATAGAATGCACTTCACCAGCTTTTTAAATTTTATAATGCCCTCCTGGTTTGCACTCCATTTCCAAGCATAGCTGAAAACACTGATATTTATCTTTAAAGCACTAAATGACTCACAACCAGGGCAAGCAAAAACAAATTGAGAGATAAAACACAGAAGCAGAACAACGCATCTCCCCATGGGAGGGGAAGGGACAGGTCACGGCCACAGAGGGAAGCCCTCCATTAGCAACCACTCAAACAGAGGAACACTGAAGCAGGACAGGAGACAGTGTCCCACAAGGGCAACCCAGTGCCCCTCCCCTTGCATAAACATGACAACAATCCGAAGTGCAAGACTAAGAACAACTCTCTGAAAGGCAGGGCATTCACAAGACTGCACCCGAGAAAGGCACTTTTCCTGACACGGCCGTGTACTCCAGGGGCCTCCGCCTCAATTACCACAGCAGAATTTTCCTCATTTCATCCATGAAGAACTTAGTTCTCATAATTCTCCTCCCTGCTTTCAGGGCTACAGAAAGTCACCTGCGTGCCTAAAGTATTGTCGCTGGCTCCCTAGAAATCTGGGGTTTTCTTTTCCAAATCCACCCTCAAAGTGTGCATCTCACTCTTTACATGGGATGGTGATCTCCTTGAGGCCGCCACCTGGTCAATTTTCTGCCATTCTGAAATGATTCCTTCCTCCTCCTCCTCTCTGTACCATCCCCCTGCTGTTATTCCCATATTCTTACCAATGCTCCAAATATTTACCTGAAAGAAAACCTCCCCCTTCATTTCCATAATCCTATTTCTGTATTCCATTAAGCCCCACCCCTTCTATTCTAATAGCCAAGTTCTCCCAGGGAGAGGTCTTTCCAGCCAAAGCAGCTTGGCTGTCTGGATCATCCTGCCAAGTTTGAAGGGATATTTTCCCTCTACATTAGCTCCAGATGGGTGGCAAAGTGAGTCATTTGTATGGGATCATTTGCTGCATGCAAGACAAGTCCTCTTGGATCAGACTAGAAATCCAGCATACTATTATTTCCAACAACAACTAGACAATCCTCTGGGAAACCCACACGTACAGCACAAAGATGATCGCCAAATACTGTTTGCCTACTAGTCCCTTCTATTAGCTCAGTTTACCACAAAGGTACTTTTTTATCACTACTGGCCAGATCAGAGTAAAGGTTTCACCCAGTTAATCCAGCATCCTGTTTCCCAGAGTGTCTGGCCAGATGCTTCCAGGAAGCAGTGAGCACAGAGGCAAAAGCTCTCCTCTACTGTTGTCCCAGTTTTTTGTAGTCTGAGCTAGACCCCCCTTTGAAGGAGGCGGCACCATTTAGCTAAGCTGAGCTAACTTCATATCCGACTGAGACAGACCCACTCCTTCTCCATGTATTTTCCTAGTGCTTTTTAAAATCACTGCACAATTGTAGGGGTGGTGATGTTTCTAATTTAAATTTAATCAACTTCCTGTATTCCCCACCCCCACCCCTTTTGCTAAATATAACATTAGGTTACTTGCTTTTTTGTTATTCTTAAGTGATATTTGAGAGCCATTATGGTGAAAAGCAGTATACAAATCTTGTTAATACATTTTAATAAACTTCCTTCCTTGGAGACCCACCGTTAGTTAGACAGAGCACAGGACTGGGCAAGATTTCCCATCTTTCCAATTACGAGAACTCAAAGCTGCTTTCAAAAGTTAAAGTACACCACAAAAATAAAACGATCCTTGATATTCTTGCTCACAAGATACTCTTTAAGTAGCAGCATTGAAAATGCATGGTGAAAAAGCAGAGCAGTCATCATTCACTGCACTGGTGGCAGGGAATTCAAATTAGAACCATCCCAAACAGTCTTGTAACACTGTAAGGACTAGCACAGTCTTCACCAACCTGAATTAATTTAACTGAATGGTCAAAGGTTGGGGAAGGCTGGCATTAACAAGTAACTTTCATTAACAAGTGCCCACTTCACCAGATACATGACTCCCATAATGCCCCAGCCAGCCATGTCCCAAAACATGCTAAGCATGCTGAGTGGCTTATCATATCCAATTACAAAATTCTAATACAAAAAACAAATACCACAATAAATCTGTTTTCTTTATGGCGCCACAAAAGTACTTAGTATTTGTAAAGCATTAACAGTGCAAGGCCATATTTACTCAAGCAACCCACACTGAAATCAATAAGGCTTACTCCCAAGATGACAGCCCAAGTGTTCAAAGCACTTCACATGCATCCATTACTCAAGCCATAAATGTCTAAAAACATTTAAATACTTAAAAAAAAAAAAAACCAGGACAAAATACCCTGCATGATTAATCACTTGCATTGCACAGGGGGAGCTAAAGAGAGAACGGCTTACCTCACGTCATTGACTGAGCTTGTAACAGAGGCAAGATATAAACCAGGGCTGGTCTGATGCTTAGCTGAGGTTGCATTCCTATATACACCCAAGGAAAGTCCCTGTGCACTCAACAGGACTTACTTCTGAGTAAACGTGAATAAAGCGCATTCTTAGCCACTCTGTTAGATCAGCCCACTGCAACTGCTTCAGGCTAAAACAGCTGCCTCTCAAGCTGGAGACAATCAAGTGTTATGGACTTTGATTTCCCCCAGCTCAGCCAACACAACTTGATCAAAGCTATCACTTGATAGAGCTGTCCCTCTGGAACCCATTAGTCTCCAAACATACATTACAGGCCACACACCGTACTTGGACATATGCGCATTATTATTGCAACTAATACACCAAACCATTCATTAGCTTCTAAGGTATTGTGCACGTACATTGAACGTCATATGTGCACACGTGTGCAGGTAAGCATATGAGTACACGCAGATGTATGGGACCATTATCAGGTTGCCGTAACGTATTCCCTGCTTCTGAGGATATTCTGCACAAACACTACAGGCTCATAAACACGAACTGAAACGGTGGCCTCCAAGATTAGCCCCTCTCAGCAACGCCACTGAAATAAACGGGGCTCGAATGAGTTATCCCGCATGCACACAAGATGAGAAACACGAAATAATTGACGCCTGGTCTTTACACACATTCACTCGCAGGTGCATAACGCGCAGAGAGACGGAGGGTGCGCGCTTTGGCGGTGCAAAAATGAAACAAACTGGCACAGGTCAGAGGAGGAGAGGGTGCTGTCAAGCCTCGCGTGCGTGTCCGACCGACGGCACACACGGGACACGACAGCCTGGGGCCGAGAGGCATGACAGCAGCCTCTGCGGGCGGCTTCGCTGTAAATGCGGGTCGCGGTCTCCTCCTCGCCTACACGAAAGCAGAGCCCGCCCGGCCACGAGCGCCCCCCCCCGGCCGCCCCCCGGCCCGACCTACCGCTTTTGCCGACGCCGCCGGCGCCCAGCATGACCAGCTTGTACTCCCGCGGCTGAGGCGGCGGGTGCGCGGGCGGCGGCACGGCCGCGACCCCGGCGGGCGGCCCCCGCGAGTCCATGGCGCAGAGCCCGTCCCGTGCAGCGGCCCCGGCGGCTCTCTCCGCACGCGGCCTCCTCGGGAGCGCGGCGAAAACGGCTACTGCGGCGCCGGCGGCCCTCGCGCCCCTTCTCGGCGCCGCCGCCTCCGCCGCTGTCGCTCCTGCTTCGGCTTCCTCATCTTCCCGCCCACCTCGCACAAAATGGCGCCGGCGCGGCCCAGCGCCAACCGCCGCTCCGAGGAGGGGGAGGAGCCGCCGCTCCCCCCGCCCCGACCCCGCCCACCTGGGACGAAATGGGCGGGGACACGGCGGCCCCGCCCCTTCCTCCGAATCCCTCCATTCCCGGCGGCGACGCAGTCACCCAAAGAGGTGGTCGTAAAGTGGGGCCCGCCGAGGCCAGGGCAGCACTTCGGGTTCCCAGGCGGAGGGGCAGTGGGGAGCCCGGCAACTGGAGAAGGGGAGGCAGCCACGCAACCACTCAGAATCTGCTCAGGAGGGCTGGAAAGCCCTTTAACAGAGTTTTTCAGGCAGTGCTAGAGCACTGCTGGGTACAGGAGTCTTGTCATGGTAGGCATGTCATGAGCAGAGCCAGGGGTCAGACTAGATGGACCCGGGGACCCTTTCTTACTCGCGAGGTTTCTGTGCTTCTATGTCATACTAGTGAACTTTAGTTAGCATTGGTTTTTCTTTCAGTTTTCCTGGTTTGTATCTAAAACCAACCGAGAGTAAGGTGTGTATACAGGTTGTTATAGAATCAGAGTTATGAACTAACTCTGCACGATGATTTAAACTATGGGTTATTAATCAGGAACAACCCAGAGTTCATAACCCGACAAATCAACTATGGGTTCTGTTGGCTGTTCATAGTTAGCAACCCAAGATTCAAACAAGTCATATATACAAGACATGACTGTACAAAGTGTAACAGCTGCTAAGTTCAGGCATGCAAAATACTAGAAGTCGTTTGAAATCCCAGATTTGGAAGGAAGCAAAGCTAAGGGACTTTAGAATAGCCAAATGTGCATTTGAAGGCGAATTAGTACCCATTTCAATGTCGCAAAAGTACTTTAATATCATCTGAGGTGCATCTGCATCTTGATATGATTTGTTGCAACTGCTACTTTTTAAAAATCTATCTTTGTCATTTGTAGACATTCCACTGTTGCAGAAGTTTTTATTTTATATACAAAGTCAAGTCTGTTAGCCTGTTAGGAAGGAAATGGGGCAGGCAACACATTAAATGCAACTTTCCCCATCTTGTATCCTCCAGATGTGTTGAACTGCAAATCCCATCATCCCCAGCCACTATGGCCACTGGGAATTGTAAGAGATTTAGCATCATTTTCAAAGAGAAGTGCAGCCAAAATTCATAAGACAGACTTAGAAGGGTGGCAATAAAGGAATTGGAAATGATCCATTATGAATCTTGTTTGCTGCAGATCAAAGGCCAAAATCAGTTCACACTATTGTATTCCTGATCATGGGGTGCGAAAGCTAGACAGCAAAGAAAGCAGACAGGAAGAAAATTGATTCAATTGGAGCATGGTGCTCCAGGGGACCTCTGGAAATGCTCTGGACTGGAAAAAAAGGAACATTACGATTCTTAAATCAAGCCAGAACTTTCCCTGGAAGCCAAAACGACAAAACTGAAGCTGTCATACTTCGGACACATCACGAGAAAGCAAAGCTTGCTGGAGAAGACAATCATGACAGCCGAAGTCAGAAAAAGATGACCAACTATGAGAGGAATCTCTTCCACAGAGGAAGCCACGGCCTTGAATGGACAAGCGCTTGAACAGGGCCTTTCAAGGGCCGGAATTGTAGAGGGCAATTCACAGGATCACAATAATGGCAAAAATAGCCCGACAGCACGTAACATGACCACTAATTAGGGATGATGGGAATTCTAGGCCAAGAGTCGATGGGGAAGGCCAGCACAAGGTGCTCCATTAAAGCACACATGGTCCACTTGTGGCTTTCCTGATATTTTGGCCAAAAACTCCCATCAGCTCCACAACGTGGGTGAAAGTTGTTGGCTAAAACACCGTGAAGCCAACCCCCTGTACTCAAACCCCAGTAGAGAACTAAGGAGAGAAGTTACTCCAGACCAGTATGAATCTTGGCTACAGTGGGCCCCATGTATAATAAAATATGACAGTAAGTAATCCCAATAAAGTAACTGAGCACGTGGCCCGTATTCAGACAGGTAGAGGGGGTGTATGTGAGAATGAAGCTTTCTGGAGAAGAGAATCATCAAAGTCGAAGACAGAAAGCCTTCTCACAAGGAAGGTCAGGTTTTCTCAAGTCAATTCCATCCAGAGGAGTTTAAAGCAGGGGTTGGAAACTTCCGTCCACATCCAGCCCTCTGGTCCATCCACATGGTCCCTTCCTTCCATCCGCCAGTTACTGAATGCTTTCCCAGCCTGTGTGTAGCATTTTCAACATTTCAAGAAGCTAAAATCCCTCTCCGACGACTTAGATACCAGCAATAAGCACATTAAGCTAAAATTTACCGAAAGTTTTGATAACTGGTTTTGTAGTTTGCACCCCCATCTCGGATCCATCCTGCCACTAGAATGCAGCCCTCCAGATCTTCCTCTTTTAAGGCTGAAAAAGGCTTCCAACCACTACACTCAAGGTCTCAATTCATACGCAGGGAAACTGTTTTGACAACAGCCAGCAAAATGCCTGATTTCGTTACTTCAAATCAGCCCAGTAAAGATGACTGAAGGGGTTTTGCTCTGCAAAGCATCTCATCTCCCAGGGGGGTACTAGCAGCCAAGCATTACAAAAGCAAATTCTGCCTCACGCATCCCATTACAGAATGGAGCCAGTACTGCCAGCGGCTTCAGTTCTTTGGAGCATACGCTGAAGGCGGACTTAAAAACAAAAACAGGAGAAGGAAGTAGAATCTCCATCCATTCGTCATGAAATTATGGTTTAATTTATTTACAACATGTAGAAAATTGGAGAACTGGGTTGTTGGTATCACTGTTTAACGAGTAAGCAAGGTCTGCCAAATAGATACTTTCTGTGGGGAAAAATATCCAACACTTTTTTTCCAATACTTCAAACTCGACTTGTCATTTGAACAGAGATAGCAAAAAATTCAGGATCTATGGACCCCCACCCCACCCCACCCCCAGCCAATGCACACTTCACTGTGCAGAAATTGTTCGCTTGGTCGTCGTTTAACAGGCTTGGAAAAAAGCCCGCCACAGTTTTGATTCACTACAAAACGATCCCAAGAGTTTGATCTCTTCAGTTATGACAAGCTTAAGCACGTCGATGCATCTCTTCCGGTCAAACAGCCACGAAACAAAGTTTGGTTGGAGCTGGGATTTGGAACAAAATGAGGATTGTAATGATGCCATTGCTGCGGAAAGGAACTCCACGCGGGCCAGTCGGAGATCCAAGGATGACAGGAGAAAACACAGCATGTGGATCAGGAGGAGTGCCAAACACTGTTGCCTGAAGAATAGGAATTGGCGAAGGCAAGTGCGGGAGGAAGCGAGTCAGAAATATACCTGCCAGCCAAAGTAATTCCGAACAGGGTCAACTGTGCTTGCAGCCATGGAAGCTGCAAATTCAAGTTTTAAAAAGGGGAGCCCAAGATGACTAACAGAAACAGTTTCTTTTAAAAAGTGATTCTTGAGAGGTTTTCTGGCCAAGGCTCTGCCCCCCCACCCCCACCTCATCTGTATCAGAAGCCTAAACATCACACACAAAAATAAAATCCAGTAAAAAAAACAAACCCAGAAATACAAACAGCAGGTTACGTTAGCTTGCTTGGTTGCCTCCTCTTCCAAAGCCAAGACTAGGTGCATGATAAGCCTGGGAATGGGGGAAGGGAGGAGACAAACTTTCACTGCAAGTGTGATGCCAACACAGAGATCTGCGATTGTGTTCCGAGAAGCCTGTGATTTCAAAGTTGCCTGTGACAGCCGAGTCCACCACAGAAATAGCGAATTCTGTATTTTTTTTCTCTTTAAAGAAGAAGAAAAGAGCTCCAGCCACTGAAGGGGCATACTGCATCTCAAAAGCTTGTGCAAAGAGGCCAGGTTGGGGATGATGGACATTTTGCAGAGATAGTTTGATAATATACATGCGTTATTGCTTGTGAGAAACGACAGATGTAGGTTTTGGCTGCAGGCAGCTACGGCGCCATCCAGAATGGCATCTGTTGCTTAGCCCGTTGTTGTGATGAAGGATACTGGTATCCTAAATTCCATGTCTGTGAGTAGCTACTTGCGCTTTTATGGCCACCATGGTCTTCTTCTTCATCTGAGGAGTCACCGGCATAAGCCACCAGCCCAAATACCTTTTCTCCTGTTTTCATCTTCTTTGCTGGATGATCTAGAGGAGGAGAAGACAAAAAGACAACCGCCACCCACCAAAGAGAAAATAAAAAATGGAAGAGAAAGATTTTTTAAAATCCCCCCCAAACATGTTAATTAAAATTAGAGGCATTATTAAAATATTGTTAGTTGAACACCATTTTGAGGTCACAGCCAGCGGTCACCCCGGGAAGGAGGTCACGTGACACGGCATCCGCCAGCAACGGCACCAAATGATCCACCAGAACCATGTAAGAGAACAGAGAAGAGAAAAAAGAAAAACACAAAAAAGAAGAAAAGTGAAGTTAGCAAAAGGATGCTTGAGCCGATTCACTGTTAAAGAACACTTGTAAAAGGGGAAAGTCCAACTACAGCTTTTAAAAAAGGAATCTCAAGGCGGTTCAGCAATGCCAACTCAGGCTGAAGTCTGCCAGGAGAGAAGCTGAGCTTGGCACCCAACCCGGGACTGGAACTCATGCCAGTACGCATGCGTGCATTCCAGGAAGCATGATGTGTGTTTCCCAGTCGAGATGCAACATCCTACTTTTGGGGCCTTGAAGTGGGGGAAATGGATCCCATGCTTGGGGTGGAGAAAGGAAAAAAGGAATCGCAGCAATGACAAGGGTTCGGGGCACTGCCCTTGAGCCAAACCAAAACACCAGGGCGAGCTCTGAATGGGAGGAGAAGTTGGGCTTTTGGCAGGAGGAGCAGGAGCCCCAAGGGCCGCCGAGCAAAGCGCAGTGGGATCGAGTTTCTGCTGGCCTGGGGGACGGCTGGCTTGGGGCACCCTCACTCGCTCCGGGCCCAGGACATGCGCGACGGCTCCACGCTTCCCCCTAAGGTCAGACAAGCCTTGTTACTTGCACAGAATGAGCTGCCATGCCATAAATCGGGGGCTGAGCCTCCTTCTGCCCGAGATAAGCTTTGTGGGGGCTGCATTCAAGCTGCGGGTGGGACAGAAGGGCAGGGCGACAGCGGCAAAAAGGCTGGTCTGTCTGGTCTGAACTTGCTGCCGGTAACTAATCCTTAGAGAGCCATTTCAAGCTTTGAGAATGCAGGGGGAAAGGGTGGAAGTGAGGGAATCCGTCAGTGGCTGGGGGAAAGGAGGTGGACCTAGGAAAGGGGGAGTGGTCATCCTAGGCAAGTCCTGGAGGCCTGGATTCGTTCTGCAGACTGGTGGTTTCACACCGCCCTTGCTTCAAATGTCGCCTCTAAGTGGCTTCAAAGAAAAAAGGGCCAAAATAGCACTCCCACTAGGAAAGGTAAATGAGCGCACTGTGAAAGACCTTAGCAAAGGAAGGCACGAGTGATGCAAGCTAGGAAGCCGGAAGTCGGTCAGCTAAGAAACTGGCTTCTTTCTGCAAAGCTGGACACAATGGGAGTGTGTACGACGGGCCGCTTATCCAAAGAGACCAAACATTAGCAGCTCAGCTTCGGGTTTCCCAAAAGGCTGGGAGACAAACAATACCCTTCGCCTCAGGAAGAGGAAGCCTCTAGCCCCTGACGTGAATTTGGACCTCAAGAGGATGGACAACCGAAATCATGCACGTGAGACCTGAAAGAAGCAGAGCACGGCTTTCTGCTCTGCGCCAGGAGGGGGCACGGGGGAGAGCAGGCCACACAACGAGCTGCCCACACTGCACTCAGCAGAGCCAGTGTGGGTGGAACACACGCCCCAGCCACGCCTGCCGCCAGCTGCCCACGCTCACCGTGGCCGCCCAGTAAGGACCCATTTCTGTCTTCAGCCTCTGACTTAATTCCGGTCACTGGTAAAGCGGGTGGAGGCATCAGCTGCCTGTTCGGAGACAAAGATAAAAATATAAAAGGGATGCTGCATAAGGAAGCATGTCAAGCAACACCTGCAAGCACCGGCAGCCATCGAGATGAAGAGCGGGGGCTGCCAACCAGTGCTGGCAGAACCGGTGGTGAACAGAGATCTGTTTCTCTTGGGAGGATATAATGTAATGCAATAATTTCCAATTCTTTCCATTTCCTTTTGTGGATATTGTGACATTGATCTTGCATTGTACCTTGTAAATCATCCTTTCGTTCTCCTGCTGAGCTGCTCTGGGCACAAATTTGTGGCATACGAAGAGAGAGAGGACGGGAGGAGACAGCAAGGGCCGGGACTGAAAGCCTATAGATTTATGAGCTTTGACAAGCGCTGTAATGCCCAACCCCACGCAAAGGGAATCGCGAAAACAGAAGAAGACCTGAAGGCCAAATTCAGAGGTGTTTACACCAGTAGGTCCAGTGCTCAGTCTCTGGAAGTGGCCAACAACACCCATCAGAATATAATCATCTGTGACACAGAGTTAGGCTGGGGTTGGCCTGTTGCCCAGAGGCCAGGTCTGTTCACGGAGAAGCAAGTTCAGTGGAAGACCTGGCTTCCTGGTCCCGTCTGGCTGCAGTGAAATCCCCCACGGCAGCATAATCCTGAAATGTAACAGGAAGCCTGAAGGCAGCTTTCTGCCCAGGGTCAAGGGTCGCAGCCGCCCTGCAGTTCAGAGCACAGAATACTGCTGAGAACCAAGGAGCAAGAGCGGCTGCGCCAGATCAGGTCGAAGGAGTCGACCAAGCCAGGACCTGCTTCCCAAAAGGGATCAGCCCCATCTTTCTAGGAAGCCCAAAGGAAACGACAACAAGCCCAAACCCAGCTATCTGCTCTCTTGCGACTGGCATTCGGAGCGAATCAGGCAAGGGAAGCTTGATGCTGTGACCTCTACAGCGGGGGCTTCTCAGAAGTGGCCCTCAACCTCTGGAACACGCCACCTCATCCAAGAAGCACGGCGTTTCATGCTTCTTGAAAGCATCTGTTTATGCAAACCTTCGCTAGCTTAACTAATTATCCTGAAACCGATTCACTTCACTCTCTGCATTATTGCTTGTGATCTTAATGTTTGCTGTTGAAAAGGAAAGTGCTACATTATGTATGCCTTTTTAACTGACCGGAAATTTGTAAACTGTTTGCTCACAGTTTCGCTATGCTAAGCAGGATGTATCTGAAGTAAACACGAGCATTTTCACACCCAGGAAGCACCCGGAATAGATTGCTCTCTTGCAGAGAGATCTGAGGCAGAGGCCCTTCTTCGGGAGCCCTCCCTGAAGGAGATCAGGAGGATGGCTACCCAGAGGAGGGCCTTCTCTGCGGTGGTGCCCCGATTGTGGAATTCGCTCCGAGAGGGTGCCAACGCTTTTCTTTTCGGCGCTAGGCGAAAACCTTTTTTATTCTCCCATTATTTTAATGTTTAATTGGTTTTAATGGTGATTTTATTGTGAATTGCTGGATGCTGTGCCTTTTTTAACCTGTGCTTGTTGTCAACTGTGCTGAGACGTTAGTAAAGGGACAGTCTATACAAGCTTTGAACGAAGGAATGTATTCCATGCTGCATGAGATTGGGGTGGGTGATTTGCCTCTCCTGAAACTGACTGGCCAGCCATTTTAATTGGGGGACCCCCAAGTTCTAGGTGGGGGCACAGGCGAGGAAGCACCCCCACCCCGGCTCACCCACCTGCCATTTCATTGCCAGAAACCACGAGGGGCCGCAGCTCTGACTTACCTGTCCCTCTCTCTCTCCTTTCCTGAGGAACTTGCTGGCTTCGAACCTGCCCCGTCCATCTCAGTCTGACTGGAGAAGCCTGTACCTAAATTAGTCATATGAATGGGTCCATGCTATGAGCAGAAAAACACAGCGGCATTAGCAAATCTAAAACTAGGACAGCACCTATCAGCTCCTTAACGAACATCTGCCGGCGGCCCAACCTTTCCTCACAAAGCGTGCTTTGTGGGCGCCACACAGCTGTGCTCCTCCTTTTCTGGGAGCCCTCATTATCGGTCATTCACACGAGGACCAGAAAACCTGCCAGGTAAGCACGGCATTGCTAGGTAAGCCCTGGGGGAAACTAACGGAAGGCCTAGCTTGATACAGCAGTCTTTTTAAAAGCCCCAGCAGCTGGGCCAGCCCTATTGCCCCTACTCTGCAGACAGAAAGGCTGAGGGTAAAGGAACTGCGTCTTGTGAAGGCAGAGTACAGCCCAATGTCCACGGGTATCACCCCACTCTTCTGTCACTTTCTGAGTGGTGGTCTGTCCACGTGTTAACACGTTTTTTGTATATGCAGCGTTCTCATGCGCATTTAATAGCTTTTCAACAGCACTGTAAGTGGCGCTCTTGGCGGTCTGGTCACCTGTGGCGAATGAGAATCGATGCCAAGAGACCAGGCAGTTTAGTAAATCATAGCTGGAACCTCCCTCCACTACTCCCACTATCCTCCTTTCCGGACGCCCATGTCATAACTTACTACACAGGACGCTACCTTACTCCAGGTCTAATTACTCATGCAGCCTGGTACAAAGTACTCTGCCTAGCAACTTGTTTGGATTCTTTCAACGGTTACTGCTACAGATCTTGCTCCCCAAAGAAAACCCCCAAATGCATCATTTTTGTCCTCTCAAACGGGTTATATAAAATCAAACATAAGAAGTTCAGTGGCTGCTCTATTCCTGTTTTCGTGCAGCTTGGTTTCCACTGTGGTCACACTGAGGAGGAAATAAAACCTCAGACCTTTGAAATCAGGCTTAGCTCTAAGCAAAGATGTGAAACTCCAGATCATTTAAAGGTAGATTCAGAAACCACCATCACACAATGGATTTTCCCATTCCCCATGAAGAGTATTTCTGAGCTGGGTGAGAAGTCCATGAGTTTGTCAAAACAACCTGGAACGTAATCTTGCAACACTGCCCCCCCTCCGCGCTCATCCTTCCAAAGAAGCAAATTGCAAATACACTTTTAAAATTAAGCTCAGAAATTGTTCGTCTGGTCCTAACTCCATCCCTAATGCCTGGAACACAGCATTGTGGAATTGACCTCTAACCTCCCAGAGACCTTTGGAGCAGTATAGGAAGGCAATCGCTATTCACCCTGGAAGGCAAATTCCAGAGGGGCGACCTGTGTGAGTTGCTTGTTGCAGCAAAAGCGACCTGGAGTTCTTGGCTTCTTCAAGGCTCAGGGATGGATTGTGGCAGCAGCTTTGAGGAGCCAAGGCCCACCTCGTGGGACGCATGAAGAGCAACCCACCGCTGGCAGTCATCCATGGACAGTGGGTACTCGTCAGGGCAACCAGTACACCAGGGTGGGCAGGCTTCCGAGAGAACTTCAGCTAAGGCGACAGGGATGGGCAACCTGCAGCCCCCAGATGTTTTGACCCACAGCTCTCATGACCCCTCAGCACTGGCAATGCTGGCTTGGGAAGATGGGGGCTGTAAGCCAAACTACCAGAAGAGCCACAGCCCTTCAGCCCCATGCTTCCAGACTGAGATAATTCAAGCGAACGGTTAAGGGGATCCCAAGGGTACCACACACTTGATGGCCTCTGAGCCAGAACGAAAGGCATGGGATTGGCTCAAGAGGAACGGGAGGCAGATCAGAGAGCAGGCAAGAAAATGGCTGTGTCGCACTCCACCTGGTATCCCAGCAGCCCAGACTCGCGCTCGTCCGGCAACTCTTCCGTGAACCGCCTCTTCTGGCCCGGCTGCGGCTGCGGTTGAGGTTGAGGCTGCACTGGGGGCTGTGCGGTGGCGGGCAAAGTTGTCTTTACGGGTGCGGCGGGCAGGAAAGGGGTGCTCAGCGGTGTCTGGAAAGTGCAGGGTCAAAGGACAGAGAGGGAGAGCATTTGGAGACCTCTGAAGACGGGTGAGAACGAGCGAGCGAGCCAACAGAAGGGACTCGGGGCAGGAGGCCTGTCTTTGAGGAGCAGGCAGCGTCTCTCTCCCCCTCAGGGGTGTCAAGCAAGGTGGCGCGTCCTGGCCATCACGCCTGGGCCCAAACCCAGCAGGCCAGCTGCCAGGTGGGCCCCTCCGGAGCACCTGGCCCCTTCCCGCAAGCCCCCCACACACCTTTTGGCCATGCAGAGGGGCAGGCAGTGGCCACTAGCCCCATGTTCTCCTTCAGGCAGAGAGGCGGCCCTCCCTTCTTTAAGGGACGGGAGAAAGCAAGCTCAGCAGCAGCAGCACAACTGCCACCCCACAGGCTCCCAGCCCCAAAGGGAGAGTCACTGCCCCAGTCTTACCTGGCCAGTGCTGGCAGGCGGCTGCACCTGCGTGATGGGGTACTGGGTGGGAACTGGCGGGACGCCGGTGGGCAGCGCCAGCACTCCTGGAGCCAGCGGGACGGCGGGAGGCACGATGCCCGGCACTCCGTAGGGGGGCTGCACCGGCTGCGGAGGCGGTGGCACCACGGGGTAGCCGGCCTGGAAGCCGTTGGGCGGGTAATACGGCGGCTGAGGCGGGACGGTCACGATCGCCGCGGGCTGAGCGAATCCTGCCGGGGGCAAGGAGGGAAAGTCTGGCTTGTGACGGGATGCTTACTGTGGGGGCTGGCTTTCCCCCTGCATGAGCAACCCCTATTTGCAAAGGTCTGGCTTTTTCACGAGAGAAAAGAGGAAGAGCGAGGTGGAGACAGAGAAGCGGAGTATTTCAGGATCCTTGCTGTCAGGGAAGAAAGCTGAGAAAAGGCTTGCCGGACACAGAGAGGAGAAAAGCGTTTATCCGTGAGCTGAGCCAGCCTGCTCGTTCCTCCTGCTTCGGGACTTCAGCTTGGCCCTCACGTGCAGCAGAATGGAATGAGAAAGAGGAGCTCGAGCTTGGCTTTAGTGCTTAAAGCCTGGACTACTCTGAAGGACTTCCTTCTGCTGTACCAGCGCTGGGGGCTCAGCACCCCGAAAAGATCTCCCACCTACCCCTAACACTATCACAGGGGCCTCCTGTCCTTTAAACTCCACTGGTGGAAGACGCAGGATTCACCCGGACGTTTTCCAGTGGATCAAGTGACGGCATGAAAGCTGGAACAATCAGCCAGTCACATAATGTTTCCTCCTTAGGTGCAAACAGCCTTTGGCAACCGGCTTCAACAGCAGAAATGTTTAAAAAGCTGCTAGTTCAGTGAAAGCAAGGGCAGGCCCTGGGCCAGCTGAATTCCACCGCAAGGCCCACCGCCCTTTCCACATGTATTGATCCCCGGTGACGGGAGTCCTTTCTAGCCTTACTCCAATATATAAAAGGGGGACAAAATTGATCCTTCTAATTACCACCCGATTTGTCCGCTTCACATGGTAGGAAATAGATGGCCAAGCTTTATCATGATTTAGTCAGAATTAGCTGATATTAATAAATTGTTACTGAAGATAATTTGGCTGATGGGGGTTTATTTAGGCATATCCTGAATTTTAAATAGGATTTGCAATTGCTAGCTATTTTTACACTTGGTTACTGGCTTGTCTGTGGCCATAATTAAAGCAGACAAAGTCAGTGCTTCCCCAAAAAGTTGGCAGGGTAAGGATCCCCGCCCAAAAGGCCCTGGGATGGGCACACAGGGTTCCAGGCTCTCTTCCTGACAGGCTAGCTTTCTGCTTGCAGGGAGACTGCCTGTCTGAAGTAGGGGAACATTCCAAACTGCAATCCACCATTCGCAGCCTGAAGTGGTTAACAGGCCCTCTTTCTGCCTCGTTCCCTCTCATTCTGCTGCACGTCTTCCATCCTAAAGAAGAGAGACTCCATTTTTGCAGGAAGCCCTCCTGTGTGAGCCATCCCTTCAGGACGCGAGAGGCGTGGCTGCTCCAGGGCTCCCTGTATTTGGAATGCTCTGCTCAAGGCGATGCGCCTGGCACCTTCTTTACTTTCTTTCTGACAGCAACCGAAGAGCCTCCTTTTAAAAAAAAAAACATTTGAATAACTAATGGCCACAGACTGTTGTTTTGTATGTCTTGCTCTATTTTACTGTTGCTTTTAATGTGTTATGGTTTTTATAGCGTTTTTATCTCATGGTTGTGAGCTGCCCAGAGGTGCTGTGACACAACTGGGCGGCATACAAACGTTTTAAATAAATAAATAACAAAAAGCCCTAAAATATTTTCTCTAGGATCTCCCTATTTTGGCCTCAACAGTGGCACATACCACACAATTCTTCCCACACTTACTGCTCAGATCCCTGCGGGTTGCTTTCAGCCCCGAATTTCTATTTCTTGAATATTAAAACAGAAGTATTCTTATTTAAAATTCATTTCCCCTCCCAGTATTCCCTGCCACTCCCTCCGTTCAAAATCCTTCTCCAAACCCACCCCTTTCCCACCAGACCTCTGGGTTTACTTCTGCCACCCTTCCCTTACTCCCAAATTACACTGAAATCTACACAGAAATTTCTGCTAAGACTCACCTGTTATGGGCACTGCTGTAGTTATCTGGTTTACAAATCGCGAATATTCAGCGTGAACCTTGGAAGAGATAAAACAGCCTCAGAGACTCCAACTTGACCCTCGCTCTAACAGGAGGCAGTAATCCCTGCTTTGCTGTTCTTGATGCAAAAGGGTGTGAACTTGGGGTCTGTTCTATCCTTCATGTTACAAATGCATTTTTTGTATTCTGAACGTGTCCAAGTCAATACAAGAGGCAGAAGAAGCATACATGCATCCAGTCCAAAGGTACATCAGACTTTTGCAAAACATCTTGCATCTCTTGAGGGCGGTCCAGGGTCCAGACAACCATCATACACAGACAAATCAAGTGCAGCTGTTGCTAAGCATGAACAACTGATCCATGGTTTGTTGTTGGATGGTTTAAAACAGAGGTTGCCAGTATGTACAAACCAGACTCATGGATTGTTTTGCCAGGCTACAAAAGCCCCTGGGAAAAGCAGTAAAAAAAACCCCCAGCCATTCCACAGCCAAAATACAGGGCCCCCAACACTTCTGGGGCACAGGAAGGGAGCAGGCAAAGCAGGAGGGAAACAAACAAGCCAGTGCCTGAGAGAAACAACTATGGGTTGTTTGATCGCCTCCCAAACCTTGGGTAAGGCAACAAACCACAGTTTAAAAGAACCTCTGGGTTGGTGTCCCAAGCAAACCAGGCCTTTCCCTACGGAGGGACATTCCACACTGTTAAAAGAAAGTGTGGGGGAGCTGGGGGGGTGCAATTTGGCCCAAGGTTCGGCACCTCTCATCTCTGGGCTGCCTCCGGAACCAAGTCCAACATGCCAAAAGTGCTTGTGCCCTGCTTATCCCAAAACCACACCCTCCCTTTCACAGACACAGAGCACAACTGAACACCTTGTTGGGAGATGTAGAAATGTTCTAAGTGTGTGTGGGGGGACAAAACGAAACAAAAAATGATTTATGGAAGGAAGTGCAAAATATAGAAAAGCTACTTACAGTCTGTAGTAAGTTCTCACAGAGTTTTTTGGCTGCTGCAAGGCCTTCTGGTTTTGGATGGCTGGAAAGACACACACACAGTCAAACCGTGTGGAGAACAGCTGTGCTCTGCGGCTGGGGGCCTAGCAGCCCTGTGCAGAGTTTCATGCAAAAGCGCTCTGTAAGGGATGGATCCAGGCCTCTGCAAGAGCAACTGAGCCCCTCCCTCCACGGAGCAGAGATGAGGGCAAAAGATGTGGGTAGAACAGCTGGGGACAAAGGGGAAGCTGGGAGTGGCAGGGAGAAGCAGCAAGAGGGGAAAAAGAAAGCGGGTGCCACCGAGAAAGGGGATGATGGAGATGGGGAAGGAAGCAAGGCTGCCCCCCCCCCTTCCTGGTCTGCTCACCAGGAACTGTGGCCCTCAGCAACAACAACAACAAACATTTACAATGGTTCTGCTTTTCAGATCACAAGCTGGGATCGCAAGCTTCGTCCTCAGCAGCCGGTATGGCCAGTGACATGCCAACTGTGGGTGCTGGGCGTTGTAGTCCAGCACATCTGAGCAGTGTCAGGTGGGCACTGCTTGGTGCATATCAAGTTGCTCAGAAGCCTTCAGGCTAACCTAAGGCATCCCATCGGCTTCGTGCTGCAACCTTGCAAGGAGGGCAACGCAGAGCCCATTTCCCTCCTGGGAAGAGCCGCCCGCCCGCTGCTCACCCTCACGCAGCCCCTTACCTGACGTAAATGTACATGGGCTCGAAGGCTTCCCGGCCGGAGGCAGGCTCAATGCAACCGGAACCCTTTCCCCGCAGGAAGACTTTGGCGCCCGTCTCGATCTGGATGTGCTGCAGGTAGGAACAGGCTGGGCCTTCGACCTTCTCCTTGACGTTGAAGGTGGGGACCGCGTGCTCCAAACCGACAAAGAGCTTGTCCTGGACGTAGTGCATCTGCACACACACACGCGCGGAGGGAGGAGGCGGTGAGTGCTCAGTGGCCCCTCGGAGCGTGGAGAAGGGGAGTGGGGAAGCCCGAGCCCAGCCTTCCCCAGGGGCACAGCCAGAAGCCCGTGGCCATCTGCTCCAAACCGGCCAAAAGGTTTGCTTGCCCAGCACCAGGCGACGCTCGCCCCAGAGCGGCTGTCGGATGGCACAGTGAGGTCTCCGCTCTTCTGCAAGCTGGACCCCTCTCCTCATCACATTTCTCTAAGAGGATGGTATCGGCAGGGCCTCACTCAGCAGGCCCTGCCTTCTTAATCCTCTAGGCACCCAGCCCCAACTGGCCCGGCACGGAAGGTGGGACCCAAACGGGCAGCGAGCAGCAGGCTAGGAACACTGCAGCGGAAGGTCGTGACGCGAGGATGCCGGAGGAAGCGCCGGCTACCGTTCAGCGCCCCAGGAGAACGGAGCGGCTGCTTCTCCGTACAAATACGTACCCCCCCGGACTGGAACGGAGGCTTCTGGCCCACAGCAGGCGGCAGCTGCGTGATGGAAGCGGGCTGGTGGTAGACTGTCACGGTGGCGCCGTTGAACGTGGGACTGGAGCCGGTGGCAGCTTTGACGACGCCATTCGTGATTATTTCCTTGATCCGGTTTACGGCTCCTGCGGGCAAGCGGTGGGCGTGAAAGGGGCCCCTTGGGAGGGATGCCGCAAACGGCACTTACACAGGGTGCCTCGCGGAAGGTTTAAGTCTGCGCATGCTGAGGAGGAGCAGCTACTCCGTCTCGGGGAGAGCAGACTTCAGGCCTGGCAGACAAGCTTTGGAGTCTTTTTTTAAAGACTCCAAAGTATAGACCTGTCTATAGACAGCAGAGAGCTGGCAAATACCATGTAAAAATACCACCAGAACAGCCTCTGAGCATGCTCTGTGCCCAAGATTTTGTTTGAGGCCAGGACCACACTGAGCTCACCTAGAAGCCCACTTCTGGGTCGGCTCTTGCACGCCCAACCCCTTTTTATATACCGGCTCCTAATCAATGGGAACCAGAATCTCCCAAGATCTACCATCTACCTATTCCTGCTGAGGGCTTATTTGCTAAACTTTTATGTTGCCAATAAGCTCAAATTGTCTTTGAGGTTCAGAAAAACTAAAATCCAAACTTAGTGCATGACAAAATATGAAACCCTTAAAAGTCTACTAAGGCAGAAAAAGGCAGAGTAAAAACCAGTAACAGCATCAAGAGCGAAAATACACAGTTGTACGTTTAATAACAGAGCATGGTGAGCTGGTTAGAATAAATGGGCTGGAATAACCTCGTTCTGAAGCTCACTGGGTGACTTTGGGCAGGTCACTGACTCTCTGCCTAAACGCACCTCTCAGGTTTGTGCCCGTTTTGAGCAATATCTCAATTTGGGGGGACAAGTCTTTTTACTTACTGTCCACCAGTTCTCGCGTCTGCCCCTGAACGTGCAGGTACAGCGGACGATCTCTGAAAAACACACAGACATATTTATTTATTTACTAGCTGCAGGATTCAGCTGAAGCTGTGCACTTCACTGGATGTATCTTAACCAGCTTTGAACTTGTTCCATATTATAACCAAAGCTCTGTGGGCTGTTCATAACAATTAAAGCAATATAACACACAATCCAAAATAAACGTTGAAAACCACACACACACACACACACACAAACTCAAAATGAAATCTAGCTACAATGCAGAGTCCAAACACAGTAACAGATTTAAAATAATGGAATCCGAAAGACTAAATTGTCTGGGAAAATCAGCAGGTTTTCCCTCGGCACAGAAAAGAGTACAGTGTAGGTGGCCAGGTGAGCCCGTATGGGAAGCTCACTTCACAATCTGGTGCCACAACAGAAAAGACCCTGTTCTTAGCCGCCACCTGCCCAGGTAAAACCTTTATGCAAACGTTGTAAAAGTTAACTTTGGTCTCTGTCTTTGCTGAATTTTACTGCACTGATATCACAATTTGCAAAGCACCCCGAGGAAATTCATAGATGCCAGAAGGGCAGAACAGAAATCTCTAAACAAAATAAACATAAACTGGGGCTGTTTGGGATCTAAAAAGCTCCTTCCTTGCCCAGACCGAGTTGGCAAAATCTACCAGGTTGTTGCGGCCTACAGTTATCGAGCATTTTAAAGCAGAACTGGTCTCTGCCTTTGCTCCCACCGGCATCCAGCCATCCCTTCACTGGAGCGGTGGAGCTCGGCCTCAGGCTGCCCACTCAACGCCCCATGCTCACACAAAGTCATCACCACTCAAACGGTTGCAGGGGGAATGGCTGGGGGCAAGCTCTGCCCATGAAAATAGGGACCCACCACCAGGATCCCGCCAAGACTGGTGCAGGTAAGTATCAGGTAGCTCCTTCAGACAGGGCAGCACCTTCTGAAAGAAAGAAACCACCCAGCCATTACCGGGAAGGGAGAGAGGAGAACGAAAATGGGATACGCACCCGGGCCCGACTTTTGCTTTCTCTTCTGCAGTCATGTACCTCCCGCGAGTTGAGACCGCGGCACCGCTCAGCTTACTTATCTGCAGACACGGGGGCCGGGGTGGAATGGCTCCGATTAGACAGTTTTTCAAAATCCTTGCTGGACAGAGCTAAATGTTGAATAGCCCCGGTTTCTTTTCTTCTTCTTCCTCCCCCCAGAGCCACTCAGATGCGTCCGTGAGGCTCGCAGTGACCATCCCCTTATCCTCTGGCCCAGCGACCACAGCTCAGTGCACCATGAGGGCTTATTGAACTGCGATGGCCCACAGCACAAAGGCGCTTGGCCCCAGGCCGAATCCTGCCCGTCTGGGACCCCAGTGTAGCCTCCAGGGTTCCACAGACAGCCATGCGCCCCCCCCACTTCCCCCCACCTTGTTGACTCATTCCCTGCATTTTGCCGTTTCCCCCTTCGTTGCAAAAGGCTGAAGTTTTAACTTGTAGCAGAAACAGCACTAAGCTAAAGCTGAGCTGCCATCGATTTCAGAGCCGCTCTCGGGAGATGTGCTCCCGTAACAGCAGGGGCTGAGGACACAGGAGCAGGGGCAAAAACCATCATAAAGCGGAACGGCATATTGCAGCTTGCAAATCTTCCTGCGAAGCCGTCAGGCAGGCAGGAAGGGGGCCACTGGCTGATTAAGGGCCAGGAAAGTTCACGATCGCCTGGGGAACCCTGGGCAGTCGACTTTGGCCTCCTGAGCCTGAGGATCCCTACCCTGGCCTACAAAAGGCCTGCCCAGGGGGAACAACCCTGCGTGGCCCAGACCTCATCCTGCGTCTGTCCCCTTGTGAGGAGGTTTCTGCAGGTCAGGGGCACGTCGTTGATCTCCACTTCTGCCACGACAAGGTCGTCTTTGCTTTTGCTTGCAGCTGGGCCTTTTCCAGGAGACTGAAGCTGTCGCATGTTGGGAAAAGAAGGGGAGAACAGCGTCGTCACAGAAACTTTGGCACAGAGACAGGCTGGTGGGCAACCTTTGGGCTGCTCACAGCAGACAGCAACAGATGTCGTGGGCTGGCCATCTTTCCGGCACCCCCGGAATAGGGAGAAAGCCACTGGCACGGCTCAGCCCCTTTCCTGCTTCGGTGCTCTCCCCTCCCAATGCAGGCTGCTCAGAAGTTCTCTGGCAAGCACGAGGGGAACAAAGTGGGTTTCCTTTCGCGTGGGTGAAGGGAGCTGCGATTTTATAGGGCAGCTCAGATGCTGGTGCCAGGCTGGGGCTACTGTGCCTTCAGAAGGGGCATGGGGAGGGATCGATCACGAAGAGCCGTCTCCCCACTGACACCTCTTCTACCCCCTTGAATCGTGTAAGGCTTTTTCCTCCCCCCCCCCCCCGGTGCATTCTGGCACAAAGCGACTTGCAAGAGTTCAGCCAGCGGCTTGGAAATGGAGTCGCCTCGGCATGTAAGGCAGGAGATGCGGGGAAAGAGAGGGCAGTGAGAGCCGTCCCCCAGTCTCCCACCGCTCTGAAATGACTCCACTCCCGGGGCCTCGCGAGACAAAGCCTAGATGGCAGCAGCCACCATGTCCGGAGAAAATGTTTTAAAAGCTAATTATTTCTGCTTTAAAAAAATGCAGTGGGGCTGTGGCAGGCTTCAGGATGGATCTTCCCAGGGCATGTAGGCCCCTGCACACCCTGAGTGGTTCCAGCTGATGGGTCTTGGTATCTCTGAGTGAGTGCTAGCTTAGGAATGTGTAATAGTTTTCTATTTCAGTGCCTTTTTAATCTCTCTTGATATATTTCCACTTAGTTCTTATCTGCTGAGCAGCTGTTACTTTGCTGCTTATTACACATAATGCCACATTCTTATGGTTTGGCATTTTAAACTGTTTTCCCAATTTTGCACTAATCCTACATTATTATGAATTCTATTTCATTGTTCTATATATTAAGATACTGAAATTTTAGATTAAATTACCAGGTAATTAATTTGGGATCAATCTTTCTAAAAATGTTTATTTTAATAGTGCTGAACTTGGATGGTACAAGTTCATTTTGATGTGATTCTACATTGCAAGCAACAGCTTGTGACACAGGGACAGTCAATGTGGTATAGTGGTTAAGAGTGTAACCTGGGACGCAGGTGACTTGGGTTCGAGCCCCCGCTCAGCCATGGAGCCAACTGGGTGACTTTGGGCCAATTACAGGCTCTCAGCCCAACCTACCTCACAGGGTTGTTGTGGGGATAAGATTGAGAGCAGGAAGAAGAGCAAAATATAAGCCACTTTGAGTTCTTTGTAAGAAAACAAGCAGGCTATAAATCTAATAAATAGTGTTGCGGATCTGTCTTCCTATTTCTGCTTTGTCTCATTAACGTTAATGGTTCTGAATATGGCAAATAGCAGATATAACCCTAACTGGACAGTAACTTAAGTGGGATGGTGTAACTTGGTGTCCTGCAACAGCAGGGGGTTGGACCCGATGGCCCTCTTGGCCCCCTCCAACTGTTCTCTGATTCTAGAAATAAATTATAAAATTATAAAAAGGAGAAGCAAGACAACAACCCATCACAGATAAGACCCTCCTTACCATTATATGGCAGCTCAGACACATTAATTTTTAATGGTATCAATCTGCGCACTTGACTGGGTATCAAGCAATGAGCAACTGGGTAAATAACCCAACAGGGAAGCACAAAATCCCCAATTTGAAATGTACTTCCACCCTCTTAAAAGAGCGGGTTTCTTGTCCTCTCGTTTTGACAGCACCAGTTCTGTAGCCTCATTTTCACCCCTAGCAGCCACTAACCTTGTCTGCTGAATTGGTCGTCGGTTTCAGCTTCCCTTTGGCCATTAACATGGCATTGATTTTGGCTGCCACGGCAGCAGCCGCATCGAGTGCGCCCAGAGGAGCTGCTGAACCCTCGGATCCTGACATCCCCGACACGCTGTCTCCGCTGCCCTGAACAGGACGGCTGGCCACGGGGGTGGTTGCAGGAAGGAGGAAAAGAGCTGGAGATGGCCCGGGCTGGTCCCATTTACTGCGGCGCCTAGAAAATTTGGGGGGAAAAATATTTAGGTCTGCTTTGGAGCTGCAAGCTGTCCCACCCAGCAGTAAGGACCTAGCACTCATAAGACCTACCTCTGACAGCCTGACTAGTTAAGGGTCACAGAAATCCTTGCATGTTAAGCCAGAGTGGATTCATTCAGCTAGACTGACAGTCTGCCCCATCCAAAGGGCTTAAGGCAAAGCACAAAACGAAACAGGATTTCATCAACTTGAATGTGACCCCAAAAGGAGACTGAACTGAGCTGCCTGGTCTTAACCATGCTTCTGAATCCTACTTAAGAGCATGGGGTGGGGCAGAGTTGCATGGGGGCAGCAGCCTCTAGCAGTCCTCATCCCCACCTCAGTGTGTGAAGCCATCTGATCCCAAAGGGGTGAGGTCACAAACATGGACACTACTGGCATGCCATAATTTGCAGCTCCTTCTGCCAGAAACTCCGCCTTGGGAAACACACTGCAGTCTTTGAGATGGAGGGAAAAACTGCATAAAAGCCAGGAAACCACACAGTAGTGGGGCCATGGAAAAGGGCCGCCTGAGAAGCTCCGGTCGGGGGTTCTCCGTCCCTAATCTAACCCAGTCAGTCTTCATTGATCAGCAGCAGCAGTTGTGAAGCAGGAACATGTCTTATTCTGCCCAACTTTGGAACGTGAAATCTGGTGTCTGTTTAGACAGAAAAATGATCTACAATTCCCAGCATGCCCCCAGACAGCCTAACTATAGTTTGTCTGTTAGCTTTTATGCCAAAGGAGAGGAATATAATTGTAATAATAAATAAGAAGTTGGTCAATTTTTTATAAGTGGGGAGGGAAGAGAGCCTTATAAATTGCTGGGATGGGCAGATAGTACGTCTGCCTCAACTAGCAGATCTTTAGGTGACCCGAAACAGGTGAATAAAGTTTCCTATTCTAATTAATAAATACTAAGTATAATAAACAACTGCTTAAGAACAGGAATGGGAACCTCAGCATGTCTCTTTCGTCCTGCCTTAAATTTTACTGCTGAAGTGAAGAAAGCCCATCTTCAGGCTTGTGGGATTGCCTTTGTTCTTTACTGGAACTTTGAGTTCCACTATCTAGAGTGAGCAGCCTAGGAATACGAGAATGACCACAAGCACATATACAGCCCAGGAATTTATTTTCAGTACCAGAACTGGACTATGCACATACTTCAACACTGGTTCACCCTACTTGCAACCTTTTTTAGTTTCAGCAGCTCAATTTATTAGAAAAACAGCTTTTGATTGTCACTAAGGTTCAATCACTAGCAACATTTAGTAATTTAAAACAAGTCACCCAAAGATCTATTCCAAAGATTCCAATCTATCTGTCTGTCCATCCCAGTTTACGATAACCAGGACTGGATTTCTATATAGGACTGTGAACACCAACCAGTTCCTGTAACCCAAATCAACTCCTGGGCTCAGGATTCCCTAATTTCAAGTTTTTTTTTTTTTTTTTAAAGCACCAGGGTCTAGCTCAGGGGTCAGCAACCCACAGCTCCAGAGCCGCATGTGGCTCTTTCATCCCTCTGCTGCGGCTCCCTGTTGCTCAAAATATGTGTCACAACTGCCAATGTGCGACATCTGCTGGCACACGATTTACTGAGCTTTTCGACCCCTGGTAGACCAACCATGGATAAATCCAAGAAAAGAAAAGTTTCAGAAGAAAACAGAACGTTTAATGGTACGTGGGCAGATTCATTTGCTTTCACTGCTGACGAGACTGGCTTATCAGTATGCTTAATATGTGGTGAGAAATGGGCAAACAACAAAAAGTCAAATGTCGCAAGACATTTCCAGAATAAAAACTTAGCCTTTACTGAAAAATATCTGGATGAAAATGCAACACACTATAGTTTTTTTATACATTCCATAAAGGTAAAAAAAAAACCCGATATATGCAGGGTTATCTTCATTTTAGATGTCAAAAGGGTTTTGTGGCTCCCGGTGTTTTCTTTTCTGTGGGAAACGGGTCCAAATGGCTGTTTGAGTGTTTAAGGTTGCCGACCCCTGGGCTAGCTAGTAAATCTCAGGAGACTCCAGTTGGAAAAAGCAAAGCTGATGCCTCTCCATGTTATACCTTAACCACACCCACATCCCATCCAAGTCATGAAATTCTCCCTCAGCACAACCTGGCTTACTCCAGGTTTACTGAACCCACAATTCCCATGATCCTCGGCTAACTCCAAAACTTGGCACCTGCCAGAAACACTGGATTACAACTCTCACGGTCATCAAACAAATCCCAACCTAGGGTCCAACATTTCTAACAAGATCCTTGATCCTCAGGCACCGCCCACGACCCGGCACCTTCCAGCTGCATCGAACCACAACTCCCATGATCCCCAGCCAGCTCCCCAGCCGCGTCGGACTACAACTCCCGCGAATTCCCCGCCAGCTAAGGATCATGGGAGTGGTAGTCCGACACCACCAGAAGGCTCCCACTTGGGGGAGCCCGGCCTAGTCCCAGAAGGGCTCCCTCGCCCGGCCTCGCGCTCCCGCCGACCCGCTCCGCTCCCGCCTCGCCCCCGCAGGCCCCAGCGCAGCCCAGCCGCGGGGCCGCCGCCTCACCCTCCCGAGGCGCCCGGCTCCCGCTGCCCCGCGCTCCCCGCTGACATGGCTCAGGCCGCCGCCGCCGCCACTACCGCCGCCTTGGCCGAGGAACTTCCCCTCCCCGGCGTCACTTCCGGCTCTCACCCCCGCGGACGCAATTTCCGGCCGTTGTCGTAGCAACGGACAAGGATTTCCGCCCCCGCTCCCGGGAGAGGGAAGTACCGTCAGAAATTGAGAGGCCACAGAGATAGGAAAAGGTTAGAGTGACACACGGGGACCGATTTCCCATTCAGTGCACTGTGTTTTCCTTCTCTTACCTCGGATGCTTCTCCAGGGCAGCAGTGAAGAGAGGTCAGCATAGCGTGCGCGGGGCCGCAGCTCCTTCTCCACTCTCTCCGAAAGCCAGCCTCAAAGCGAGGAGGGGAGCCCTTCTGCTTGGTCTTTTTCCCTGTGCAAACTGTAATGGGTGGCTTGCAACTTTCAAGAATGCGCCGTAGCTGCTTACAAGTCGACAATGCATGAGACCCCGCACATTGCTACCGTCCGCGTCATTCCAACACCCAGCTTCCCATGTTAGGGATAATGGAGTTTAAAGCGTATGAACTGCCCGCCAACTTAGATCAAAGAGGCAAGAGCGTTTGCGTCTCCATTTTTTTTCCCCGCGTGGACACCCAGACGGGCTCCCAGTCCCCGCGGCGCAAGAACCCTGGGACGCCCCGTGGAATCCTACGTCCAGCTCGCACTTAATGTAATAAAAGCGCGGCTGGATCAGACCAAAGGTCTAATTAGTCCGGCACTGAGCATGCAAGGTGTTAAGCCAGCTGCGTTGTGGGACCGGCGAGGGGGAGAGTCGGTCGCAACTTCTCCTATGTAAACTGGGTTTCTGCTCCACGCCAAGCTGCCTCGTTCTATCCTTTCATATCTCTAAGTAGGAAAGTGAGCGCAACTTCCGCTTTCTGCCTGCCCGCTCCCGAGGGTTGATGGGTAATGAAGGCCCAAAGGGAACGACTGAGTCACGTGACCGCCGTCCCGTCCTCTTTAGGCCCGGCTCCGTCCTGCCCTGTTGATGGACGTGACCTTATTTAGTGACTGGACGGTTGTGGCGTTTTTCATAAGTTAGCTTAATCTTGTTGTGAATGCGATACTTTTTTATACAATAAACTTAATAAAGCCACAGAGGTCACTTTTAAATTCAACTTATTTTAGTACTACAAGTCCTTTTCCCGTTTAATTCAATATATGCTTGCTCAGGAGTGAAACCATCATGATCCATTATATTCATCTATACTCAGTACAGTTTGTTGTTTGCAGAAAGTTACGATTTTGAGAACCTTGAAACAGTGCAGAAAACCAACATGCTGTTAATTTGGGTCTGCTTGTCACAAAATACCTACCTTGCATAGGCCATTTATTTAAAACATGTATGTCCTGTCTTTCCCGCATAATGAAGATACACAAAACAAAACAAAATCCATATGTGTTTTAAAAGCAACCCCCTTTTGCTTTTCTCATACCTCCAGTTGTCTAAGCTAAACCATTTTGAAACTGCATATGCTAAATATTACTTTTTATGACACACACACACACCTTTCCACACGCTCATCTTTTTTCCTGCAAGGAACCCAAGCCAGCATAATCATCCTGTCTTATCCTCACAACAGCCTGATGAGGTAGGCCAGTTGAGTGTCACTAAGTGCCCACCATGTTTCTCGGCCAAGGGTTAGAACTGGGTTTTCCTGATGCTCTAAGCACGGCACCCCACTGGCTCCAGCCCCAAATTTATTTCCCAGGGGCTGGATTCCTGAATATTCATTAGTGCTAGAGAAAGTTTTCTCCTGCACCCTAGGGAATTGCAGGAAAGCTCCCTTCCCACAGGTAACACTCCTCACCCCCACACTTCCCCCAAAGTATTCCCCTGCATGGCCATTAAACTTAGTTGCGGGTGTTCAAATTAACTGAGGAATATATTTTGAGACCACTTAGATGAAAAAATTATGTTGCCCCCAGGAACATTTAAACAAAACCTGGTACTTCTCACTAATTATGAATCAGTATTTAGAGAGAAATCAGCAAATGGAGATGTGTGTCCTAGGTAAGGGCACGGCCAAATCTTGGCCATGCCCAGCAGCATCCTGGCTCATACCATCCGAGATTCTGAGGTCAAACGAAACTTGAACTGTCAAACCAAGGGAAGTGAGTCATGTTCAGTCATTCCCTTGTCTTTATCAGTCTCTCTGCAACCGTCCCACCCCGTTCTTCCTGTCCATGTTCATTTTCACAGTGAGGGGTGAATCATGTGCGAATATAATGTGCAGAACTTCCTATCAGATAAATGCATGCAACGTTTCCATAGGCTTCAGTTTTCTACCACTCCTAATCGGGGCAACGGTGGTTGCTGACTGCAATCTTGCTTGCCTTATTTCTCAGAATTAGTCGGTTGCCTCCAGGAAGGCTTAATTCTGACTGCAAACCAGTACGCACTGCCCTCCATCCAGGGCTGGCCTCAAGGGGCAGCCTGGTCAGGCATATGCCAAAACCCCACACCCCAGCTAGGGCCCAGTGACAAAAGCCCCTGGACTTACTCCTCCTGTTCACCAAGCAACCTGTTTGCTCTGGCCCAGGTACCAGCGGTTGTGATGAACAGGAAATGCAGCTCAGAAGAGGGTCTTGCATAAACCTCCTGATTGCTGAGATCACAGGATGCTCCAGAGGGTCCCTTAGCAGCTAGTCAAGCCCCATCACTTCCTCCCGTCTCCCCAAAATTTGTTTATTCAAAGAAACCTTCCTTGTCATGCTTTTTGTCCATGTTCTGACATAAAACCAGGTGAAAACCCTTTTATTTGCCCATCATTTTAAGAACTAGAAATTTTAACCGGTTTTTAATTATCCACTGTCGCATTTTGGTTTTGTTTTGATTTTGATCTTGATTTTGACTTTGTTCTCATTGGCAGTATGTTTCTGTTGGCTTTATGTACATTTTTAATTATTGTTTTGATTATGGATTGTTTGTTCCTTTTAAGCCATCCTGAGATGCCCCACATATAGGATGGAATATAAATATTTTTAATAATTATTTAAATATATATTTTTGTGAGCCGCCCCGAGGCTTTGTTGCGATGGGGGCAGCATAGAAATTTTTTAAATAAATAAATAAGGGGTTTCATGTAAACATGTCCCATTTGCAGCCCCGGGTGCAAACACAAACACAGTTCTCAGGAAGACAGTGCAACATAGTACTTACCTTTTGCTCTTGTTCAAAACAATGCACATACACAAGCGCGCCCTTTCAAAAATTTACATATGCAAATTAACCGTCCATCCCCAAATCTGCATTTCCACACATGGGAGGAAATTTTTGATCTTGAGTTGGAGGTGGGGAGGCAGTCTTGTCTGGGGAATGCAAACAGAACAACATCACGGAAGAATTCAGAGAACCGCAACCAACGGACCGCCCATGTTCACCCATCCCTATATTCTCTCCCACACAGACCCGCACACCTGTATTAGAGATCATTGCCTGCGCTGATGTTTGTGAATTCAACATACTTTGGGGTTCTCCCTGTGTACCCTTCTTTCCAGAACACAGTCTTCCGAAAGCATCCTCCATTTTAACAGCTGCCTGACTCCCGATTGTCTAAAGAATGAACCCCACCAGCTAAAATTAGATGGAAAATTAACACTTAGAGGGCAAACCAGGAGTGAATTTGGGGCAAATAGATTTGCAAGCTTGTGGGTGCTCTCAAGAGCCTTCTCTACATTACAAACTCTGTTTAACCACCTAACTGTGGTCTCAGGGCTTCTTCCTACCCTGGGCTCTGCCTCTCTTGTGCACTGAATATTAACCACTGCCTTTGAATCGTTCTGGTGAGACCTTCTCAACTGCACAAATTCAGCCTTCACAAAAGATTTGCTTCACATTTAGGGTCACTGTATTTATTTTTCACTGAGGCTTTCAGGGTCAAGTGAGAACCCATCATGTCGAACAAAATTGTTCAGAGACACTAAAAGTGATAGTTCCTGTAGAAAGGAGCTCAGCCTTTATCTTTCAGCTTGGGAGGGGGAAAAGCAGCAGAAATATCTGAGACTACAAGGATTAACATGAGCTCGTGCAATGGTATGTCATTATTCTGTGCAAGAGTGTGGAGCGACACCAAGGAACAAGGTGCTAATCCAACAAGTTCCTGGAGGGATTTGTTCTTGAGGGGGAGTGGGGAAAAGGACAGAGAAGAATCATAGAACAGAGTTGGAGGGGCCATGAAGGCTATCGGGGGGGGGGGTGTCCAAGCCTCTGCTGCTGCAGGACAGCAGTTTACACCGTCCCACTCAGATGGCTGCCCAGTTTTGCCTTGAATGTCCCCAGTGTGCGAGAGCCCCCCACCTCTCCAGGCAGCTGGTCCCACTGTCCTGTTGCTCTGACAATGAGGAAGCTCTTCCTGATGTCCAGCCTGAATCTGGGTTGTTGCAACTTGAATTGATTATTCCGTGTCCTACACTCTGGTATCAGCAAGAAGAGATCCCGACCTTCCTCTTTGTGACAGCCTTTGAGGGACTTCTAGAGGGATCTCATGTCCCCCCACAGCCTTCTCTTTTCAAGGCCGATCATGCCCAATTCACTCAGTCTCTCCTCACAGGGCAGTGTTTTCAAACCCTGGACCATCTTTGTTGCCCTACGCTGGACCCTTTCTAATTTTAATGCAAGGGAACCCCCACGCAGGAAAGATGATCTGGGGGTAACTAAGGTTAAGTTGGAAGAGAAAACTATACAGTAGGGAAGAAATGTGTCAAAATAAGGCATATGACAATACTCAGGGATGCTTCTCTGAGCAACCGAGGAGAGCTTAGCCACCCTACCTCAGTTTCCTTAGGAAATATCCAACACCATGCAGAGGATTGACTCCGTGAGCTGCGGCCAGAGGGGCGTTCTACTCTGATACACACCATGCCAAGGAAGGCCGAGTGAGCAGGGAATAAAATATTCCTCCCCTCCCGCAGTAGCATAGCTTTGGCAAACAGGGTGCAAGAAGCCGACGGGAATCCTTAGTTACGTGGCTGTGTAAGCAAAGGCCTACCCCTAAGGCTTTGAGGCTCCCATGATTTCAAAACGAGGTATGATCTCAGAATCAATGAATGGCGAAACAAAGACAGACTCCGCCGACTTTTGCTCGTACCCCAGCAATCCCTCGCGGGAAGGGACAGGCTGAAATGAGCAAGCAGGAACAAGCAATGCAAACTGGGCACGCCAGGCCCCCTGCAGATCTAGTGCCCCATCATCCTCAGCCAGCACAGCTAATAGCCATGCAGTCTGGGGAAACGTGGGAGCGATCGTCCAAGGGGTCCAGCGAACAACTGGCTAGAGAAGGCTGGTATATGCCAAAAAAGAGAACGATTAAACGCAGTGTCTTGTGGGGTGGGATTTTCCTTCCTAGGCTGGCACAGGGTGTGGAGATGCTGAGTCTCCCAGAGTTCAAAGCCAGTTGTACAATTGCAGGTGCTGGAGTGCCAGGAAGGTGTGTCCAGGAGACCCACGAGGAAACACACCTATTCCACCAACTGCCCCTCTTCTGGGGGTTGCTGTCGCGGGTGCGCTTTGGGCAGCTGGAGGGTTTCATATGCTTCAGTCTCACGGGAGCCAAGGCCCTGCAAGGAAGAAAGGTGGAGAAAGGAGTCACCACTGGGGAAATAGAGAGACAGCTTTCAAGGGTCTCTTATAGCAGTCGTGAAAATGAATCTCACACCTGTGGACTTCAGGTAGCTGGGCTAGATCTGGCCCTAATTTTGCAACGTTTTCTTTTTCTTCTAGGAGGTTGAAATGTTTCTCCTAAGGATAGTATGGAAGCAAAAGTGACACTGTTGTACTTTGGATTCATCCCGAGAAGGCAAAACCTGCTGGAGAAGACTGCCACGCTAGGGGAACCCAAAGACCGGAGGGGAAGACCAAGAATGAGCTGGATCGGTCCTATAAAGGGAATACCAGCCTTGAATTTGCCAGATCAGGGCCGGGGTTATGGAGAATAGGATGTTTTGGAGGGCATTCAATGATAGGTCCCCATAAATCAGAGATGACTTCACAGCATGTAAAGCAGCAGCAAGGGGAGTTCAGTAGTAGAAGATAATTCAATTAAAATAGATCGGCATTTTTAGACTCCCTCCCTTTGCCTTCAGGCTGTCTCAGCCTGGAATGTGTTCCTGGAGAACATCTCCAACACAGACGGGGGCCTTTGGCTGAATTATGTCCCACACACTGCTGGTCTGTCCCTGGAATATCAGGTGGACTCCGTGCCTAGGAGTGCCTTTTTCCAGCTGTGCTGGATTTTCCAGCTCCGCCCCTACCTAGACAGAACATCGTGACCCCTGCTCTGGTAACTTCCGAGATAGATTATTGGAAGGTGCTCCATGTGGGGCTGCCCTTGAAGACAGCCGGGAAATGCAACTGGAGCGGAATCGGGCTGCTCGGTTGGTAACTGCTATCGCCAGAGCCACCCACAGAACGCCGGGGCTGAAAGAATTTCACTGGCTACCAGGTGTGGCCCAGTTCCAATTCAAGGTGCTTGTGTTGACATATAAAGCCGGAGATGGCTTGGGGCCCGGCTATCTGAAGGACTACAGCCATAGATACCTACCTGCCCCCTCAGATCAGCTCAGAAGGCCCTTGGACAAGCACCTCAGGAAGATGAGAAGGGTGGCAAGAAGGAGAAGGGCCTTGTCTGCTGTGGCTCCCCAACTCTGGAACTCCCTCCCTAGGGAAATTCGCCTGGCACCATCTCTATTTTCTTTCCAGCGCGAGGCAAAGACATATCTTTTAAGGATTTTTTGAATGTTTAGCCTGGTATGCTGTGGCCCTTTTTAATCGTTTTATGGATGTTCAATTCATTATGTTTTGATTGGTTTTTAATGTGTTTTTACTTTATTAGTATGTTTGGCATTGCAAGCCGCCTAGGAAGGCCTCGGCAATTATAGGCGGCCTAGAAATATACGTAAATAAATAAGAGGAGACTCAGAGGGGATCTGTTGGCGACATACAGGTATGAGAGGGGATGTCACACGGAGGTGGGGAGAGACCTGTTCTGCCCTGCAGAGGAAGGCAGGATGCGCCCCAACGGAGCAAAGCTCAGGGAGCCAAGGTTCAGTTTGGATGCCAGGAAGTACTTTCTGACAGTTAGGACCCCGAGGGTGTGGAATGGGCTTCCACGGGAGGAGGTTGAGGCCCCATCGGTGACGGTCTTCAAAGAGTGGCTGGACATGCACATGGTGGGCATGTTGTGAGCGGAGCTGGCTGGAGCAGGCTAGATGGCCCGGGAAACCCCTTCTGACTCGCTCTGTTTCTATGTTTCACAATAAATAACATTTCCTGAAACTGGCAAATACGTTGCACAACTCTCTCCAACATAGTGACGTAGTCAGATACTTACGGTATAGAGTCCATCCACTTTCTGGAAAAGAAGACAAAAATAATGACATCATGGAGGAACAGAAAGTGAAACAGCGAAACATGTCTGTTTCGATTTCCCTGCTCTATGTGCTTTTCGCCTTTTGCAGCATGCTAGGAAACAACACAACAACACACCCTTGTGCTAAATGTTTAGGTAAAGCAGAAACCCCTCCCTGCCCAAGGACAGTTTAGGTGGTGTGGCTCCGGATCGGTGCTGCCGGGAGCCGAGGGAAAGTGTGGCTCCCCCAGTACCTGCCACATGGGGCAGCTACTGCCCTCTGCCACATGGGAGGGCCGGCCACACCCGACCCAGGGCTGTTGCCCCCCAAGAGTCTTCAGTTGGGCGTGTCTGGCAGCATCCAACTCCACTTTATTTTATTTATACTGCGATTTATATCCTGCCTTTTTCCTACAAAGGGCTCAAGGCAGCTGACATCATTCTCCTCCTCCATCTTATCCCCACAACAACCCTGTGAGGTAGGTTGGGCTGAGGGGCTGTGACTGGCCCAAAGGCACCCAGTTGGCTCCACGGCCGAGCGGGGACTCGAACCCGGATCGCCTGAGTCCCGGTCCCAGGCTCTTCACCACGACGCCACACTTTGCTTCCGGACCTTCGACACACCTGTCCTGACGGTCCCTTGGTACCACAAGGCACACCCGGAAATCCCACCTGATGGGACTCTTTCTACAAAGGCCAGGTAAGCCCTACATATTACAGGAATGAGAGGAACGAAGGACGCACCTCATAGATGGCGGCAGGGGCAGGTTTGCTTTTCTTACGATACTGCATCTGAGCGGAGGAGGAAAAACACACAAAGGGTTAATACCGAAAATTAGCCTCATGCTGCAGTTATCCTTCCCTGCTTCCACACCAGAGTTTTATTGCATGATCGTCCCATCTTGAGCACAGAATTTTACGAGGAATCCAGACCATTTCTGTCCGTTAACTTCCTGTCCTCCAACCACATCTTTTCTCCCCCCAAACCAGAAATCCACTCAAAATTGAAGAGTTGCATGACATCTCTTGTTTGGAAGCACCATACAAGGTGCCTCTCCCTTCCTTCATTAGAAATATTTATAATAAATACTGCTTTAAAAAAATCTGTTCACCCCTCACCTCAGAATTTTATGTATTTATTTATTTTTAATGTATTTTCTTTTTTTTCCTATGTATTTTTTCTATTTATTTTTAATGTATTTTCTTTTTTTTTCCTATGTATTTTTTCTATGTATTTCTCTTTTTATGTATTTCTTTTTCTGTTTCAGCCTTCTATGACCTATTACAATGGTCACCCAGAGAGCATCGAGCCCATGGAGGACAGATTCTAAACAAATTTATAGCTATATTAGGATTCTCTCGTCAGAGAGCCACAAAGACTCACCTTAAGTCGGCAGTAGAGTAATGTCAGGATAATACCATAGACAAACAAAATCCCATCCAAGATGTAGCACAGCTGAGGTTCTTTCAGGGCCTCTGGAAAGGAAAGAATTACCTTTTGGTGATTTTGGGAAAGGCTTGGCAGTGAAACTGCATTTGGAGGAACCAAGAGCCAGACAAGAGAGTTGCAACCATTCCCCGCAAGAAAGCACGCTCAGCTGCCTCTGTGGGTCCAGGTCGCACATACTTGTTTGAACACAAAAAGCAAGCGCAATTGCAGCTTCTGCCTTGCTAAAACACCTTTATTCCGCTGACTAAATGACTCGCATCCAAATATACAAGATGTTGAGATTCCCATGTTCGTGGTTTGCCAGGGAAAGGAAGGAATGGCTGCAGGGGAAGCGCTGATGATGGCAAAGGCACACTCAGGACTGGGGTCAGAGGTAGGTATGCTTGGGTACCAGGCAAGAGGGGCCAGCTGCTGGGGAACATGGGTGGGCCTGTGCAGCCCTGTGGGCAGCTGGAGGAGGCCACATGCAAATGGAATATGGGACTAGAGGGACCCTCTGATTGCACCACATGGATTTCTTAGGTTCCTAAGACAGACAAAGCTACTAGTCCTCATGGGCAGTGTCAGAAGCAGTAAGCATAAGCAGTGGAACACAGCGTCTTCCCTAATGTGTCCCAAACACAAAGAACTTAAGTGGCGGGTGAGCCATCGATTCCTGGCCTGTGCCACTGTCACAAGTAATCTTGGTTAAAGTCCTTCCCTCTCATGTCTACCTTCATTTCTTTATTTATTTTATTATTTATTAAAGCATTTCTATGCCGCCCCATTTGCCGAAGCCTCGGGGCGGCTCACAACATAAAATATTTTATATTGTTAATTTGTTTTATGTATTATAAGTCGCCCTGGCCAGATAAAATAAGCAAATAATATTAACAATTAAAATGACGTTTAAATAAAAAAGTCTTCGCCTGGCGCCGAAAAACAAATAATGACTTGTGCACTTGTGTTGTTTTAAGAAAAGGAGCGCCTGGTTGTGTGTTTTCCACAGCAGCATCTGGTGAGCCACCCTGGCCTCCAGTCTGATCTAACATGGTTTCCATGGGGCGGGGCGGGGATTCTGGAAGCTTTTTCTCCTGCTTGGATCTAGCCTAGCTTTTTACTAGAGGCTCAGGAACTACCACCTGGAGTAGGTGGCTTGGCAGGACAAGCAGAATTAACAGGGGGTCTGGGCCTCTTTCCTAAAACTGTCCTTGGACACAAAAACCCACCCCTGCCTCACAACTCTGCCTTCACTGGAACAGCTGAATTTGGAAGATGGCAACTGGGTGTCAACCCCCCCCCCCAAAGAACAGCAAATTACTCAGAAATCCACCCAAAGATCCCAATCTACCTTCCACCCAAACCATATTTATGTATATTTGTGGTAGAGACAAAGGCGCATGCCACACAAAACTCACCTCTAAGGACCCTGGTGAGGGAGAAAGAGAGAGAGGAAGTGAGACACCAACGGTGGTCCTACCCATGTGGTCCAGCTTAGAGTAGACCCATGAACTGAATGGACTTGCATTCGTCATGTCTAACACCCATTAATGTAAATGGACCTGTTCTAAGTGGACATAAGATTGGACACAACTGAAAATGTAAGCAGAACAACCCTCAGGAGGCAAAACGAAAAAATAGGCGTGCTATACAGAAAAATTCTTGGTACTTCTAGTTGCATTTGGTGCGACTCCTTTATAGACAGGCTTGTAAAGCAGGGGTGAGCAACGTTTGACATGAAACCTAGGTAATCTAGCCAATGGGGTGAAGGCTAATGGGACTTGTAATCCAAAAGAGTCGGAGGGCATCATGTGACCCAAGCCGTGTCTAAAGTAAGGAAGTATCTTTGAACAACAAAGCGCTGTATGCATTTGTCTTGAAACACAGGGCTGTGTTTTGGGTTTGTTTTGGCCTGCCGATCACGGCCCGAGAAATCTACGCATCTTGAGGCGCTTGCTCCCGGTTCAAAGTCGAGATAAGACCTGCACACTAGAACGCCTCCCTCTCTCGCCACAAACATATCAGATCGGCAAACTTGCGCTCGGTTCAACCACAGGCGTTCCGAAGCCGGGACTCGGACCCACGTGCAAAAATAAACGTTGAGCGAAGCGCGGGGAAGAGAGCGGCTCTTTGCTCCTGCGATGTGACCACCAAGCGTGTGTGTGAAGAGAAACTTGCAGAAGAGCTGCCTAGAGTCCTTCTACTGTGACAATGCAGCCTGCTTTATTATGACTGTCCAAATTACGCTTGGGGCCCAACTCACTGGGGGTGTTTAGAATGCGGGGCAGGGAAGCTTCGGTCTGCACATGTTGCTGGACTACAACTCCCATGATCCGAGGATTAGCCATATTGGCTGGGGCCAATGGGAGTTGGAATCGGACAAGACCGCAGAGGCCACATGTTCCCCACCTATTTCCAGGACCGTGAATGTTAGCTTTCAGGCATGGAAGTTCGCCGGCATCGATGCGTTATGAGACAATCGCAGCCTGGAGTCCTCCAGATGTGCCCAGGTCCCATAATCCCCAGCCAAGAGTTGCGGCCCAACACATCTGGAAGGCGTGAGGAGGAGAAAGGCTTGCTTTGCATAGGTCAGTCCTGCCTGAAGGGATCCCCAACGCCTGCCTGTGATTTCTGACCCGACTCGCCCTACCTGGGAGGAGGAGATCGCTCACAGCTCTGAAAGACGAGCAGCAATTAACACCTGAAGGTCTGAGGCTGCAGCCCCCCCCCCCCCCAGTATTCCTACAATGCAGACTGGCAGACAGGTTCAAACGAAAAGCAAATTAGTCCTTTCGAGAGATCCAGGAGCTCTCGGCAGAACAAAAAGGGCTCGTCAAATACGAGCCGTTGTTACCCAGCTATGAGAAGATTGACCTCCCGGATCAGATGCAAGATAGTAAGAATGCAGAAAGCAGTATTGGGGTGAAAGAAACGGTGCCGTAGCTACAGGGCAGTAAAGGCGATTCAGAGTGCCTTTCCATGACTTACTCTACATTGTCCAAGAGGGGTGCTTTCTCCAGAGCTGACGTACATACATTTTACACACCAGGGTAGCATGGCTCTTCTGCTTCAGGTTAGGAATAGAACTTCTGGATTACCATAAGCAGAGAAGCTATGCTAAGGATTTCTTACTACCTGTTGTAACTGGGTATTTACACTACTCTCCTGAGCAACATCTGAATTCAAAGCGGCCTCTTCTAAAACGCTTCCCAATGAAGTCCAGTTGGTGTTTTGCCAGCAGTCTAAAATATTTCTTCCAATTTGTTCACCGAGGTAAACCATCATGCAATAACGTTCATTTATTTAGCATAAATGAATCTTCATTTATTTAAATAAACCTTTTTATTTAAACAGTATTTTAAAATAAACAATTAACTTTAGTCACTCTTGTTTATTTTGTGATTGATTGTTTTGTTCTGTTTCAATTTATTCGTTAGAAATTGTTGTTTTAACTGTTCTTTTAAATATTGTAAGCTGTCCTGAGGTTTTTGTATAATAGGATGGCATAAAAAAGCAATCAATCAATCAATATCACGTCATTTGTGCAGGGACGCATAAAGCAGTTCAGGGCACTTCCAGAACGGCTGAACAAAGCCAGAACGAGAATGCTTATCATCTCAGTTTTTTTTCTTTAACCTGCAAAGCTGGAGAAAATATTATAACTATTATCCCAGTATTTTAATTAACTTGTTTTAGTGGTGGGTTTATATTTTAACATTGGATGCTGGGCAATTGTTATTGTCGTTGCTATTTTTGCAGGCAGCGTCTTGGAATATGTGGCCTGGGGTGGTTCTTCCAGCCAGATGGGTGCCGCGCCCAGCCCTGCCCATGGCCGTCCTTAAAAGGGCCACCAGATATTAATATACATACATGACTGTGACATTATCATGCATTATCTTTAATCATTTACAATTAAGTTTGTGCAAATAAAGAGGGAAAGAGAGAGAGAGAGAGAGGGAGAGAGAATCGGGGGCATTGCAAAAGGTAAGGTCAGGGAAAACCAAAACCCAGAAAAATCCATTTAGTGGGTTAGTTAGCCCTGGGCAAAGCTGCTCCACTGAAATCAACTGGGATTTTTTTGTTCTCGCTTTGTGTGCAGGCAACCTGATCCAATTCAGTCCAACCTGGATCCAAGTGAGTTTGCCTCCTCCACCATGTAGACGCACCCTTGTAACTCAGAGATGCGTCATGCATCTAAAGATGGAAGTGTCAACAACAACTTCCCTTTTCAACGGCTCCTTCAGAGATCTGTTGGACCCTCATCCCCAGCTATTGCCGGTGCTGACCGGGGCTGATAGGAGTTGCAGTCCAAAACAGCTACAGGGCAGCCCTTGGAGAAAAGCGTGGAAGAGCTAGGAGCAATGAGCGCTCAAAACATGACAAGCCCCTGCAAGCGCTGCGGGGAACCATGTCCATTAGCACTGACCGCTCCGATAGGGTTGCAGCTTATGGAAGCAAGCACCTTCCGCCGCTGGCAGTGTGGGAACCCAGGGGAAACTTTTGTGGGGCTCGCTGGAGGCATCACTGGCGGGGACAGGATCATGGGCTGCGTGGAAATTTGGCTCAGCCAACATTCATGCCATGATCGTGTGGGTTTCGGTGCGAGGGTGGCATACGGATGCCAACAACCAGAAAGGAGGAAGAAGCTGTAGCTGGTGTGGGAAACCTTGAGAGTCCTGCCTCCATGTTTTTGACTCCACCCTGTGTTGGAGTCAAAACTGGCCCCCCATCCTGATCCAGGAAGTCCCGGACAACCTAAGAAATGAAAGTCGTACCCTCAGCTGTTTTGGTACGAGGAGACTACGCCCCGCAATGACCGAGTGGGGTTTGACTTCTGCCTAGGAGATCCTTCTTTTCCATTAAAAGCTGGGCTGAAGAAAACCTTGCGGCCCTGCAGAGGTTACAGGATTCCCAATTCCCATCCTCCCTGACCATCGGCCAGGCTGGCTGGGGCTAACAGGAGCTGGAATCCAACATCTGGAGGGGTTACCTGCTATTAAGCAATCCTATTTGTCACCACTGATCACAAAGAGTCTGCAGGGTCTCCCAGCTGGTGAGAAAGTGTCTCAAGATGGTCCAGACCATAAATGGAGACCCACCAGAAGGGACAAGCCGAGGAATCTTTTCCGTAATGAGTATTAATTCTAAAGAAACATGTTATGATTTCCTCTTTGAGTCACAAGAAGCAATTTGGGAAAGTCACTACAAATGTGAGATGTAAGCATTAGAAATTAATGCCAACATACCCCAGAAAAGCTGCTGTGTTTGTTGGGGTCCTTTAGTCTCTTACAGGTTAACAGAATTATTTTTAAAGGAATTTGCAGATGAAACCTGGCTCTAAATCACCAGAACTCAAACCCCAGTCAACCTGCTAGCCTTTACAAGACAAGAATCTTTGGTTGGTATTCGTTAGATACAAATAACAAATACATTATTGGCCAATTTAACCTCATAGAATTAAAATCATTGGGGCTGTACAGTTTTAAAAGAGGCCCAATTCTTTTAAAAACTTGGAACATGCCCCCCAGGGAGGTTCGTCTGGTGCCGTCGTTTTATTCTTTTTGGCGTCAGGCAAAAACCTTATTTTCCCAACATTTTAACATTTAATTGGTCTTACCTTTGTTTTTATCATTAATGGTTGGATGCAGTGGGTTGTTCATTATTTTTGTAAGCTGTCCCGAGACTTCGGTATTGGACGGCATATACAAACTTTAAACAAACAACCAAGGAATGCAGGTTCACTTGAACTATAAAGGGCCATTCCAGACCTGCTTCCTCCGAAGCAATCCCAAGGGATTGCTTTTTATTCAAATGTCATTTTCATTGTTAATAGTATTTATTCATTTTATTCTTTGGCCAGGGCGACTTATTTTATGCTGTTAATTTATATTATTTTATGTTTATTTATTGTTGTGAGCCGCCCCGAGGCTTCGGCGAATGGGGCGGCATAGAAGTCTTCTAAATAAAATAAAATAAAATAAAATAAAATAAAATAAAATAAAATAAAATAAAAAAGGGCTCACCCAGGAATAAGTGGACACCGGGCCTCAAGCTGCAGTTAGAATTCTTCAATGAATCAAGGCATCTATTTTAAATAACTACATTCAAATATGTTTGCCTATTCCGAAAGCTTAGGACACAGCAACCTTTAGGAGAATCTGAAATGCTGTAATGCAAAGCACACCCAAACCCACAAGACATGTGAGTAGAACAGGTCTATTTTCAAAAACTCGCTTTCACAGGAGCACCACCTCAGGAAGAGTGGACAAACGGACCCTTTTAAGACGACAGCCCTGCCCTTCAGCGCACGGAAGTCTTTGTGCGTCTTGCTACCCGTTAAACTTTATAGAAACAGGCAAAGGAGTTACATGTTGGATGAGACTGAGGGAGACTCAGGTTCTTCAGCCGCAGATCTGACTAGCTGACCTTGGGCTCGCCGCTATTATCCCCCTGCCTCACAGGGTTGATGCGAGGAGGAAAGAACAAATTGGCCATAGGCACCACCCTGAGCTCTTCTGAGGGTGTTCAGAATCGGTAATAACTTTGCGTCATTTTGAACAGAGGACAGACTCCTTGTGAAAAGCCATGATGGCTCGGGAAATTGGAGGGCTGGGTGCAAAAGGTGCACGTCTCCCCTCCAATCCTGCCAACTGAACTTGCGCATAGGTGGGCACACACCAAAACCCTGTGGATCCCGAACTCGGCGTTTCCTCCCACCCACCCCATGCCCTTACCTGCTTCCACTGCTGTCAGGAGTACCAGGAGGGCTGTCCAAAGACTCTGCTTCATCCTGGAGACTCGGGTGGAACTGTCTGAGCGACGGATGTCCCTCCGGGAAGGGCTGTGGCAAGGGAAGTCGCTTCTACCCGCACCTTCCGTCCGAGGCAGTGTCCAGCTCTAATCTTTGCTTCAGCTCTGCCGTGCTTAATTCAGCAGAACAGCTCACGACCGCAGAGCGCGTGTCTTCCTGCGCTGGTTGTTTGTTTAGTGGTAGCCCCTTCAGCGATCAAGTTCCCCTTTCTCTAAGCTGCTTGAGGAAGCAGGATAGGGAAGAGCGCTATAGGGCCGGAGCTAGGGGGAGAACTGCCAGAAACGTTGGAGTGCAAACGAAAAGCACAGACCAAGTGATTCTGTCTAATCTTCACATCTCTCGTTTGTGGCCACCAGATTCTGCCTTGTTTGTGATGTGGCAGTACGTGCGACCTTTGGAGCATTGCTTCCCAAATACATGTGTTTTATAAAACACATGGTATAGGTTTCTCCACTGGTCAGACTGGTCATGTGGATGTATTTCACTTGAGAGCTCAAACAGAGCACTCAAAGTTAGGCCCAAATTTTAGCTTAACTTAGCCTCCTGCAAGAAGAGTTTTCGTAAAGGAGAGGTGGTTTGTCAACAAGACTGTAATCCTATTGCTGAAGCTGGCAGCTTTTAGGCTAAAAGAAATGGCTAAGATTCTAGTCCACATGGCTACTGAAAGACACAAAGTGCCCTATGAGAAGGCTGAAGTAACTGGTGGGAAACTTTCAAGTGTTGTAAGAACCAACGAATGAAACAGCAGAAAAATAGATTAAGTTGTGGATCAAATGAGATCAAACTGAAGTTATGGAGAACTGAGACATCTCATTCCAAAAAGCAGCGTATGGGTAGGTAAATCAGCGTTACAAGGGCCAGACACGATCATTAACCATTTTCCCCACCAGTCAAAGCTTGGGACAAACTCTCGCATAACCTGCTCAAACACATCTCCATCTCATGAACACTGCAAGACTCCCGCTGGACTTCAAACAATGCTGAGGTTGTCCTGAGAAGTTTTCCAATACATGCTTTGCTCCAACAGCATTCATGCAATGGATTTTAAAAACCTCTTTAGAATGGACTTTCCATGCCAATGGTTCGAAGGCTTCCTGGCTTTCTGTTGTCTTTTGCCCGGTCTCAATGCCACCCCCAAAGCTATCGTTCCCGGCGTGAGGGTCCTTCAGCTGAAACTGATGGGGGCTTCTGGCCCAGCGCACTAACGGTGAGAGGGAGGCTGAAAGGAGGGTCATGCCCCTGCTATAAAAGCTAAACCTCCCGAGAAACGGTTGTGCAATTGTGTTCCCCTTCTTCTTGCGACCGATTTCTCCTTCCCCTTTCTCTCCCCTGCAATGGAGGAATGTGCATGAAACATCGCCACTTGGCCACCCGTGGCCAAGGGCTTCCTGCCGCAGCAGATGGCAGAGGAGCCATGGCACTCGCAAAGAACAGACCAGGTGTAGCCAGAGCTATCGGCTGTTTTTTGGCTTGTGTATCCGCCGGTCTTGAAGCAAGACCCAGAGAGATTGTTCAACGACGACCGCAGAAGCCACAAATCTTCCCATAGAGAAACGCGCTTCAAAGATTCAGCCAACCAGAACAGGGCATTGAAAACAAAAGCGCTATATGCTAAGAAGCCCCACTATCCTTTGGCATGTAGGATATCAGGAAATGCTACAAAAACGTTAACCCTGCCCCATTCCACCCCACTTTGGGTTGCAAGGGGGATTAATCCAAGAAATCCTGAACCGGACAGGAACTAGGCAGCGAGAGGCAAGAAACCAGCACGGCTATCCAGTCGTAACTGATCTAAGACAACAACTGCACCCAGACCATATGAAACCTTTGGCATTGCATGTAAAATCTATACCAGCTTTGCCAAACCAGAGTTCGCAAGAGCTGGTTTGTGCAAACTGTGGTTTGCTCTTTCTTCGGAACTGACAGACCATGGTTTACCAGAAATGACCAAAGAACTGGTAGTCAGGGGAAAGGGGACAAGAATGCAGCCACGGGGAAACTCCAGTGGGTTGGGCCAGAATCCTAGGAAAGATCGTCTGGATCTTGGACCCTAGATTTTCTACCTCTTCTCTAAGCTGTGGTTTCCCGACTCATCCTTGGTAGCTCACTTCACAGTGTGGGTTTTTAACTACAATCACTACAAGCCACAATTTTATGTGATCCCAAATCAAGCTGATGGTTTCTACTGTAAACTAGCAGACAAGAGCTAAAGTCAGAAGGTATGTTCAGTAAGTCCGTCTTGCTCAGCCCAGCCTGCATCTAAAAATCTGGCCAATTTGAAAACTCATTCACTTGACTGTTAAGGTGATGAAGAACACAGAGATGTTGATTTTTGCATAGTTGTTTTAGCTGTATATTTCACAGAAAAATGCATTTATTGAAATTTTGAAGGTTCCCCCCCTTAATTTAAAATATAACAGAATTCCCCAACTTGGTGTTCTCTGTACACCAAGAGATGAACTGCAGCTCCCCTCATTCCCAGCCACTGTAAAAGCACCCAAACCAATACTCACCCTAACTTAGTCTCAGTTGGAAACATGTTATAATATGAATAAACTCATCATGGAAGCACTATTTAAGCTCTGATGCACATGTTCTTTTAAATAATCTACTTCCTTAAATTGATACATTCAACAAACAGACTTTCTACTCACTTTTGACAGACGCAAGATAAGTATTACAACAGCAGAAGGATAAACGCTCACATCCAGTAATGCAGTAGAGACTGAGACGTTTAATGACGCTTTCAGCATTTGAATGCGTGGCATATTAAGGCCGCTCTTTAATGCAGATATATATACCTGTGGATATTTGATCCAGCTTGGTTGAAGCATAAGGTTAATTGCCATTTTATATTCTATTCTTTCCTCTCTCTCTCTTTTTTTTTTTTACAGTTTTGGTTTTGCCAAAGCTTCTAATAGAAAGACCAGTATTTATTTGCCCTGGAGTTGGCAAGCATCGTGGATGAAACCTGAGACCCAGTGCCTGCCAATCACATGCTCCATGTGCCGGGCCTCTCCACACAGTGAGACTGCAAGATGCTGAGAAAGCCCTTTGAGGAGACTGTGTGGCTTCCTGGCTCAGTTTCAGAACATACTGCCTACAACACCCATCTCCAGTCTGGTCCTCTCTGGATGCTTGGGACTCCCGGGCCCATCAGCTCCATCCAGCAGAGTCAAAATGCCAGGAATTGGGGCCTCTGGAGGGTGCCGAGCAAGCGGAGGCCGAGCTTAAGGTAAGAGGCGTGCTGAAGCTTTTAGGCACCCAACAGGGGTAAGGAAGTGAGGTGCTCCCCAAAAACCCACACAAACAAACCGCCACAAGAGGGGAAGCTGTTGCCAACAGCTGATTCACCATGAGAGGGAAGGAAGAGCTGAAAAGCTGCCCAGTGCTGAGAGGGGAAGGTACTCCAGAAGTGACACCTGATGCAAAGAGGAAGCCAAGGGAGGTCGGGTGAGGCGGGGAGGAGAAACCCGCCAGATCCGGTGGCAGATTCTTCACACCATCACTCTTGCATTAGCCACTTGCTCCCAAGCCAGGTTTTGGGATCTGAATCCCTAAACCGCCTGGATATCAGAGCCCCTTTCTCCCTTCCCAGCAGGGCTGGTCGCTGCAGTAATCCAATGAGGCACTCCTGGGGGCTCTGCACGGACCTGAGGTCCGTTTAGACCCTGTTCAGAGCACGGCCTTCAGTGTGTTGCCTTCCCCTGTGCTGAACTGTGTCAGGTGGGCTCCGCTGTAGCGTTCTTTCAGGTGCCGGCTGAAGGACATTTGACTGACTGTCCAGCCCCCATTTTATTGATTTAACTGAGCTTTAAATATTTTAATTCTGCTATTGGGTGTCTTTTTTCTTTCTTACTGCTTGGGAATCTTGTTCGAGAGAAAGCGGCATATCAGTCTGCGAATAAGTAAATGAGGATGACACGAGATTTTTAATTGTTTTCGCGAAGCTCTGCCAGCAGCACGAGGAGGGCCGCACACGACTGCATGCAGAGACACAGGTGAAAAAGGATGGAGGGTGGACTCCCGTGGTGTGTGCAGGCACCCGAGGCCCTGGGTGCAAGGCTCGGCTTCGGTTCGACACGCGACCCGGGTGGGGCAATACTTATCTATCCACTTCGCCAAAGACAATGTCCTGGGTGCCTGAGGAGGAGGAGGAGGAGGAGAAGAGGCAGAGTTATAGAACTGTATTACTCAAAAGTGGAAAGTCAGCAAACTCGAGACTTGGGGTTGGCAGCACCTTTCCGCCTGAGCTACCCCATGGGACAGCTCCAAAGGACAGACTGAAAATATTAGAGACGTGCAAAATGGAGCACCACATGGAGAAAGTGGAGAGACAAGCTTTCCTCCCAGCGCCACCATAATACTAGGACCCTGGTCCATCCCATGCCACTGAATGGGGGGAGATTTGGGACAGCTAAAAGGAAGGATTTCTTCACACGGCAGAGTTAAATTCAGGGACTCACTCCCATGAGATACAGGGAGGGCCACCAGTTTGGACAGCTCTAAAAGGGGACTGGACGAATTCATGGAGGAGAAGGCTGTCCAGGGCTACTAGTCCTCATGGTGACCGGCCCTCTCCAGTTGCAAAGGCAGAATGTCGCCATACACCAGTCGCTAGGCAACTGGGGGTGTGTTGTGGGTGCACTCAGATCCTGCTGCGGAGCTGTTGGCAGTTGTGTGACTGGAATACCGACAAGACGGGCCCTTGCTGTGATCCGACAGGGCTGTCCTTGTTCTTCCTAGGGAACTAATCCCTTCCCCAGTTCTTCCCCGCACAAAACTCCAGCTCCCAACGGGGGGCAGAAGGCAATCACAGCCAGACTTACCAATGATGGCGACCACGTCAGCAAGCATGTGGCCTCTGGACATCATGTCCAAGCCAGCCTGCGGGCAGAGACAAGGATGAAAAGAAAACAGGGTTTGGGTTGGTTGGTTTGGTTCTGAAGCAACTAAATTCCTCTGCCATTAAAATTATGGACTGTGCTGGCCCGAAATGGCAGAGGAGGCGTGGGATCAGAGAAACTGACTAGGACTTTCCTTGAAGTAAACAGATACAAGGAGCGGGAAGATTTGCTGACCTAAGAAATTACTGCCTCTCTGCACCATCGGAGGGAAACAAATTCTAAGCGAGCCTCCATGAACAAGAGGTGAGACTGACAGCAAGCAGCTTTTCTGTCTCAAAGATACTTCAAGCTTCTTGCTCCGGGGCGGTTTCGGAGTGCCTGTCACATGTGGGAAAGCCACCAGTTCCCACATCCATACCCCCAAACCGCAGGAGGGAGACCCAGGTTTCTGTTCTGTGTGTGTGTGCTGTGAGCATGATATTTTCCCTGACATCAAGAGCAAGAAGAGAAACATGAGGGAGGAAGGAAGGAAGGAAGGAAGGAAGGAAGGAAGGAAGGAAGTTCAGGTTCGGTGCTCTTCTATTTGCCAACAATCTCAGGAGGACAAATGACAAGCAAAACATGCTGAGGAACCCCGACACACGTCCTGCCACAGCCTGTCGTCCTACACTAGAAGGCCCGTGCACACCCGGAGTCCTGGGAGAGGATGCCGCACCCCCCTGAAGGCCGGGCAAAGGCGGACTGCTCCCAACCCCAAGCCTGTGCAGCAGTCAAGGGTTCAGAGCGGGGTGGAAGAGACGCCAGCAGGGCCAGGCCTCTGCCTGCCAAGCGAGGGCCCAGTTTGAGGACGAGGTGCCTCACCCCTTCACTGAGCCAGAGGCACCCAAGCAACCGTTCTTGAGGGCGCAAGCCATGCACCGAGCAGGAACGACGCCCAATTTTAACAACTCGGCAATTTATTTCTACTCTACCCAACAGCCAGACTTCCTCTTTCCCACCCACACCCATCCAAGCCCCAGAATAGCTGTGCTTCTCTTACCAGATGGGCAAAACCAGGAGCCTTAATCTTACAGCGGTAGGGCCGGCTGCTGCCATCCGAGACCAGGTACACACCGAACTCTCCCTGTAGCACAAGAAGGCAGAGAGGACAATTAGGATTCGTTGGGCCAGGCCACCCAAGGGCAGGAGGGAAGGAGAATCTCACAGCGCTGGGAATCTGAGACGCAGCTGACCTTTGGCAGGTTTTCTAAATGCTGACAGCAGCTCTTATAAGTGAGTCTGGGATTTGCTCTCCAGCCGGAGAGAGAAACGGCTGCTACAGAAAAGCTTGCTTAAGATAGGGCAGGTCTCCCGTCATTGTATGAGGCGTGGACCATTCTGCTTTCTGTCTTTTTGTCTTTTCTTTATAAAAGTTGTATGCCATCCAATTACTAACGTCTCTGGACGGCTAACAGCTTTGCCCCTGCTGAACTTGAATGGCCTGGGAAAGGGGTGAGCCTGGGCACGCCCACAGTAAAGATGGAAAGGACCAGAGCAAAAGCCTTTTTTCCCTGTATGCTCCGCTTCCATTTCCTGGCCTTCCACACTTCCAGCTCACACTCTTCCAACCTGAGCGCTCTGCTCCACAATCCATGCAGAATTAGGGATGGGCTGGGGTGACCCACCAGGCCATGTAGAGATGATGCTTCCTGGTAGGTGTTGACAAGCCATTTAAAACCGCTGCTTTGGGGAAGGGGCAAGAGCTGCCCAGAGAATCCAGAGGAGAAATCCAGAATTCGCATGGTGATGCGATCGGACGCCCGTCAAACGAGTAATGGAGAGTTAGGAGGGAGAAGACACGACTCAACCTAAGCCAGGCCTCATTTCATGTGGAAATATTTACGCTTTCAGAAATAAATTAGGATTTCATACAAGATAAAGTCCCAGTTAAAATGAAGCAGGGGCTCGTCTTTCCTATCAAGGGTAGGAATGAAGGCGCCTGCTATGCCAAAGCTAAAGAGCAGTCTGGATAGTCTTCATGTCCATACGCCCCAGTCCACATCTGAGGCATGGAGGATGGGACAGGGTCTTCCCAGAAGATGCGTCCAGACCCAGAAACCCTGCGATGCTGCCCAACTTCCTTAACCGTGTTCAAATCTTCATCCTCCTTGTTTGAACCCACTCTTGATGTTGCAACTAACCCAGAGCAGCAGATAATATTTTTGTATGTTTAAAAGGACTTAAAGACGTTTTCTAAAAAAAAAAAAAGCTTTATCATGAGCAATTGATTATGAGTGATGGATCTCCTAGACTTAAGCTGACCGTGAACTGTAACAAGCAAGATGGGAGGGAAACAAGGCCAATTTGCAAACAATGCTGAAAGACAAGCTTTGTTTTCTCTCTGTTCCTTAAGCCCAGGCAACCATGACGACAATTAGATCGCTGAAATTGAGATGTCTGGGGAAAAAAACCCTTTTTCTTTGCCCAACATTTTAAGGTCTAAATAATTTTAATCTGGTTTTATTGTAAACTCAGTCACATTTTGTTTTGATATTGAATTTTTTGATTGTTTGTGTATTTATTGCTATTTATATTTAAGCCATCCTGGAACAAATGGATTGTATATGACAGGATAAAAATATTCTAAATCGATTAATAAATAAAATAAGTAGGATGGATGTTTGAGTGGTAGCACTGAGAGCGTGGTATTGTACACACATTCTCGGGCTTGGCAAGTGCCGCATTCCTTAAGTTTCTGTGTACGTTTACACATATGTCCAACCTTGGGGCTCTAATAAAACCTAAGACGACCCTGAAAGTCTGTTCCAGTTTATAGTATACTGGGATACACTGGTACCTGGCCAGGGTGGCTTATTTTATATTGTATGATTGTATTTTATTCTTATGTTTACATTTTTAATTTATGATTATAGTTATTTAATTTATTGTTGTAAGCCGCCCCGAGGCTTCGGCGAATGGGGCGGCATAAAAATGTTTTAATAAATAAAATAAAATAATAAATAAATAAATAAATAAATACCTTGGGAGCTTCAATGGCTGTGTATGTAGCCCCGGGAGGGACCTGGTAGCCCTCTGTGTACAGCTTGAAGTGGTGGATCAAGGCCTCCATGGAAGTCTAGGACATGGGACAGAAAAAGAAGAGACACCGTATCAACCAGAGCAAGGTGGTCCCATGCTTGGCCAGAAGAGGGTGCTGGCTAGCCAGCAGCGCCATCTCACCTTCATCTCCGCTCTTTTTGGGGGAGCGATCTTTGCATCATCCACCTTGATCTCCCCCTCAGGCATCTTGTTGAGAGCCTGCAGAATGATGCGGAGGGACTGGCGCATCTCTTCCACTCGGCACAGGTACCTGCCCAGCAGAAAGCAAGGATGCTGCTGTTGCTAGGACACGGTGCGAGAAAAAGCAAATTCCAAGGAAGATGGGAAGGTAGTGGGGGGGGGGGGGACATCGGAGGCCATCTTCTAACATGGCAGGCGCCAGCTGCAAGGGGCTGACGGGGTGTTCTCTCTCGTGGTCTGAGGCCAAGCCCTGAATGCCAGGGGGTCACGTCTCTCCCTCCCTTCAAAGTTGAGCACAAGAGCTGTTCTCCACCAGCCCAACAGAAGGCCCACTTAATTCTTCTTCTTCTTTCTCTGCCCCTTGCAGGCCTTGGGGGTGAGGCCCGTCCACAATTAGGGGGCTACCACTGGGAAGGCCGTCTTCTTGTCATGAGCAGAGCTAGCTGGAGCCGGGGGTCAGACTAGATGGCTCTTTCCGACTCGCGCTGTTTCTGTTTCCTGGTTACTTTTCTCTGAGCATCCCTTTGGAGATGGCAGCTGGAGGAAGGCTGCAGATATAAGGCAGCTCAACGGCCGTATGTGAGGAAGGGGGCAGTGACCACAATTAATGTGTCTGGCTGTTTTTGTGACTTGAATCTGGGGACTTGGAATAAGTCATTAGCTGTATGGCTAACGGGGCAGGGTAGAAACCGAATCAATAACAACCCCAGGATCGCAAGAGAAGGGACGACCTGTAGAACTGAACCAAGCTTCCCCAGCAGCCCCTTGGGAGCTTCCCTGGCTGTGGGGAAGGAGAGAAGGCCAGGCGAGTCCCCACAGCAAGCGCTGGCCGTGCACCCGATTCTCCTCCCCTCTGCAAACGGGCACCGCACCTGTCATAGCAGTCGCCCCTGGACCCGATCGGGACGTCGAATTCCACCTGGTCATAGACGTCGTAAGGCTGAGTCTTGCGGAGATCCCACTGGATGCCCGAGCCGCGAAGCATCACTCCACTGTGGGTGAAACAGGGAGAAAACGCACACGATGCAGGCGGAGAAGCGGAACGAGAGACCAAAGCTAAAGGCAAGATGGCTTTGGAACGCGTTGGGCGGGCGACCTGCAGCCCTCCAGCTGCCCCTCGCTCTAGACAGCATCGCCAAAAATGAGGAGCGATGGGCCTCGGACACCCAACTGTCCAAAGGGCCACGTCTTGCCCCCCCTGCGTGTTCAGGGGTCTTTGCAAACGGCCTGGCTGGAAAAGGCGCAGCGTGCCAAACTCCCGGGCCTGCGACAGGTCAGGAGGAGGACGGGGCCAAGCCACTCGCTCAGTTCCTTCCCACGTTGCTTATGCAACACCTTCTGTTCTTGAATTCTGTCAACCCGGTTTATGTGAACCACTGTCATTCAAAGCCAGGAAGTGGGATTGTGTACACTTGTGTGCTTTGGGCCCCTTCAGTCCCACTCGGATATTAACCAGGGTTAAGGAAAACAAGTCCTGGTTAAACCTTACACCGGGAAGGGTGCTCTCCGAGTGAGCTGGACGGCAATCCCACATCCCTCAGCCTGCATCAGTCTCCCATGGAAGCTGCTGGAGGATGTCAACGAGTTTCTGCTAGAGCAGGGCAACAGAACCTCAGGCCAGGGGCCCAAATTCAGGCCCCTGGGGCCTCCCAGGAGGCCAGGTCAACCTTTTCCTGCTCACCCATCTTCTTTCCCCCTCTGTAAACTCTTGGTAGTTTCCCAGCTTTTGTGCAGTTTCCCCATTCCAAAAGTTTGAAATGCTTTTTCTAAGATTCAGGCAAGAAAAACTTTAAAAGATCGTGGTTGTGTCCCCATCTCTTCTGCTTGCAGCATGCCCAGGACTGGAATGTAAGTCCTGAAGCTGAAAGAAGATTCCCCACCCCACCCTGCCCCCGTGCCAAAGCAGGGCTGTCAAAAGCCATGCCTGCTCTTTGAACACAGCTGGCCAGTTTGCCCATACCAAACCACGGCTTAAACAACCCACGGGCTGTTGGGAACAAGCAGGGAAGACGGACGTCTACTTGCGGTTCGCCTGGCACTTCTGCCGTGACTTCGCCACCCATCTGACATGCCTTTATAAGCAGCTGAGCATCAAGTGTGAAGGGTCTCCAGGCTTCAGGGCTGTTCAGCCCCCAAACCAGGTTCGTGTGGCCTGCTTGCTTACAATGCACCCGCTTGGGGAGGAAGACGGGACACCGCCTGCTCTCTCCCACTTGGGCTGTTTCATCCATGGTTGGCATTACCATGCAAGTGAGGTCAAATTTTTATCTGCAAGGGAGAACTCGGCCCAGGGGACATTCCAGGCATTTCACTTCCACAATGAGAAAGGGGGTTGCTCTGATTCCTCCCACCAGATCTGAGTGCCCCTTGGCAGAGTCTGTCACCTAAAACCGTAATTGAGCGCGTCCTCCACTGTTACCACTCCGATATCAACTGTGCGGTTCTTCCAGATTCGGTTGTTGGTGAGCATCTGCAAGAGCAAAATAAGACAGGGCAACTTAGTCCTGCTACAGAGTCAGGGGTTAAGACACCAAATGGGCCAAACTGGAGCTGGGGCTGCTGGGAGTTGAAGTTCAAAATATCTAGAAGGCACCAAGCTGGGAGAGACTGCTCCAGAACCTGCTAAGTTCTTTTAAAGCGGGACAAATGCTCAAAGCATTCACTTACTCCCAATAAGCCTATGCATTGCTCGCCATGGCAAAATGTAGCCTTAAAGCATCTTGTACAGAAAGTCACCAGACAGGAAAACCCAACAGCAAAATACAAATAAAATAAGCACCAAAGAAATGAGCTCTGAAAGGAATACCATACAAAGAGTGTGTTTGTCTGCAATGCACAGAATCTCCATTCCAGCAAAATCTTCACACAGCAACTGGGTCAGAACCGGACTCTAAATACTGGGGGATTGAAGTGGATCTTTGCCTGGGGACTCCACAGAAAAGCTTTTGTAGGGAAGGAGGTTTTATAAATGCCTCTCACAGACTGAATAGCCCCCCTGCATGGCCTGTGTGTACGCATTAAAAACTGCACTAGGTTCTCCACATTACACCATACAGTACCCTACTAAAAAGCAGAGGCATCACCCTGCCGACCAAAGTGTGTATAGTCAAGGCTGTGGTTTTCCCGGTTGCAATGTATGGCTGTGAAAGCTGGGCCAGAAGGAAGGCTGAGCGCCGAAGGATTGAGGCCTTTGAATTGTGGTGCTGGAGGAGACTCCTGCAAGTCCCTTGGGCAGCAAGGTGATCAAACCGGTCAGTCCTAGAGATCAACCCTGACTGCTCTTTAGAAGGCCAGGTACTGAGGATGAAACTCAAATACTTTGGCCACCTAATGAGAAGGAAGGACTCCCTGGAGAAGAGCCTGATGCTGGGAACAGTAGATGGCAAAAGAAGGAGGGGACGGCAGAGGATGAGGTGGCTGGATGGGGTCAATGAAGCAGTCGGCGTGAGCTTAGATGGACTCTGGGGGATGGTGGAGGACAGGAAGGCCTGGAGGAGTGTTGTCCACGGGGTCGCGATGGGTCGGACATGACTTCACGACTAACAACAACCACCCTAACCCTGTTCCAGCACTGAGAGGCTTGGCACATTTCATATTAATGATGCTTTTTATGGCTTCATGTTGCTATTTTACTGCCATATTGCACTTTTACCACCAGATTTTTATCTTTCTGAACTTCAAGTAAGATTTTAAATAGTTTAATATACTGAGCATTCAATCTTATATCTATTCTTTTGATTTATCTTTATTGCTGGCTGTTATGTTGTGACCTGTCCAATACACTATGAATTATATAAGTTTTAATTGCTGGATCATATGTTATGAACCTCCCAGAGAACCTTACGACTAACGGAGCAGTCAAATAAATGAATTTGATTAATTCCTGCTCAAGCAAAATTAGCTCTATGGGAAACCCAGGTGAAACATAGAAACAGAGTGAGTCAGAAGGGGTCTCCCAGGCCATCTAGTCTGACCCCCGGCTCCACTCACGACACACCCACCCGCCTAGAAAATGGTTGTTTGGCAGACTAGGGACAGGCAGGCTGGTTTCTTCTACAAGCGGCTTCTAGGTCCTGCTGACAGTTTCCCGCCATTCTGTTTTGCATGCTAAGGGCATCAGAAGGAGAAGGCCGTGTGCAGTGTGGAGGCAGAACCAGCGCAGCCCTGCTTGCTTGCTTGCGTGGCTGCCCGGCACATTTAATGCCCCAAGGGGGCTGTGCACATATGCCCTTCTGATTAAAATTAGACATGAGATGTCAGATTTTCAATTGCTTTCTGTTAAGCTAACACCAGTAAAACGTGAACATACAGAGATTTCAGCTAGATAGATTGGCCCGACAAATTCTACTTGGGGCAACTACAAGACTTTCATTGGGAAGAAAAATTGCCAGGAAAAACATCCCCAGAATGACAGAATGCTCTGCAGGCATGGAATACCAACTGTTTCCAACCCAGGCCCCCCGAAAGGAAAACTTGGCATTGAGGAATTGAATGGCATATCCTAGAAAATTTACCAGCCGAACGGGCCATCTTCACCCCTAACTATTCTTACTTTGTGTTGCTGGTTCTCTCGGCTTGTGCCTCCTTCCCTCTACATCCTTGCTTTATAGCTTATGTTTTATACTTTTAATGGATTGTACGTCACCCAGAAAACTTGAGTTACAGGCCGGTTGAAAAGTATGAGAGAAGATTTTGTTGTTTGCCTGATTTGTAAACCTGCAACAAGGGGGCAGAAGCCGGCTTCGCTTTCTCAGAAAGTCACTTGGAAACGTCACTCGGAACGTCACTCATGCCTCACCTCTTCCACCTCGTCTATCCGGCAGGAGAAATTCTTCACAAACTCATATATGTCATCCATCAGCCCCAGCGGCATGTCCTGAGTGCCAAGAGAGAGGAAGACGATGGGAGCGCGTGTCGGCAAGCAGCCACAGACAGTGTCTGGCTAGCCTGCCTGAGTCCCAGTAAAGCACTGCTAATGGTCTGATGACGGGAAGTTGGTCCACCACCAAGCAAGGGTAGAGAGGGGTCTCTACTCTTGATGTAACACTTATAAAGCACCCGTGGTTTTCTGGAGAGTGTACAGATATTAACAGAATATCGTTGCCTGCAGACAGAGTAATAGACACTGCATGTAAGGAAAATGTGATGAGGAGGGCAGAGGAAAAGCCAAGGCTGGAGAATTGGTTCTTTCATGGGCCAGTGGTCTTCCTCCTTGCCATGATGGGGCAGCCTCCCAGTGGCCACTGGTCCCCTGGCAGAAAATGCAGCATTTTTTCCTTCTGCACAGGGATTTAATATAAGCTTTGCTATGGTGGAGAATTTTATCACATGAGCCTCTACCTGTATTGTAAAGGGGCAGAAGGCAGGTATCGGACTGCACACGTACCACACCCACAGCCAAACCCTGCTGGTCCCCAAAGATGCCGTCTTACCTGATGGACGCCCCCTGGACGGATGTAAGCGGCATGCATGCGGGCCCCAGAGACTCGCTCGTAGAATTCAAACATCTGCAAGGAAAGGACCGGAGTTGCGGGAGAGAAATTTGGCATCACTGGCTTCTCCTAGCAGAGCCACACAAATTGGAGGCAGAAAAAGGCGCCTTTTTTTGCTCCTTGGCCTGGCCTGGTCACACAGACGCCCTTTGCTGGAAGCACCGGGTCTGCCGCACAGCATGGCAGGCAGTGTGAGGCCCAACACCACACGACACAACACAAGGGCTCTCAACACTTCGCTAGCCAGATTCTGTTCCGAGAAAAAGAATTATGTCACCTGCTCCCCTGTGCCCACAGACACAGGGCCTCTTTGCTGCCCCCCATCAGCCGCGGTTCTCAGGGGGGTCCTCCAGGGCAGCCTATGGCTGCAGAGCCCCCAAACACCAGCACTGGGGTCCCGTCCTGCTTACTGGCTGGGCAGGGCCTTGCAGAGGCGAGCAGGCCCTTACCTTTTCCCGCTCCTCAAACATCCAGAAGAAGGGCGTCATGGCCCCAATGTCCAGGGCGTGGGTGGTGATGGCCATGATGTGGTTCAGGAGCCGCGTGATTTCACTGAAGAGGACTGGCAGGGAGGCAGAGAGATCCTTGTTAGCCGGCAGCATGCAAAACTAGGAACATGCAGGTCGGTGGGGGGGGGGGGGGGAAAAGTCGCCAATTCAACAGCGCAAGCCTGGGACTAGCACTGGTGTTGGTGCCTGCAGTGCGGAGAGAGTGGCCTTTCCACATCAGCTTTCCCCAGATGAACAGCCTCCAGGTATGAATTCTTGCCCGGTGTGGCTAAGAATGTTGGGAGCTGTGGGGAGCCCCGGCCTGGACGAGACTGATCCAGATGTTGACCTGCGACTGCTGCCTTCCCTCACCATTGGCTTCGCTAGCAACGGCTGGGATTTTTGAATTACACTCCTCCTTTCCACCAACAAAATAAATAGTGCTCCAGAGGACCAACCAGCCTTTAAAATAAGAGCTGAATTAAAACCCTCATGAAACAACTGCATTAAATGTACGGCTAAAAACAGGCAATAGAGTGAAAGCCACGTTAACAGTTCCTCAACGAACCAGCTTACACAGCCATGCCTGCCTGTATAAAAATGTTGCAGACAGCCGGCAGAAGGCCAGCCAAAAGGGACCTACCCTTGACCCCCTCAAGAGGACGTTTCAGCACCCGCGAGCCGCAACCAGGAGGGCTGCCTTCTGTTGGAGCTCCAACACCACCTGGAGGGGCAGACTTGGCCCACTGCTGGTTTATCCGAGCTTTGTTCACACAACCCATCCATCCCCCCTTTGCCCAAGTGGGTGAGGCAAGCCCGGAGAAGAGGGTCGCACAGCACCTGGGCCTGCCCTTATGAAGTCCACCCCAACAAGTCAAAACGGCAAGCTGGGCTGTGCGGTTCGCTTAAGAATTCTGGCTTCTTTGGATGCACTTGATCATAAACCCGGGTTCAGACGACACGTCAATTTGGTTCTTCCTGACTTGTTTATGCAGTCTCACAAAGCCGGGGGGGGGGGGGGGGGTGTGTGAATGGGCTGCGTGTGGCAGCATGTAGCTCTTTCACATGGTTTATCAAAGCAGGGTTCCCAAAGAGTGGGGGGTGGGCAGTCCCCTCCCACCCACCCTGTCCTCAGTTGGGAGCTAGGTTTCCCACTAACATCCCTGCACCAAGAAGCGCCAGGTATCGGTGCTGGAGCATCTGCTGGCTCCAAGCACAGCTTCCCCAGCCCCTCGGCTTGCTCACTCACCTCGGATCCACTGAGCCCTTAGAGGCGGACGGATATTGAGCAGTTTCTCCACCGCTAAGGAATAGGCCTGCTCGTTGCACATCATGGAGACATAGTCCAGCCGGTCAAAGTAGGGCAGAGCCTGAGACAGAAGCAAAGTGTCAAAGACGAATGGAGACGTGCCTGAAATGCTGAGGGCTGCCTCTGTCGCTAGCTATTGGAAACGGGTGTCCTGATTTCTAATACGGTACCTAAGGGACTTGGCTTCGTCAAGGGAGAACAGCCTAAGCTGGATACAGCAAGGCCTCTGAGGAAGCTTGGCCAGTGGCTGGACACGCTGCGTCTGCCTGGCCTGAAGAAGGCAATGCCCACTGGTCCTCTCTGCATGGCCCCTGCCCTGGGGCAGCCCTACCGCCCCCCCCCCCCCGAGGGAGGGGACTCTCCATGCCATTTCTAAGGGGCTGCCACAGAGCAGGTGGGGAAAGGCTGGTATGTAATTCTGACCCTTGGCCTCCCTGGCTTCCAGCTGGACACGATGCTCTGGGTAGCACAGTCCAGCTGGACACGATGCTCTGGGTGGCACAGTCAGGCGCTTGGGGGCTGCGGTTGTTACGCAAGGGACACTGTCACATTAACCCAAGCAGCTCAAAGGCAAGCCAACCCTCGAGTGCACAGTTCCGTGCTCCGAACAACAACGGTTCCTGCGCAGCGTCACCTGCAGGTAGGTCTTGTACTCGATCAGCTTCTCCGTGGCCCGGTGGAGCAAGCCAATGTGAGGGTCGCACCTCTTCACGGTCTCCCCGCTCAGCTCCATCACCAAACGCAAGACCCCGTGAGCCGCCGGGTGCTGGGGCCCAAAGTTGATGGTCAGGTTGGAGACTTTCTTCTCCATGAACGGGTCCTTATCTGCTCAGGGCAGAAGAGAACAGGCAAGGCAATGTGGTTCGTAAGGGAGAGACGGGAAGCTGGGCGGGTCCATCTCTTCCCCTCCTTTTCTCTTATTCTTTCCCTTTTGGAGAGGGACAAGTACCACTGGGCAGAGGGAGATGACAGATCTCAAAACAGGAAGTGAGAACCATCCCATTATGGCCGGATACATCGTTTCCTGGTTCACATGGAAGAACTATTTGTAAATGTTTCCAGGGATGGAAGTGAGCCCCCTCCTTAGAGATCAGTGGGAAAATCCAGTATGATAAGGCCACGATGTAATAGCACTCTCACTTTCATCTGGCAGCAAACAACTAATTTTTTTATTTATTAAAACATTTTTATGCCGCCCCATTCGCCGAAGCTTACTAATTGCACCCAAGAAATGAAGGCGCTCCTGCAGTAAGCTTTTATCTAATGTGAAGGACAGGAAAAACAAGCCACCAGGACAAACTGCAGCTCGCTGTTCCCATTCTGTACTTCAAAGCGGTGAGAAAGCGACTTGGAACAGCCTCAGAGTAGTTAGCAGAGAATATGGCAAGTCAGGCACTCTACAGTTTACACTGAACCTGCAGTCTCACTCTCACCATTACTGCTACCTCACTGCAGGTTAAGCTGAGAAAATATTATGCAGCAAACCCGCCCATTATTATGCCCCAGTGCAGGCCGGGGCAGTGATGGGGTGCTGAGAGGTGTATTGACGAGGGCGGTTTGCAGCACCACGCAAAAATCCCCCATACCTCTCAGGCTGCAATAAAGGTCAATCTACTGGAATAGCTCCCTCGGGGCTCCCCCAGAGTCAAATCAAGCACCGAGTTTGTGTGCAGAAATCTTAGGTCCTGTGGTTTTGTGGGCAGACTGATAGCACATATTCCAAAAAGTGGGAAAATGCACATGAAGACGGATCCAAGTTGAGAGCACATACTCTTGCCTTTGATACTTATGCTTGTATTTGCAGCCACAGGTGATGCTTGTATACCAGGAATGAGTGCAAAATGTTCTTGAGGTTTCCCTGCTACTACATTTTGCTGTATGGAGTCAATACACTGTTTGTCAGCACAGGCTCCCAGAGTACCTTCAAAATGCCCAAGCATTAGTCACTAAAAGGTGCAGTGAGAATCATAAAATACACAACTACAGCAGAGTGATAAAATTTTTCTTTCCTGTGACAATATATAGAGGGAGGGGAGACATTGGTCGAAAGTTAGGGAACAGGTGAGCCTTCGAACATGGCTGAATTGCTGCTCCCAGCAGCCAGTGGTTAAGGCTGATAGGAGATGTAGTCTGGCAACATCTGCAGGGTTCTGCTTTCCCACTCCTGAGCTATTCGGTCAGAGGATTGTGTTTTACCTTCACAAGTTCCCAGATTCAATCCTGCACCTCCCTCCTAAATAAGAGGAAGGAAAAGGGAAGAGAAAAACCCAAACATTGGAAAGGTTCCCACACAGAGAACGGGGCAAATTTGTCCTCAGCAGGGCCAACAGGTTTAAGTGATGAAAGAATTTCTCCTAATCTTTAAGAACCACCCTGATACAGTGGTTGGTTCCCAGCAGAATAAACCACCTTGAACAACAAAGAAGCACATCACTATCCAAGCATTTTCTTTAAAAGCCAACTAACAAGCATGCTGGTTTTGAACATCTTTCAAAAAGTGCATTTTATGCTAGCGATGCTAATACAAGCCACTCCCAGAGCTTTCTCACTGTTTACAATGCCACTCCTCATCATTACCCCTGTTTAGATCCCATATCCCATGTTCCCTACAGGTTGCTCAGGACAGAATATCAGTTCTTCTCTTCTCACATCGACCCAAACTTAGGCAGAGAAAGAGATGGCTCCAAGCCAGCTCATAAGCTTCTTTGCAGAGCAGTGAGTAGATGTAGGTTTTCCTAGCCTGATGTTCCAATCTAATCAGTGCTGCTCCCAAAGCCTTGGGTTCCAAGCAGCAACGGCACAACGCCCAGCGAGGTGCCTCACTCCCTCTGCCGAAGGAGCACAGGAAGCTGGCTTCCGCCGAGTTAAGCACCGGCCCAGCTAGTCTGATGTGGTCGAACGGAAGCAGGGTGGCTCTCCGGGGTCCCAGGAGAAACTCACCATTCCATGGAGGAGGAACCCATTTCTCTGTTTCTTTGGTGGGGTACATGACAGCACCTCCATATTGCTTGACATAGTCCACGTCGGGCTGCCACTGCTTTCCCCTGAGGAAAGGATGAAAACATTAAGAGTGGGAGATTCCATGATGCAGCAGCTCTTCCATCACTAACTTAGGGCCCTGCCATATGGCAACGGATCCTTGGCTGACCCTGTATCTCCAGTTTGGGAAAAGCCGCAAGATGAAGACACACAGAGAGAAAGGAAGCCCAAATGTATGCAGGGCACAATCCTATGCCTACTTAGATGGGGGGAAAGTCTTGCAGCTCCAGGCATGGCTGACTGGGGCACAGTGGGAAATGTTTTTTTTCTGCCTAAATATACATAGAGATGCACTACAATTTATTTTATAAACTGTCAGAATGAAATACACAACACACATACAATGAAGTCACTGATAAAGATCATGGATTTTAAGTTTGAGAAGTAGCAACCAGTTAAAGTACATTTTTATTAAGGAGCTAAAAGGGAGAAAATGTCAAGGCTTTCCCCATGGTGGTGCCTTCCAGATGCTTTGGACTGCAACTCCCAGCATTCCTGGCTGTCGCCCATACTGGCTAGGGCTGATGGGAACTGAAATACAAAACATCCAGCAGCTGCCAACTTGGGGAAGGCTGGAGGAGTGTGCCTCTATCAAGGATTCTTATTTCTGCAGAAAAAGGAACAAATAAGAACTGTTAAGCAGCAAAAACCATTCCTGATGGGGCAAGGCCTTTATTTAAAACACCAAAGCTGCAGTTTCAAGCATTTATTTGTATCAGTGGGAAGTGTCTCAATGCATTTCAAATGGTACAAAATAGAGCTGCCAGGTTGCTGACGGGGACTGGGTGTTGTGCTCACATGACTCCAGTCCTCCGTCAGCTTCACTGACTCCCCATTACATAGCGTGTAACAGAGAAAAGAAGGGCTATAGCTGGGTACTAGCAAGGTGCAATATGAACCACAGCTCATTCCCTGAGCCTATTTCAAACAATGGCCTGAGCAAGGAATGTATTATACAACAGGGTGGACGCATGCCTCTGCACATTTACAGCTCGTTTTCCTTCACTATTAAGAGACCACTACCCACCCTTATGTACAGGGGGAAAAGCAATGCATGGGCTTCAAAATATGCACCTCAAGAGGACTAGGAACTTGACAGTTAGCTAGCAATTAACTAGGAGCAAGACAGGAGTTATTACACCATAATAAGACGCTCTATTAGAAAAAAAATATATTTCCCCTCTCGACGTGGGAAAAGGAACACTACCTGCGGGGCGCTGCCCCCAGCGCAATTCCCTGTATCCATGACCCTGAAGGTGCCCGCAATCTCCACAGCGACCTGAGCGCCGACATCTTCCCATGAGGCCCCGCGACAGCCACCGAACGCCAGCTCCGCGCCTGCGCGCTTAAAGGTCAGCGATACAGCACCGCCATTATTAGTACGGGTTCCTTCCCACCTGTGGCCAAGACCGCCCGAGAAAAAAGGCCCCACCCCGCAGCCTCTGCTTTTAAAGAGGCGCAAAGCAATTACGCATGCGCACTGTGTGCAACCCGAAGCGGCGCGTCCCTATAAAACCTCTCGATGAAGAGGCGGTCGGGTTTTCCGCGAACGCGGCGGGGGCGAGCATGCGCAGTGATGTCAGTTAGTGCTGGGCGATCCGGAAGTGGCGTCATCGCGCAGACAGACGGTCTGAATTTCGCGACTGGGCTGGAGAGGGAAGCGGTGACCTTTGCGGAGGACGCTGGACTGGTGGGTAGCTGGACTGGTGGGTAGCTTGTGGGGTGAGGCGGGGGGGGACCCTCCTCTCTCCTCTATTTTTCTGTAGGAGAGGGGCTTGGAGCCCGCTTTCGGTTTGCAGGCATCTCTCGGAAGGAAGGCAACCGATATTTTGACTCTCTGGTTCAGTTTACGCCAACCTGGCGCCCTTCAGAGGTGTAGGATTACAAGTCCCAGCATCCCCAGCCAGTCATGCTTTTGCGGGGAGGCTTGAAGTTGTAGACCAGTCTCTCTGGAGGGTAGCAGGTTGGTGAAAGCTGTAGACAAGCAGAGCTGTATGCACATCTTTTCTCTGGATGTATAGGACTACAACTCCTATCACTCCGACTCAGCGTCTCACTTGATACCGAGCTGGAGAAGCCTTATCTAGGCTGACTGGCAGTCTCTTCTTGCTCGTAGTGGATGATGCAAAGCATTGAAGGTGGCACCTTTTGCATGCAGAGGCGCTGCTGCGCACTGATCCCAGCCCTTCTGTGTACAGTGTAAAGCACACAGGAAGCTGGGAAGTTGCGTTGCACTGATTGGACTGTTGGTCCATGAAGCTTAGAGCTGCCAGTGCTAATGGGGCAGCACCTCTTCAGGTTTTCTCAAATTGGGGCCCTCCCCAGGTCTATCTGAAGATGTAAGTCTAGGCATACCTGCTTAGGAATGATGTTGCAATCATGTACATGCTTATGCTTTGCTTTCCACCTGCTAGGTTTATGCATCCTGTTTTTGGTCTGGAGTCATCAAAAGGAGCTTGCAACACTTACACTTAAGGATGCAAGAGAATCATTAAAAATGGTACTTTAAAAATCCTAGCAGGAGCTGGTGTTTCCATGCCTATCTCCAGGCAGGCTGACAAAATGTGCAGATGAATACATAACATGGTTTTTGTTTTGATGTTTAAAGGCACTGATAGCTTATGGTGACTTCCTGCCTAGACTTCTGTAATGCGCTTTACGTGGGGCTGCCCCTGAAGACAGTCCAAACACTTCAATTGGTGCAAAATAGAGCTGCCAGGCTGCTGACGGGGACGGGGCGTTATGCTCACATGACTCCAGTCCTCCGTCAGCTTCACTGGCTTCCCATTGAAGCCCGGGCCCAATTCAAGGTGTTGATTATGACCTATAAAGCCCTAAACGGCTTGGGTCCTGGCTACCTGAACGAGCGCTTATGTCCGTATATGCCCGACCGCCCCTTGAGATCTGCGGGAGAGGCCCTTCTCCGGGAACCCTCCATGAAAGAAATTAGGAGAGTAAGTACTCGGAGGAGGGCTTTCTCTGCGGTGGCACCCAACCTATGGAATTCACTCCCCAAAGAGGTCCGCCTGGCACCGTCGTTACTGGTCTTTCGGCGCCAGGTAAAGACCTTTTTATTTAAACATCATTTTAATTGTTAAAATATATGATCTGGCCAGGGCAACTTCTTCTTCCTTCTCTTTCTCCTCCTATATTTTTATTTACTTAATTTATACTGATAATTTTAATCTTATATTTGTAAATCAATGTATTTTTTGTATTTTTGTATTTAATGGTAATTTATTATGTGCTACTGTATTTCAATGTATTTTATTGTGTTGTAAGCCGCCCCGAGGTTTCGGCAAGGGGCGGCATAGAAATGTTATAATAATAATAATGAAAATTGCTCACTCTCTAGGTCTTAGCCACATCTGCTGCTGTTGATATGACTTTTCCATCTGCTGCTTTTTGCCAGTTCCTGAGTGGCAACAGGGCAGAACCCCATTCATAATATAAACTCATATGTTAAAATTACATTTTGCTGGTGTATGTCCAGTACCTAGGTGTGTAGCAGGCCATTGTTTAAAAGATATGGTTGCTTTGCATGATGGTGTTGTAGCCCATGGTCTGCAGAAGGCACAAGGTGGGGAAGTCTGCCAATAAACAGTGCTGTATACCCAGGTCTTCCTATGGATGTGTAGGATTACAAATTCCATCACCCTGAATCAGCACAGTATGTGATGGGATCCAATCACTTGCCCAGGTGTGGCTTGTGTTGTCCAAACCCCGGTGACATGACTTCTTGAAAATAATCCTGCAGTATTAAAACTTTGCAAGCTTTATTCAAATTTCTGAGCTTTTCTGGCAGGTTGTCCTTTGAAATATTCAGTTTAATTGGTGGGGGCAAGCCATTGATGAACTCTCCTACGCTTAGAGTAAAATGACTTCCAGCCATGATATGGCTTAGCTACTGCTGTGCCACTGAACTCACAGTAACCTATCTTATTTAGTCATGTGAGTTAAAGAAAGTGATTCATATTATGGTTTAATGGATATGGTTATGTGAACAAAATGATTTTTGAAGTGCATTTAAGAGTAACTGGTCTGCAGTTCCGTATTTTTGTGATCTAAGGGAAACTTTCGCAAGTTGGTCCACCGGAAAACTGCTACCTGTGCTAAGGAAGGTGCAACTACACCATTGGCCTTTCTTTGTCTCATTCTCTGCTACAGAACAGCTTTTCAAGATGGGTGTGCACCTTGGAAACTTAGTACGAATGCGGCATATGATCACCTACAAATTGTCTCCGTTTGAACAAAGACTTTTTCCTAAAAATATGTCCAAAGAAGTTGTCAACCTTTGGAGGCGAATTAATTCATATATCTTCCGTGTGGCACCTCGTAAGTGGGGAAAAAACCTCTCATTGTGCTGCTGTGCCTTCCATTCATTTGGTAGTTGCTCTCTTAGAGGGCTCCCACCTTCTATGGCCAAGAGTAGTGCTTTGATATTAATGGTGATATTCAGAGCTGACGAGAGGGTTGGCTGGCTACAGAATCCCACTGGCCATAGGACACATTTGAATTTTCAGTGACTATTCCAGATACTCTGCTATTAAAAGGATATCATGGCTGGCTGGGGGTGGTGTCAGCTTGCCTGTGCATGAAATGGTTGTCGCAGCTGGTTACCGATCACACATTTCCAACAAGAGAAACCACAGAGGTGAAAGGTTTTCCCAATAACTCAAGGGCATGGCAAAAGGGGGCTTGCGCATAGATGCCCTCCAGTAGCATCCTTGCATTCTACAGGGTGGTAACGCTTCCCTTTGCAGCATACCAGGCTCCCATTTTTTAAAGTTATCTGATTACTTATAAATACACTAAGAATCAGGAGGGCAGGGAGACTGGCAGAGACCACTTTGGAGATCTCATTCCCAGAATAATGAAAGGGAGATGGGGGAGAGGAAGCAGTGTCTTCCTGTTTGCAATTACTTTGGGAAGAGGAGGTGGGCATGAAGCCCGGATCAGATTACATTGTTTAAATAGGTTGCTTCTCTCTCAGGTCTATACTGGAAGCGCTAGGTGGAGGAAGAGAGCAAGCTAAAGTGACAATCTGTTTAATTATTGGTAATAGGCATTGGCTTTCATAGGCTACTCTGATTTGCATTTTTAAGGCATTTCTGTCCTGCAAAGATTTTAACCCAGGGTGTTTTCCAATGCAAATGGAAACAAAAACAATGTTACATGAGGACAGTTATGCAATGAATGCACTGGCATATAATGAGCATCTCAATTAAGATGGGCAAGTCAGTAGAAGCCACTTCCTTGCCCTTTTGGCAGGTGAGGCCACTTCACCTGTGTGCCTTTCCTCTGACTCCAATTAAGATGTAATTACCAGTCTGGCTGCCAGTTATTCATCAGCACTGATGCTAATGACTGGCATTGACATAGCTCATTTCTAAGTATGCAGAGGGATTTGCAGGTGACTGCAGTAATACTCAGCATCAGAAGAAATTGGAGGTATGTGGGTATTGTAGTCCTGCTGGCCTAGTGCATGGCACTTTGCAAAGCGTGGGGAGAAGAGTTAAAATAAGGATAAATAGGTACAAGGGAGACAGCTGAGGAAGGGTTAGGGATACAGACAGATTTAAAACAGGAAACAAATACTACTGCAGTGATGTAGACTTATGTTTAGTTACTGTGTGGCATTTCAGCTGTGTTAAGATTTTATGGGAAGGGTGAGTTTGAGGCAATATAACTTTATGTACTGAAATAGTCACCTCTGAAAGCACATGGATACTAAAGAGAATCGCAACCAGGAAGTTGCAGCTCAGAATAAAATAGTTAGCTTCAGGTTTTTAAGAAAGATCACCTATATTTCTGTTTGTGAACTGTAACCTTGTGGGATGCTTTGGCAGGTGTAGTTTGCAAACCTTTTGAATTGAGCCTTACAGCCAAATCTGGTCCCTTACAGTTCCCAGGGTGATGGGACCGCCTACCTCCTCTTCCCAGCCACTGACTGGTGACTTACTCCTTTGTACAGTTTTTCCCTATTCCAAAAGGTCGAAATGACATTAAGAACTTCAAGCTAAAATAAGCTGGCATTTTTGGTATTTTGGCCTGGCCCCTTTTTTTGCTTTCTGTTCTGCTCACTACTGGTATGCAGAAGCATTTTTGAAATGGAGTTTGACCCTCTGAAAGTGGTTCTGCCCTCCAGTTTTAAAGCAACAAAAGGCACACTGGGTCACACAAGATGGGCTGAAAGTCTAGACCTAGCAAGAGAAAATCAAGGGAATTCAGAAATTCAAAGTTATTGCTATTCCCAGGCTTTCCTGATAACTAAGCTGCTGTGTGTGAACGAGACTGCTTTTTTTGATGTTGCCAAATTCCGGACCCCCATCACCTCCAGCCAGCATGGCCCGTGGGAGTTGTAATCCCACAAAACTGGGAAGGCCATTTTATATTCCCTGGTGGTTTTAATGGATGGTGTTCCATTCCTGCATGCTTTTTGAAATGACACAATGATCAAAGGATATGTGGTCATTTAATTACACATACTTAGATTGTTACAGTAGGATACAAGGGCAAGGAGCCAAGAGCTGTGGGAGAATTCTTTGAGGGAGCAAAAGGGTTGTAGGCAAGAGACGGGAGTGGAACAGGGTGAGCAAATGCACTGGGTATTTTAACATGTATAGCTAATTTGTCCTTTTTAATCTCTTAAGCACTTGCTAGTGGCTATCTCATTTATTCCTGGGGAACCCAAGAATTTGAACGGTTGAAAAGGAAGAACCCAGCCGACTATGAAAATGATGAGTAATCTGACTGAAAGAAAACATTTCCCAGCGTTCTTGTTCTGAGCTTATTAACATGCCTATAAGTATTTAGAAATGACTTGCTCAATAAACCTTTCTTGGTTCTACCCATGAGTGGTTATTTATCAAATGGGGTGGTTCATAGTGCTCTTTGCTGTTTACCAACTTAAACTTGTGATTTTAATTATTCAGGGATGTATATTATATTGAAATGTTTGTATTAAAATATACTATGGTTATTCCTGTCTTTTTTCCTTTTGCAAGGAATCCTAGGTGACTTCATGGTTATTTTTCTTGATGTTTATCTTGACAAACTGATAGGATAACTTAAGAAAATAAGGAGCTCAGGCAAAGTCCTCCAGTGAGCTTTGTGACTGGGGGCTAGAACCCAAATCTTCTTAATCTTGGTCCTATATTCTATCCCACTATTTGCTCTTGAAGGTGATTTATAGCAATCCAGTTTTAAAAGCTCCAAAACCAGTCCTATAAAAGCTCTAAAAAATAAACAGCTCAAGAATTGCAATGTAAAATTGGTGGATTAATCCCATTCCAGAACAGGTCAAACAAAATTTTCTCTGAAGAAACCAAAGAGGCCGCCTGGCTCGGAGGAACAACATATCTGGCAGCTGTAAGATGCCAAAGAGGGTCTCTCTTGATTATATGCTTGAGGAGGCAGGATTGTGCGGGAGCATGAGGGGTGTGGGTGTCAATCACTGGTGTGAGTTGGGTTTAGAAATAAAGTGAAAACTGGTGGATGAAGTGTCAGAGGGCTGAGAAAACTGACTACAACCCTTTGCATCAGCTGGCTTGCATCTGTCCTCTGTGACAGTGTGAAGCCACCTTTAATCACCCATTTGTGATCACATGCCTTTATTTTTGGGTTAATTGATAAACTGAATATTGGATCTTCTCCTGGCTTATAAGAGGAACTAACTAGCTGCTTTTCTGGAATCTGCCTAGGCTAATGTGTCACTTGTCTCTTCCACTAGTTACAAGATAAGCTGACCACGATAGTTTCCATATGGTGGCAGTGGTTTGAGATTTTCTATAGTTTTAGGAATTCTGCTTTTAGCTTTTTTCAATTTAACAGCTTAAACTTGTTATGCAAAGGCAGTGACTTTGACATTTATATTGCAAAACCCTCATCTTGCTTTTGAATAGGGGAAGATAAAAGTACTGGTGTTCAAGGGGTTTTTAATGCTGGTTTTTTCTCTTTTTGTAAATATAACAGGAAAACCTATGGGGGGGGGAGTAAACCTTCTGTGGGACTGGCAGATGATCATACCCATCCCTGCGCACATGGACCATTTGGTGGTTTTCCAAGCCTTGTTCAGTTACCTCCCATTCTAGAAGGTTGGAAATATCTTTTCGTTTATATGCTTCCTCCTGTGAAGAACTCAAGGTGGTTTACATGGTTCTGTTTTGCCACAACAGCCCTGTGAGGTAGATCAGGCTGCAAGTGAGGGGCCCAAAGTCACCTGGTGCGCTTCATGTTCGACTGGGGATCAGAATCTGAATCTCTTGTGTCTCTAGCCCTACACTTGAAGCACCACGCCAGCTCTAAGATCAATTTTGTGATATTAAGCCGCACTGTACTGGTAATTTATATTCCGGTTCTTTCCCCCGTGTCTTTGATCTTGTCAGCCATTGCAACGCAGCCCCTAGGAATTTCAGCTCTTGTGGAAAACTGAATCCAGACTTTGAACTGAAAGAATTTCAGCCCCTCTGGCCTGAAGAGATCTGCAGGTAGTTTTACAATGCAGGTAAGCTTTTCCGTTTCCCTATGAGGGGAAGAGAAGTGACGAGAGGGCTAGACTGCCCCGATTTCTTGCAGGGAGGGTGGGCCTCGCAGCTGCACGTTCTTCTGCGTCACACAAAATACGCTTTTTCAAGGGGGGGCAGGTCGAATTTACTGCAGTAAAAACACGGCACTTGGTTCTTTGACTCAATCGTACACGGTGTGTGATTTATACTGGTGTTCCCTGGTGCGAATTTCATCCCCTGGCAAACTTGGCGGGGTTTTGCGTCCCTCCTCATCCGCCCCTCAGTTCGCGGTTTCGCCTCAGGACGGGCGAGCGCGCGCGCCACGGAAGGCATGGGAAGGGCGGGGCGGCCAATCCGCGCGCGAGAGCCTTTTCGCCCTGCCCCGAGCGCGAGGGAAGGCTCCCTCCAGCCAATCCACGCTTCGGCAAGAGCCTTCCCCCCCTCTCTCTCCCCGTCGCAGTCTCCGGGGCGCACGCGCGAGAGAGAGAAGACGAAAGGTCGTGTGGACCAATCAGCGCGCGAGAACCGTTAAACCTGCCCGCCCCTCCCCGCGTCCTGTCACGCGTATTCGCGCCCACTGAACCTCCGTTGTTTTTCTCCCCCGCCCCGCCCCCTCGGAGCCCCGCCCCCTCGGCTCGCGCTCCGCCCCCTCCTCGGGAGCGCGCGGGGCAACAGGAGTCGGATCGCGCGGCGCGGCCGAAGGGGGAAGTCGCGCTCCTCCTCGGCCATGGCGGAGCGAGGCGCCCCCGGGGGAGGCGGCAGCGGCGCGGCCGCCGGCGCCCTGGGCGCCGCGGGCGGCCAGCGGGGCTCGGCAGCCCCCTCGCTTCTCCCGCCGGCGCCC